>NC_057862.1:401624239-401931025 GCF_019393635.1 Dromiciops gliroides
GGCAGGCAGATTTAGAAGATCTGAACTCCACCCAACTTACTCTGAAACTGGAGGGAAGTTGTGGAGGGAGAGAAAGAGAAAATCAGGGCTTAATTAGTAGAGATGCCTGGGTCTATTGCTACAATCAGGGATGCTACTGACTGGTGAGGCCATGCCAAACTGATCAAAAACAGGTACAATTGCCAAGTTAGCACTCTGCCTACAGCGACTGTCAACTAATGATAGATTAGACAAATCTGATTGCTCTATCAAAACATTCATCTCAAATCTTGATTAGTAAGCCTATTGAATTATGATTAATTCACAAGAGTGCTGCTGACAGATAAGGTACTTTATCTGACAATGTGTAGTAGTTGCTTTGCCTGAAGCAAAAAAGCTCTGAAGCTGCTGGTAAAATAAACAGTATCAAGTAGAACACACTGAAAAAGATAATGAGGCTACATGCACCTTTTAATTTAATAAAAGGCCTATTTGTGAGAAACTGGCCTTGGATACAAAAAGGTAGGAGGAATTGAGCTGGGGGAGAAGAGAGAAGAAGGGGGGGGAGAAGAGAGGAAGAGAGAAAAGAGGGGGAGGGAAAAGAAAGGAGATGGAAAGAGAGAGGAGGGAGAAGGAAAGGGAGGGAGGAAGAAAGAGGGGAAGAGAGGAGAGAGAAGAGAGGGAAGGAGGGAGGGAGAAGGAGTGAGAGAGACAGAAATCCTTGGCATCTTTTTGTTGCATTGTCAGTGTGTAATATAGAAAACCAAACCAAACTTTCAAAGTGAAATGGTTTTATAAAGGTGTCTTCTTCAAGTTTGGCTCTGTCCCAATTACTCAGACCAGAAGCAGAGAAGACCTTGAATGTTCTTTTCGAGCTACATTACAGTTACTTTTTCCCCCCATGAAGATTTCTACACCCACAAGAGACTAGCAAAGCCCAAGTTTCTAAGATTTCCCGCTGGGTTTTTCTTTTCAAAGGGAAGGGTGGAGCAAGGATGAGAGCGTTCTTTTGTTTGGTGTATGCTTATGTTTTCATAAGATCATAAATAAACTCAAAAAAGTTTTATATCTGCAGGACATATGCACAGGCTGTATTTTAGCATGCAGCCCTAAAACTTAAAAGACATCATTCATTCACTCACTACGATTGGCTGAAGGCTGGCATCAATACGGCTCATTAGCTAACTCTAAACCCCAACCTATCAAACTACTTACAGACCTGTCAATAACATAACTGACATTCAAAAGCCAAGCTGCAGCTTAGGGGAGGAGCTACAATCTTAAAGTCCCATGTAATTTTAGAAGAAGGCACTTATTATCTTATCAGAACCATATGATTTTATAAAATACCTAATGTTCCATAATAATGTTTCTTCCCAGCTAGTGTTTGTTAACCTTCTTGTGACTTCTTTTTCCTCCCTTTCCTTTCTCTCTCCCTTTTTTATACCTATCATCTGTTAATCAATTGTGAACTGCAGATGGGGTCAAGGAAACCTACTTCCTCCTTTGATAGCCTCCAATGCTTCCACTCCTGGGGATAAAAATGCTTTAAATGGAGTTATATTCTAGAAAAATCAATATATGATTACTGCAAAGATTTGTATTGATTGTTCTGTTGCATTGCAAAAAGGCTAAAGAAAAATGGCAAGGAACATTTTCTTTCAATTTCTACTCTAGAGAGCTTGCTGTGAATGTTTTGGGCAAGTAGAAAATGCTGGAACTTTATTTAATGACTTAAACTTTTCTTCATTCAGTCCACTCACTTATATCTTTATGCTGGAAATTGTTTTATTATTATTATTCCCCTGGCTTCTATTCTGTAATCCTGGATGATGCCTTTGGATAGCTGGGAAACCTCATATGGCAGAGAGGACTTTGTACTCCAGTCACGGAAGTGAAGCTGGGCATTTCTCCTACAAAATGCTTGCCTATTTAGGCTGTTAGTCTTCAAGGTCATTTTGGCTCAAAACAAAAAGTCACCTTTGTCTCTGGGGCATTAGACAATGGTCACTAGATGGTCCAAATGCTTCATCCACCTGTAATCATTTAGCTGGATTCCCAATCACCGTTGCTGAGGATGCCACTAAAGCAGAGCAGGCACAATAAAGCTCTGCTATCCAAAGCTGCCTCCTAAGAAATTCTCATAGGATCAGAGGATTCAGAGTTGAAAGTAACCTTAGATATTGTCTCATCCATCCCCATCCTTTTACAGATGTGGAAAATGAGGCCCTGAGAGGTCACGTGACTCACCCAAAGTCACTGAGGTGGCATGCAGCACAGCTGGGATTAAAACCTCTGACTCAAAAATCTAGCATTCTCTCCAGGATATTGAATTGGTCTATAGGCTCATACACATAGAGTTGGCAGGGACTTTTGAGACCACCCAGTCCAACATTTCTGTTTTATATAGATGAGGAAGCTGAGACCCAGAGAGGGTAAGTGAATTGCCCAAAGTCACACAGGTGACTAAGTGGCAAAACAGGCATTTGAATCCAGGTCCTTAAACTCCAAATCTGGGATTCTTTCCAATACTACACTGTCTTCCTTCAATCTGTCATCAGGAAGAAACTACCACTCATTCATTCAAACAAACATTAATTGAGTGCTCAATATACTCAAGCTCAAGGTTCTCTGTTATCAGCACCTATGTTATGATAAAACAAACAAACAAAACAAACAAAAAAAATCCCAACAACAACAAACCTAGGAAAAATAATTTCAAGAGGTGGGATTTAACTGATGCCCAACCAAGTGTTTCTATCACAGAGGCCTGTCTTGAACAGCTCTTGTGAAAAGCTGAATGGCAAGCTTCCGGAGAGGCCCAAGACTATTCTGTTTCTCTTTGTTTCTCCTTCAGGGCCGAGCACTGGGAAATGTGTGTCCTGCACACAGCAGGAACTTAACAAACGCTTGTTGTGAGCCGAGTTGAATTATACCTCTAGTCTCTCTAAGGCTCAAAGGAGTAACAATAGAAACCAGCCTAACAAGTATTAAAAATGAATTTACTTTTTCTCCCTCAGAGAATAATAAATTTGAAATCAATTTTCCCGCTAAAGTTTAAGAACACGGAATCATAAAATTTCTTCCACAGCCCTCCAAATTTCCATGCATGGACACTTAAACTACCATAAAAATATTTATTTTCTTTTCTAGTTTAGAAGAGAAGATTCCAAACCAAAGGGGGAAGGTTGCTCCCCCTTTTTGACCCAGTAAGCTTAGATTTCAACTCTTACCATCAGAAAATTCTTCCTAATGGCTAGTTCACAACTCTCTTGAGCTAACTTAAAGCTTTACTGAATATATGCCACCAGATCCTCAGCTCTGGCCTAATTGGCCATCTCTCTTCTAAGGGGCATATGTCTTAAAGCAGAAGCTAAAAAGTGTTCCCAAGAAAACGAGTCTTAGGCATTAAGCATTTTTAAAAAATGGCACTATGGCTCCAATGAACATGAAACTTCTGGATGTTGGCTGGGAAAGCTCGACTTCCTTCCTTCACTAGTGATTAACTATGTGCCTTAAGAGACTGGAGGCTTAGCAACGAAAAGATCCTGATGCAGTCAAGGTAAATGAAGTTCTGCTGGTCAGAGGGGTAAATGAGATTAGTTATGGACTTGGGGTCATCCACTCATGGAGGTCAGTGAGTGTGAGATTATTACACTTGGTAGAAGAGCAGCAGAATAGCATTAAGGAATAAATTAATGAAAAAGGTAGAAGATTATTTGGACTAAAGCCCTAATCAGTTTAGAGATTTCACTCAACTGCTCTCTTGGCCATTAGTCAACCTCACAAAACTAATACGCTTGTTTCTCTTAAGTAATTCCAGGAGATCACTCTCGCTTCAAAGACTCACAATCTAAGAGAAGCCATGAATAAGTTACCCCAGTTTGTTATTACACCTCATCCAAAACCCAGTGAAGCATTAAGCTACATGTTACTAGAATCGTAAGCATTTGGAAATCAGACTGTTTACACTGTATGGGTAATTGCTGCTCCTGTCTGGCCTTTGAATCAAAATAGGACATCATTCCATTTCCATTCAGAAACTCTGAATTCACCAATGCGCAAACTGCATATTTTATTAAATAAACACAAACTAGGAGATAATGGCATACATTTGTTTTCATTACAAGTAGTAATGCAATATTTCTCCAAGGCTTACTACATTAGCATTTCCCTCCATGTTTGCAATGCCTTTGAACTTTCTGAAAAGCTACATCTGTTAGTTCCCTTGTATACAGCAAAAAGTTACCAAGTGAATTAAGTTTTAATATAAATTGCTTTGTTCACTATTAAGATTGATGTTGGACACACTGTACTGTAAGTTGCAAACTGCAATTACAATTCGCTGCAATTATCTCTGGTTGTTAATAGCACAAGATAGCATGTCACTTTCTACCAAGTGTATAATTTATCATTTGTTTTTTTTCCATGAACTCTTGTGGTATTCCAAATGTATAATCTTGTTGTATTTATTTCCCAGCGGTCCAACAAAATGCACAGCAAGTGCTGACTAGAACAAACTAAAAAGCACTACTATTGACAAGCCGTCACTTGAGCGGTAATGAACATTCTGCCTCTACGTTCACCTCACCAAACCAACAGCTTTAATTTATGATAAAGCAAAGGAGAGACAACCTCCAGGTTTATTATACCCTCAGTGCTGTTTTCAAATAAAGTAATTAGAAGGTCAAGAGACAGGTCTGGAAAGCCAAATATAAATGCAACCCTTCTGTACAGACATTAAAAAAAAAAGTCTCAAGTGTTCAAAGAGCATTTTATCCATCCTTCTTCAGTAGAGGAGGGCAAGTCAGTTCTTTTACCACCGTAACCAATCAGAAACAGTGGCAGTTCCATTCGTTCACGCCATAATTTGGACCATATGGACAATGAGCAGGGCACCTTGAAGAGATACCATCCTCAGGAGAAAATGACTGACTATTCAAAAAGGATACTCTGAACTTCCAACTTAGGGCAGGTGACTTAAATTTTTTGTGGGGGTGGAGTAGTGGGGAGGGAGAAGAAAACTTAGTAGAAATAGCATAGCCTTGGAATAGTTATGGAGAAAACCATACTGAGCCAATGCTAATATAACAATAAATGACTTAGAAATTCAAACACATTGCCCCAATTTTTAGCAGTTTTGTTGTGAAAATGCCAAATACTGGAATAATAAAACACCTAACAGAATAATGACATATTATTAGCATTTTAAGAGTCTGAGTGATGAACAAACAAGATTATAAACTTGGATTTTGGTCCTAAAGGATGCTTTATCTATGATTTCCCTGACGTATTTATTTCCTCCACCAGTATAGATTACAATCCATTCCTTATCCTGTTTTTGTCCATGTTCTACCACAGGTCCTCCAAAGAGGATTCACCCAATATGTTGGCAGTCTTCCTTTAGGTCCTTCTGCATTTTGTGGGTACCTGGGCAACATTTGTGTTTTATATCTGCTCTCCCTCATTCTTGCTACATGACCAGCCTATCTCCTTTTCTAATAAAATATTTCCTTGTCAATAGCCTTTATTCTACTTTTTATTCATGGAATCTTGTTGGAAATCAAGTGCATTATGTTTGTACTTTTAAGTCGCTGGAAATTTTATTTCTTCAGTGATTAGGATGTTCCAAAATATACAATCATAAAGCATCATTTGGGGCTTTGTGGGGGTGGCAGTTTGGGATTATTAAAAGCGCCCATGGAACAATTTACCAAATGCAATGTGGTTTAAATCTGAAACATATTTTCTAGCATATATCATAAAGGAGTGTTTACCTGAAATATTAATAGCTTTTATTTGCCATTTTGTATTATCACCTTATATAAAACCTACCAGTATGTTAAAAATGACCACAGACAATAATCTTTTTCTTTGTTATGAAACAATGACAAAAAAGTTTGCATAAAGGTCCTAAAGTTCTGAATACACAACATAAGAGACTCTCTTCCCAGTACCCAGGCAGCTCCTTAGGAGGCGATCTTTAAAGCCATACCCAGCTCTTCTAGATGGATGGTTTTCCATTATTTTGGCCCATGACTCTCTTCTTCAATGCTCTTCTTTTAATAGGTCAAAAGAGCCACAGACCATCTATTCCCCTTAGTCCTACTTGCCATTTTATATAAACAACACACACACACACACACACACACACACACACACACATTCTTGAAACAACCATAGGAAGATAGGAAGGAAAGGAAGAAGAAAAGAAGGAATGAAGGAAGAAGGGAAGGAGGGAAGAAAAAGGAAGGAAGGAAGGAAGGAAGGAAGGAAGGAAGGAAGGAAGGAAGGAAGGAAGGAAGGAAGGAAGGAAGGAAGGAAAAAACCTCTGGGTTCTAATACAGCTCTTGGCATAGATTTTCTTAAATTTTTAAAAATTACTGTATATATACATATAGAATATATATTCAAAATATATATATAGTCAAATCTACAGTAGGTTTGAATCTATTATCACAACATTTTTGTTTTGACTTGACTTGGGATGAATTGAGATGATCATAGTATAACTTGTAGACCACATGAAGGGCCCATTTAGTAATTTAATGTAGGATCCATTGGTAATAAATTGCATTAGTGGACTAAAAAAGTTGCTGCATCTCCCCAAATGACAGAGTGAAACTGGGAAGAATATGACTTGTTTAAATGTAGGAGACAGTCTTCTTCATCATGATCTGGCCTCATTTTGGGTGGTGGAACACCACAATCTGAGGGGACTTTGAACACAATTCTGTTGTGTAATTTGCTTCAGGTATTTTTTTAAACCATTGTATGTTCAATGAGTAAGTATAATTGCATTTAATTATATAAGTGGTGGAAATGTGTGTAATCTCATAATTAGAACAGGTAATTATGTTGTAAAATTCCTTATAAAACTGTAAGATATAAAGCTATGAACATGTACAGTAGGTATTCCTTGTCTCCACCCTTGAATATTTCAGCTTTTCTAAAACTCCTCAAGCAATGACTATCAGAGTGCAACAGTGAATGGGCATGTTCCTGATCTGACTGTGCCTGGGTGATGGGATGACCAGCTTCCTCCCAAGAACACCTTACTTTAGTAGGTGCCAAATATTATTTCCACATTGAGCATTAATAAATCAGCTCTGCCTGTGCCCTATAACGTATTCACCAATTAACTGCAACAACCACTTCTCAGAAGAACATTATACACAGTATCATCAACATTATATGTTGATCAACTTTGATAGACTAGATTCTTCTCACCAATCCAACAGTACAAGAAAGTTCCAAAGGACTCATGATGGAAAAGGCTCTCCAAATCCAGAAAAAGAAAAAGGAACTGTGGAATATGGATGCTGAGTGGACCAATACTATTTTCTTTCATTTTGATGCTGCTGTTTTTCTTTTTTTGAGGTTTTTCCTTTTTGCTCTGATTCTTCTCATGAACATTTAAAAAGCACTGAACGTAAAGTGTGCTAGACACTAAGGAAGGAAGGTAGAGTTGGCTTATATCCAGGGACATTTTGAATCCTCTTCAATATCTGAACATCTCACCTCTACAATATTCTGCTGCTCAATAAAGTCTATATAAAGAGTGATCGAAGAGGCTAGAAAGGCAGACTGGGTGAGGTTGCAGAGAACACTCCAATCTAGACACAATGACTCTGAAATATGAAGACTAGGCTCATTAGCATCAAGTTTTCTTCCTCACTAACTTGGACCTTTTTTTTTTCTTAAAGCTAATGACTTTTCTTATGAAAAAATAATCAGGCAATTATTCAGCCAATTTGGGAAAAGCTTAGCAAGAATGGCTGACAAGTATGAGAGCAAGTTAACGGTTTGCATATCCAGAAAGAAGGCCCATGGAAAAATTTCTCTGTCTGAATAGGGAAAAAGAAAACCTCCAACAGCCCTGATTCAAGTATTTCCCATAAGAAGAAAATCTACCTGGAGGCTGGTAAGGGATGTAGGATGGGGGAGGGGGCGGGGCGTGCTGGGAGGTGTTCCATTCTTTTAAAATGTATCCTCCAACAATCACACCGTGACAAAGCCCTGGGTGAAGCTCACAACATTCTGCACAAATGAAGAGAGATTTGTTGGCATCATAGGCACCAGAAATGTTGCTGCAGATTAACTGCCTGCTTCATTGCTAATGACTGTTCAATTCCTCAGACTAATTGGTGCAATCTAAATTTTTGCAGCAAAGACAAAGTATCAGCTTGATTTGGTGTCGATACAAAAATTGATGGATGCTTCTGACTTCTACTCCTCAACAATACACGGATTATTACTACTATAATTATCATAAATGACAAAACATGGGCAAGTGGTGATTACAAGTCTAATTCTATCTTGAGGTTTTAATGGCATAACCACATCAAGCTTTACATTCATGATTTACTGCATCATCAGGATGCTTGAAAGGATTACTCTTGGGTAAATGTCACTCATCTTAGCAATAATGCATGGGCTTGCCCAACATGTAACAAATAGTCAGAATTGTTTTCTTAAAAAAAATCCCCTTTTTTACCAAAGTTGAAGAAATTCCCCTCCCAGAATCTTTTCTGGGGCGGGAGGAGGGGTGGATATGTGTTGTCCCATTTTTTTCTGGTTGCAGAGAAAAGGGTCTTTTCCTTCCTGACAATGTTGTACAGTGTTATAAGTAGAATGAATGAAAATACTGTCATTATTATATAGGCTAGCTGTCAACTAAGTGCTACTACTAGCTGTATCAACCAGAAACACTAACAAATGGCCCCTCTGAAATATACCATCCCCATCTGCCTCACAGTAACTCTAGTTTTCTAGCATGGTCACTAAAGGCTGCACCATTATGAGATTTCTTTCTTTCTTTTTTTAATTGGAAAGATGATGGGAAAATTGGTTTATAATGAAACATATAGGAAGCCTGACTCTAAGTTATTCTCTTAAAATGGGAAGAGGGAGGATGAACAGGTTTGCTGAAGGTCCAAAGAAGCAATACCTATATTAGGAGCAAAGCAAAAAAGCTTTTCGTTTGAAGGTTCTCCCAAATTAAAGAATCCTACAAATGTAAATGGGGCACATTTCAGAAAGTAAAGATGCTTCAGATTACTAGAGTTCCCCTATTACTTACTTATGAATCTTGAATGCCCTTCTTAGTTTATGAAGAGTCTTATATGTTATTTTTTTATTTAGAAGAATTACAGGTATTGTTAAGTATTCTGAATTCCAGAACATCCAGCTATGGATTCCTAACTTCCAATATCAGCCTTAATTTCAGCATCTCTGTATCTGATCAGACAAATCTCCATTTTTCTGTGTATCAATACAATGAAAATGGGACCATAATTATAAATAGCCTAAGGAGTGACATGTGAGCTCTTCATATGAATGTTAATAGAAAATCCCCAAATTTCATTTACAGATAACAGTAAATTATTGGGATAAATTTTTTTTTTTGGGGGGGGGAATTGGGAGAGGAATGGGTGTTTCTTTAGGTGGCTTAGGCTACAAGTCCCACTCACAGGTCCAATCTACTACTGATCAGCATGAAAACTCTGACTTCCTCTGTTTCCAACTTGGGCGACTTCACTTCACCTTAAGTGACTTGGTGGCATCAAGCACCTAGGATCTCACCATGTTGGTGAAGACTAGTAGCAGCCCTTTGGCAGCTAGAATCCTGAGTTCAAGTGATCCACCTGCCTCAGCCTCCGTGGTAGCATAAGTTACAGGAAGGAGCTGCCACACCTAGCTCTTGGATACTTACTTTTTACTACTAGTGTGCAACCACAACTTCTTTTATCTTGCGTTTTAATCTTCACAAATGTGTTCAATTCAAGTGTATGAATAACATACTCAATTCCATTCTCTGCTACTTTCATAGTCACCAGATAAATTACGGCATTTCCTAAATTAGGAGGAACAAAAGTGAAATTTCTTCAGATTTTTTTTTAGTGAAAATATTTTTTTTTCCTTTTCAAGACTCACAATTGAAAAAAATGGCAAAATTCAATGCAAACTATCTCTTGCTGTTGTTATTCAAGGGATTCACATACCAGAGGAAGTACTGGGGATATGAGGAAATCTGTGAATCAGTGAAAGATGTTGGTATGCAAGATTGAAGATATACCAGCTGGCTTACTGCTTCAGCTGGTTTCCAGAGGCCAGGAAGAAATTAGTCTCACAACTTAGTTAAAAGAACACCTGGTCATTCACCCAGGGGCACCAATTCACTGGTGAACAAGGTTATCTTTGTTTCCTTACCAAACACACCTAGGGATTAAATCATTTAGAGTATTGTGACTCATACTGTCCTAAGTCATTCTTCTCAATAATAACTGTTCATGCTATGTGAAATCAACATTATTTATATAAGACAACACATTGTTTATTTGGATATAAAAACACTAATATCTTCAAAGTAGCTAACTAATCTGGAAGGTTTATGTTCTGCCACCTTTGTGGAGCCCAGATTACACTATATTAGGTAAACGTGTATTGGATTATAATTGTTGTTTTGAGCACTATTGGATAAATGTGTATCATACTGTATTTGTATATAAATACAGTTACTTCCCTAAGGAGTGGCATCTGTCACTGTTAATCCATATGAAAGATAATAGGAACCTGCCTTCCAAATGCAGACCCATATACCTGGGTGATACCACAGGTAAGATCTATACTTCCATATTATCAAAAAGACAGTGTCTGGAGCAGCAGGAATGGACATATCAGCAAGAGCTAAAAAGGCTTCATGCCTATTGATAACTGCAGAGAACAATTTCCTATCACAGTCCATCCTGGATGAAGCAAAACATGTAGGGTGGCCTGGCTTGATCTAACACATTCAGTTCAGTGCCACATAATTCAATCTGGCTGGCACTGAGATGGGCCAGTTGCATGATGAGGTTGTTAGTATTATACAAAGAATCTCCTTGGGATAGTAACACTTCTCTATGCACTGGAGATGGCCTTACACTGGTGCTGTGTTGCACCTGGGGCACAGACTAGCCATCACTTTTAATGTAGCCAAGGATCAGACATTTAGTTATTAGGCCTAGAGCACTGTCTCTGTGTGACCTTGGGACAAACTTGGCCTTTCTCAAATATACAGTGAGGGAGTTTTGACTAGATGATCTCTAGGATATTTCCAGGTCTAATAACCTATAGAATCAAAAGATATACAATTCTATGTAAGGGATCTTAAGAGATTATTTAGACCAATCCCCTCATTTTTGTTTTTGTTTTTTTTTTTTAGTGAGGCAATTGGGGTTAAGTGACTTGCCCAGGGTCACACAGCTAGTAAGTGTTAAGTGTCTGAGGTTGGATTTGAACTCAGGTACTCCTGACTCCAGGGCCGGTGCTCTATTCACTGCGCCACCTAGCTGCCCCTTTTTTTTGTTTTTGTTTTTTTTAGTGCAATCCCCTCATTTTTTTGGTTTTTTTTAGTGAGGCAATTGGGGTTAAGTGACTTGCCCAGGATCACACAGCTAGTAAGTGTTAAGTGTCTGAGGCCGGATTTGAACTCAGGTACTCCTGCCTCCAGGGTCAGTGCTCTATCCATTGTGCCACCTAGCTGCCCCTCAATCCCCTCATTTTTGAAATGAAAAAAAAAAATGGAGTCCCAGAGAGCTTGTGATTTGTTCAAGGTCACAAGTAGTAAGTAGAAGAGTTGAAATTTGAACTCAGGTGACCGGTCTCCAAATCCTATGCTTCCATTATGCATACTGCTTCCCCTATTATTCTATGAAATGATTCCATGCCCACAGCCTAATAAAAATCAGGTGCTCAACCCTTAACCAACAAAAGCAATTTCTCTCCTTGTCTAAACAAAGGTCAGGTTGGGTCTTGTCATAACTGAAAGGAAAGTGTGGCAGAGTAAGTTAAGTTAGAGAGAATGGGATCAGAAATTACCTGAAACTGAAAGCAACAAAGCCCAGATGTATGTCTTGGAGGCAGATGGGATAGGCTGGTGGTGGACTTGTGGAGGCAGAACGCATTGGCAACTTCTGCTGGCACTGGACTTGGTGGGAGGCCTGGGCAGACTCAGTCCAGAACTGAAGTCTGAGAACTGGCTCTCCGGGAGATGCAATCTTAGAAAAATTCTCAGGCACTGATCCTTTGGGAAAAACCCTTCCCACTGAATTATCTCACTCTTTAGTTCTTCTTTCTACTCTTCTTATCATTGGCTACTCCCTTGATTTTTCTTCTTTCCTAACGCATTACACTTACAACTGTTCGTATTAAAACCCATAATATGTCTGGTTAGGTAATTTACTCCTGAGAGATCAACCACGGTAACCTCTGTCTGCTTCAGCTTTCTCATCTGTAAAATGGGAATAATAACAGCCCCTAACTCCCAGGGTTGTTGTGAGGATCAAATGAAATGACATTTGTAAAGTACTTTGCAAATCTTAAAGTGCTATATGAATGTTAGTTTGTATTTTTTAATATTTGCTATTTTAAATATTTTTGGGGGGGCCAGGGCAATGAGGGTTAAGTGATTTGCCCAAGGTCACACAGCTAGTAAGTATCAAGTGTTTGAGGTTGTATTTGAACTCAGGTCCCTCTGAATCCAAGGCTGGTGCTTTATCCACTGTACCACCTAGCTGCCCCAATTTTAAACATTTTTATGACTGACTCATGTTGCTTCAATACTTGACTGGATCCTGATCTCATCATTGTGGGGCCTTCCTTTCAATAGCAAAAACTAAAACCCACCCATTCCTCCTCAATCTGTGAGCCTCTTGTTCATGACCTTTAATCACTCTTCCACAGGGAGGCCACCCAAAGGACCCTAGGCCTTCTTATATATCTCTTGGCATTTTGTGACAATGGAGTACACCATCTATGTTATCCTTCACTCAACCAGCTGGCCTGTCCACATTCTCTTCCAGTTTTCTACCTCTGGTGTTGTCTTTTATGCTATATTGGTTATACCATTCTTCACTGGTGATATACTGAAGGCTATTCACATCCATTATACAACAGTCCATTGTCCTTAGGGTGACCAGCAAGTCAATTTTTCAAAGAATTTGGAATCCAATGACTAGCAATCAGACAGCATCGCCCGAAGAATCATGGTGTGGAAAAAAGATGGGTTTCAGGGTCATTAAAAGTACTTCATAGTTTCATAAATGCAACCTAGATGACTTTCTTCTTCCTATTTAATTGTAGGCACAGTTAATTTCTCATGTTCAGTGTCTGTTCTAGATGAACCAGTGCTAAGAGATGTCCCTCCAACTGCATATTAGAGAATGGACAACTTATCTTTTGCCATTGTCCCCCTTCCTCAACTTTACACCAAAGTCACTGAATATTAAAGCATCTGTTGATTTAATTTGGAGGGGCTTAGCAAGTTCTTCATAGAATTTTTTTTATTCCTCATGCTCTGCAGTAGATGCTGAAACATAGCACTGCAAGAAGAACAAGGGTCCCAGGTAATGATGTTTCCTGTTGACTTCAGACATACAAGAAAACTGATTCCACCAATGCCTTTATTTGCCTCTCAAGGAGAATCTTGGAGCCACTCTTTCCATTTAGCTGCGAATTGCTTCTGTCTGCTTTCATTTATAGAAAGAACATCAGGAGTGATATGATTCAATTCCTCTAGCAGGATGTCAACTTATTGGTCACTATATAAGGACCTCACATTTAGAAAACGAAGAGCTAACTTTAAGATTTTTTTTTGGTGAGGCAACTGGGGTTAAGTGACTTGCCCAGGGTCACACAGCTAGTAAGTGTCAAGGGTCTGAGGCTGTATTTGAACTCAGGTCCTCCTGAATCCAGGGCCGGTGCTCTATCCACTGCGCCACCTAGCTGCCCCAAGCTAACTTTATAAATGGCCTTTTCTGCCAAAATCAGATGGGGCATGGGACTGAGAGCATTTTTTATTTATCTTTGTTTCATGGGTTGCTAAGTTCAAGGAACCTATCACCTGGTGGCCAGACTCTAAGTAGGTGAGTCTTCAGGAAGCAGAGAGTCTGCTGTTAAGACTGTACTCAAAGCCTTCCCAGAGTTTTAGACAGAGCTCTCCAGAGCTTATGTTGAGCAGGCACAACATTCAGGAATGCAGAGTCACCTTCATTTCATAACAGGACATTTTAAATACTTGAAAAGCAAATAAAGATACGAAAGAATAGACTCTCTGAACTTTTAAAGGAATATTTTAAGTCTTTGTCCTATCTTCAAAATATAGTCATTAGGAGCAGCTAGGTGGTGCAGTGGATAAAGCACTGGCCCTGGATTCAGGAGGGCCTGAGTTCAAATCTGACCTCAGACACTTGACACTTACTAGTTGTGCAACCCTGGGCAAGTCACTTAACCCTCATTGCCCCGCAAAAATAAAATAAAATAAAATAAAATAAAAATTAAAACAAAAACAAACAAAAAAACCCAACGAAATGTAGTCATTAGAAATTTACAGGCTGGTAGATCAGGGGAGGAGCAGGTGATAGTTGAGCTGGACCTTCAGGGATGGGTAGGAATAGTGTTGTCCAGTGCTGTGCCCTGTGTTACCACCCAGTCACTATTTCTATACATCCTTGAATGTCCAGCTCAACTATCACCTGCTCCTTTCCTTATCTACTATGTAGTAAATTTTTCCCTCCTCTGAGCTCCCAAAGAAATTTGTTTCTATCCCTCATTGCATCTTTTCATTAATATAATCATGAAATATCTGTCTCTCCCCTTCTTACCCCAAACTGCACCCCACCACCAACACTGACAGAAAACGACTAGTCCTATTTTATGAAAAAGACCAAGCCATCTGATGTGAGTTTCCTTAGATTTTTTTTCCTTTTTCCCTCAAAACTTCTCAGCTTCATCTTCCCTTTCTCCTTCCCTCTTGTCACAGAAGATCCTCTTCCTCATTAAAACTAATCCCTTTACCTGAAGCCTAAATCTCATTCCTTCTTGCCTCTTTGCTCTAGGACCCGGCTCCAAGAGTCATCTCTTTCTCATACACCTTGAATTTCACCAAAAATGTCAAGTTTCTTCATCTGTAAGAGGATGGGGTAGGGGACAGTGGGGGGAAACTACATGACCTCTGAGATCCTTTTCAGCTACAGAACTAAAATCCTATGATCTGTCTACAAAAATGCTTAGGATGCTCCAGTTTTAAAACAAAACAAATAAACAAGACACACCCCAAATCCTTCTGACTTCCTCATCTTTAAATTCTCTCTTTTTCTCCTTTCCCCTTCCTTCTGTAAAGAATGAATTGTTATTTGAGGTTTTTATGACCCCATCTTTTGGCTAGAATTAAAAAAAAAACACAGATCGGCACACACTGGCCTTTGGGGCTCTGCAAATGGCACGGTGCTCCACCCACTGGTTGTAGCTGTTGCCATGGTGCTGGCACCTCACATCATCACCACTCCCAGATGCCTACTTGGGCCTTGCAAAATTATAATGATTGGAAGCCTAGTGAGGGCAGTCATGTGACTGTCAGAGCAGCCAGCCAATTGGCTGGGGGCTGTGTGTGGTCAGCCTGGGGTCTGCTGGGAAGAAGGGAGGGTTTCTGCCATTCTAGCTTGAAGCTGGAAGGCGACAGGACACTGCTGTGTGTTCTCAGCTGATTCCTGGGCAGTGGTGTAGTTCAGGTTGTATAATTTCCCTTTCCCCATTTTATTTCCTTTCCCTTGATCCTACTGATTCTGTTTGTGTTTTTTTAAGTTCGTTCTTGTTAAATAAATCCTGCTCTGTTTTGAGGGAGGTTGTCTCCTTCATTGCCCCAATATTGCGGTGAGCCACTTAGCTAACACTCCCCAATTAAAAATTGGTGCCCACACTTCCTTTTATTGCTAAAATACTTGAAAAAAATTGCCTTTATACCTGATGCTTCCACTTCATCTTCTCTCTTCAACCCTTTACCCTACATTATGTTCATGAAATTTTTCACTCAGTTTACAAGTGACCTCTTGATGGCCCTGTCCACTGGCTTTTGTTCAGTCCCTTTCCTTCCTGATCTCTCTGAAACTTCTGTTGACCAATTGCTCATTCTAAATACTCTAATGCTCTCTCCTTCCCTAGCTACACACTCCTCTGGTTCTCTTCCTTTCTCCCTAACTGCCCCTTCCTTCCTTCCTTTTCTGACTTCTCTTTTTTCCCAAACCCTTGATATGGAAGTTCTCTAAGAGTCAGTTGCTGACAAGCTGATTATTGCTTGCCCTTGTCGATCTCATCAACTTCTAGAGCTTTATTTGCTATCTCTATCTGTGTTGATGTTTCTCTGTCCTCTTTTATGAGATGAAGCGTGATAGGCTCTGGACTTGGGGTCAGTAGACTTTGATTTGAATCCTGCCTCTGAAATCTGCTAAGTGTGTGACCATGGAGAAGTAGATTAACCATTATGAGTCTCAGTTTCCTCAACTTCAAAACAAGAATAACAACACTGAAACCATCAACCTCCCTTACAAAGATCAAATGAGATATCATGTCATGCAGACCTTAAAGGTACTACATAAATAATAATCATTATTATTCTGAGCTGTCCTCTACAACTGCCTCTAGGATATCTGTACCTGGATGTTACCCCGCCAATCAAGACTCAAGTATCCCTAATCTATTCACACTTGTAGCTTATTTCTTTCTATTCCAGCCCCATGTACTATTATGCCATGTTTAAAATCTTGGCATTATTTTTGACCTTTCTCTCTCTGTCAACTCTCTCTTTTATCTAATCCACTACCCAACTCTGTCAAATGTACTTTTGTGTGTGTGTGCTTTGTGTTTGTGTTTGTGTTTGTGTTTGTGTTTGTGTGTGTGTGTGTGTGTGTGTGTGTGTGTGTGTGTGTTTGCAGGGCAATGAGGGTTAAGTGACTTGCACAGGGTCATACAGTTAGTAAGTGTCAAGTGTCTAAAGTCAAATTTGAACTCAGGTCCTCTTGAATCCAGGGCTGGTGCTCTATCCACTGCGCCACCTAGCTGCCCCTCAAATGTACTTTTGCAACATTTCTACTATACATCTCTTCTTCTTTAGTCACAATGCTATTCCCCTAAAATGGGCCCTCATTACCACTTACCTTGACTACTGTAATCACCTCCTACCAGGTCTTGCCTGACTCTACTTCACCATCTCTAATTTTTCCTTTACATCAAGGCCAAAATAAATTTTCTTTTGCAAAGATATGGTCAAATACCTTCAGGGGCTCCCACCAGATGAAATTCAAATTTTTATGTATAGCATTCAAGACACTCCATGAACTGGGACCACCTTATTTTTTCAGCCTTATCTCATGTCTCCCCAAAATAACCTATGCTCTCCCTCATTGGGACTTTTGTTAACATCCTTCTCTGTGCCTGAAACGATTTTCTTCCTATTTCCTTGCTGTATTCTTAGATGTTTTTCAAATGCCAACTAAATTACTACTTCTTCCAGAAGAGTTCCCCTTAACTACCCAGTTAGAAATGACCTTCTCCTTTATACGTTACATGCCATTTTATTTTGCGAATGTCTAAGTAATATCACGTTATGTTTCTGTATCTCCCCTAGTACCTATCTCTGCACACAATAGTTCAGTTGAGTCATTTTTCTGTTGTGTCCAACTCTTCAGGACCCCATTTGTTTTTGTTTGGTTGTTTTTTTTTTTTTTGCAAAGGTACATGAGTGGTTTGCCATTTCCATCTCCAGTTCATTTTACAGATGAGGAAACTGAGGCAAATAGGGTTAAGTGACTTGCCCAGGGTCACGTAGTTAATAAGTGTCTGAGGCCAGATTTGAATTTAGGAAGATGAGTCTTTCAGATTTTAGGCCTATTGCTCTATCCATTGTGCTACCTAGCTACCCCAGTAGTTCAGGAGGTACTTAATAATTTTGGGAATGAATCTTAGATGGAGAAGGGCCTTAGAGGTCCAGTCTAACTCCATAATTCCTCAGATGAGTAAAATGAGGCCTAGAAAAGTTAAGTGGCTTTCCTAATGTTATATTTCATATTCCACTATAATTATTTGTATATGCCTAGTCTCCTCTGTTAGGCTGTAACCTCCAAGATCGGAAGAATTGTGTTTTCTCCATCTTCCTCAATCTCTACAGCTCCCTATTACAGTACCTTGTATTCATTAGAACTTTAACAAATATTTCTTTAAACATATGCATGAGTCTGGGCAGCTAGGTGGCGCAGTGGATAAAGCACTGGCCCTGGATTCAGGAGTACCTGAGTTCAAATCTGGCCTCAGACACTTGACACTTACTAGCTTTGTGACCCTGGGCAAGTCACTTAACCCCCATTGCCCCACAAAAAAACAAAACAAAAATCAAAAAAAACCCCAACAAAAACTATGCATGAGTCAAAATCATATACAAGGTGCCATGAAGAAGGAAAGATTAGAAAATATGGTCCTTCGAAAACGAGAAATCAATCCATTATACCTAGAAAACATGGGATACAGACAATGGGAATTAATGTTGAGCAGTGATGTTAAACTCAAGAAGAAATGGACCACTAATCTGTACATAAGGACCCCTGAAAGCTACAGACTGTTTTAATATGTAATTTTATGTTTTATTGTAGCTTTATAAAATATTTCCCAAATATATTTTAATTTATCTTGGGCCCACATATTTGACACGCTGATGTAGTGGGTCTACCTATGTTTGAGAAGATGTGAAATAAAGGAGTCAGGTGGGGTTAATCAGAGAACATCAGGGGACTCAACAAGTATTTGAGGAGTTCAGTGAAACAATATTGTGACTAATTATACTGTTTCTCTGCTTGAGAAACTATTGCTCCCAAATTCTAAGTAAGTAATAACAAACTGGATTCCTGTGGTGCTTTTGAGGTTTTTGGTTTCTTGGGGGGACATTAATTTCCTCAAAACAACTCTGAGAGGAAGGTAGTACAATTATTATTAACCCCATTTTCCAGAAAAGGAAACTGAGACTCAGAAAGGTAAGTGACCCATGGGAACAAGCCAAGATTCAAACCCAGCCTCCCTAGGTCCAAATTTAGCACCCTCTCCTCTATAGTACACTGTCTTTCACATTCAAACTCATCAATCCTGGCTTCAGAGGCCTGCTATAATCTGATCTCAATTTGCCCAAGCCAACTTTATATCTCTTTACTCCTCCAAATGATCCTAGGAATCCTGAGCTCAATGGAGCTGATCTCATTATCAATCACTCTCTCCACTCCTAGCTGACTCCTCTTTCCACACCTTTGCTCATGCTATTGCCCTGCCTGAATTTCTTCTCCATTTACACAAATCTTATCCATTATTCAAGGCCCCAGTTCAAACTCATCTCTTTCATGAAATATTCCTTAACTCCTCCAGTCCACTCCATCCTCTCAATTCCATAGCACTTCACAATTAGTACCACACCATTTCACACTTGATGATTGTTACAATTCTTGGTTTTAACTATGAAGTCAAGAGACAGAATTCCCACATGTCACCACAGAGATGAATTTCACTGCTTTACAGTAACCCTCTGATTACTACTGTCTTGTATAATTCTAAGACTGTTCCTGCACTGTGTGCCTCATTTCCCTGAACAGTAACAAGTTCCTTGAGGGTACAGTCCATGTCTTGTATCTCTTCTGTTTTCCACCTTGGTTCATAACACCCAATCAATGCTCTTAGAACTCTATTTGAATTATTCAGGACTTCTTCTTTGTAAAGAAATATGCATTGTACTAATCTTAATCTTTATCAGGAGCCTAGCCAAGACCAACCTACCAACACCTTGATCCATACTGATCAAAGCTGTCAAGAGTTGGCAAGATAGGCCTTAGGGTCCTGTGGGAGAGGGTTACCAGACGTGAACTTCACCTTCATATTTCTCACAAATGGCACATGGCTTGTATGAATGAATGCTGAAGCATTTATCAAACATTTACTATGTGCTGGGCACTACACAATGCTAAGTGCTAGAGACATAAGCAAGCAAGACCAGTCCCTGACCTCGAGAAGCTTCTGTTATAATGGGGGAAGACAACACATAAAGGGGAGATAGCTTGGAATAGGGGCTGGCTTGGAAATGGTGGCCAGAAGGTGACACAGAGACCTGGTTCTGAATAAGACAAGGGTACTATCAGAGCCCACCTATTTATCATTCCTTCATATATTCATTTAATTCAATCCCTGTTTGTCCTTACTTTAAAGATAATGCTGGGCCTGATAAGGAGGGAATATGCCATGTTAAGTTTCCCTAGGCTCTTATTTTAGTTCACTTTAAGTATTAGCTTGTGCAGATACCTGGCTCAGGGCTTGCTCCTCTCACCTGAATCAATTCTAGTTATCTCCTGTTTATTTACTCCTGCCTGAGGAAATGCTCAGTTTACCTAAAAGGAACACAGTCTGGCCAGATACTCTAGTTGGTGTGAAAATGGCCCCATTGGGTCACTAAGTACTGATAAATCAGGCCACAGGTCAGAAAAGGGGATTTTAGCTCTCAATTAGTCCATATCTGCAAATGGAAGACATATCCCATTGCTTCATTGTAGCTTCTATTACATAAAATATCTTATGGAGACATATTTTACTTTGCTGGGTCTTTGATTTCCCAGGGAAACTAATAAATAATCAACAAAAAAACATGATTAAAGACTGATTGAACTACCATCCAAAAAGGAACTCTAGCCAGCAGAAAATCTTTCTGATCCAAACCTTTTTATTTCAAGAAACAGAATTCTTACTTAGCTTTTCAAAAGCCTGATGAAGGCTTCAGCTAAGTTTTGACATGAGATTTTCATATTCAAAATATCTACTGAAATAAGGGAAGAAGGATATGGATCTTGAAACTGCATTAGGATGAAATGGAGCTTAGTAAGCTAGAAAGGGAAATTACTTATCTGTAATTGGAATTCTCTCCCCCAAATCCCTTTGAAATCATGTTCAACCACTTTCCTATCATGTGCTCATGAGAGCATTACTTAACCCTTTACAGAGATGCCCACCATAAGCACGAACATTTATTAAGTGCTTTGTGAAGAACATTTCTAAGAAATGGTCTTTCCTCTCAAAGAAATTCACACTAAAGCAATAGATCACAAAACTTTTCAAATTAGAAAGGACTGAGGTTCGCTTTATTGTTTTCCCAGAATTCTTTTTCTCACCTAATAAAGAAGACACCTCGACAATGAAGTAAGTCTGAGGGCAGCACTTTGGGGAACTCTGGGTGGATACATTAGAATTAAAATTACTCTGAAGCAGATACCTTTTTGTTTCGCTGTATCCCTAGAGCCTAGCACAGTGCCT
The DNA here is from genome assembly GCF_019393635.1 of Dromiciops gliroides. Taxonomy (NCBI): domain Eukaryota; kingdom Metazoa; phylum Chordata; class Mammalia; order Microbiotheria; family Microbiotheriidae; genus Dromiciops; species Dromiciops gliroides. The sequence goes on from NC_057862.1 coordinate 401,645,366, forward strand.
GACAAATAGTAGGCACTTAATAAGTGTTTCTGAAACTGAATTAACTTCAGAATAACAGTCTGAATACCATTCAAGCAATGTGTGCCTGCAAGTAGGTGTGGAGGGGTTAAGTCTGGATGGACTATAGAAGATGGCAGATGGGACAGGAGGAGGTTTTCCTCCCCTCCATGACACATGACACACACATGCCATACACCTACATATGAAAGGAAGAAACACAGGATTTGCCTGGTGAAATTCAGTAACACAACAATTCCATTGAGATCTTTGTTCATTATACTTTACTGTCTTAAATGGCCACTGCCTACTTAGAGGAAAAAAATATGTAGAAAGTTCATATAGCAAAAATCTTCATGGATATGCTACATTTTCAATTTTGAATACATTCTGTCTTTTCAAGGATGGACGCTGTGACTTTAAGACCAGAATTCTTTGATGTGGTCATCTGATGGCAAATGATGGTCCAAATACAGTGAATAGCAGCTTGGTCAATAGTGATATTGCCCTCTAATAACCTGAAAAATCTTTTATAAAAACAAAATAAACAGAAATCAACTCAAATTTGATTGGGAAGAAAGATGTCTCCAAAGCATAACATGACACAAGTGTTGAGGTCTTATTTGGTTTTTTGTTTTTTTACATTTATTTGAGAGGTTTTGCAGCTCCTTTTCCCTGAAGAACTACATACACTGAAAAATTTAAATGTTTTTAAGTATTTTCTTCAATGTGTATTTTTAAGAGTAGCACTGGTACTATTTCTAAGAATCAGAAGCAGGAAAACATAACGATTGAGAAAAATCTACTCTAATGTAACTGTTTGCACAGAATTTTGCTCATTAATCATATGACCAGTTACAAGTTCTCACACATCAACTCTGACTTCTTCTGATCAATAAAATGATGCTCCTTGCGAGCAGGGAGTGATTTGTTTTGTCTCTGTATCCCCCAGTGACAAGCACTATCCTTGGCACATAGCACATTCTTAATAAATGCTTGTTAAGTTTAATTTAATAATGAATATGTGGTAGGCAAGATGCATTAGGCCAGCATTTCCCAAACCATTTTGCAAAACTCAAGTGTAATCTGATCAAGAGTTGCATGAGGAAAACTCCATTGATCCAGAGTAGGGGATGTACCAGGCATCCTGTTATCAGACCTACCTCCAACTCCCAAGCCTTGGCTCTAACTATCAACTAAAAAGCTTTTATTACTCTTTCTTATAAAACATATAAGACGGAGGTTGAAAAACAGAATTGCTTAAGTCCTCACATCTTATGGTTTACCTTTAGAGATACTGTCTGCTGGCCCTCACTTATGCATATCTTCATTCTTCCTAGCCCCAGCATGGGCACATGGGCAAAGCCCTGTATTCATATATCCCAAGCTCCAATGTATTCCATGACAAATTAGTTTGAGAAACACCATACTAGACAATTTTCTATTAGTTTGTTTCATGGTAACATCATTCAAATGTTCTTACAAGTAACTGCCCACTTTTCTTAGAAAGAGTGAGATCTGCAAGGCCAAAGACTGGCGTAGGGATGCTCATTCTAACACGGCTTGCTTTGGCTAGTTTTCTTCTCCCAAGGATTAGAATTATGGGCTGTCAGCTAGAGAGAACCCCATGTTTTAAACCAAGTCACAAAGTCTTCACTTCAAAAATGATGTCATTTCTATAATGTTCCTATGAAATCTCTTAGGAAATGCTATACAGGATCTACTGTACCCTCTATTATATATTTCTGGTCTAATCAAATCTGAGGAGGGCAGCTAGGTGGCACAGTGGCTAAGCATTGGCCCTGGATTCAGGAAGACCTGAGTTCAAATCTGACCTTAGATACCTGACACTTACTAACTGTGTGACCCTGGGCAAGTCACTTAACCCTCATTGCCCCGCAAAACAAAAACAAAAACAAAACAAATTTGAGCGTGAGATAACAGATAAATCAGTTACTTGGAATTTTGGTTCTATGCTGGAACTCTAAGTCATTCTATAACACAAACTACAGGATCTGAGTATGTGAGTGTGTACAAATAGGTCTTTCATACAATCTGAAAACTCCTGAAGGAGTGCTTGGTTTGTCAAAACCTGACTCTGAGCACTGGGCAGCTAGGTGATGCAGAGGATACAGGATTGGGCCTGGGAGTCAGGAAGACACCTTCCTGAGTTCAAATTCAGCCTCAGACACTTATTAACTGTGTGACCCTGGGCAAGTCACTATTTGCCTCAGTTTCTTCATCTTCATCAAATGAGCTGGAGAAGAAAAATGGCAAACAACTCCAGTATCTTTGCTAAGAAACCCCAAATGGGGTCACAAAGAGGCAGACGGACTGGAAAATGACCTGAGCGACAACTAGGCACTAGTGGTTTATAAAAATTTCTTATATTAGTCAGTCTATGGACTTACTGAATACTGGGGTCCTTCTGCTTTTCCACTTGCTTAGGATTCTAGATCAGGGCCAGATAATGACACATTATCCTCCTAATATCATAGGATTTAGAGATAGGAGAGATTTTTTTTAGACTGTTTTGTGTAATATCCTCATTTACAAGATGAGGAAATTGAGGCCCACAGAGACCTAGACACCACATACACGGTAAATAGCAGAGACAGAATTCAAACTCAGGTTCCTCTGACTCTACTGTACTCTCCTGCCTATATCCCTATCTCCCGCATTCTAGTAGGGGTGACCACTCAATAGTCTCAGTTGCTTCTGCAGCCAGAAATACAGATATTCTCCTCAGGCAATGAGTAGTTGCTACCAGATGGCTTACCACATTGGAACCTCCCATATGTGAGGAGCTGGGGGGGGGCTTTCCAGAGTGAGCTCATATGTTTCCCCCCACTATATCAATGAGTTTTGCTCACAAGATTTCCTCACTCCCATGACAATCAAGGTAAGGTACTACTTAAATGACAATAAAACACTCCATGACCTATTTGAATATGCTACAGTAGATGAATTTCTCTCTCTTGTAAAATAGGAATACAGGATCAGGTGATCAAATGAATGAACAAATGAATGGACAAATGAATGAAAAAAGCATGTCTATGTGCCACACACTATGCTAAGTGAGGAAATAAGCAGAAAAATTGAGATAATCCCTGCTCTCAAGAAGTTTACACTCTAATTGGGGGAAACAGCACATAAAGGAAAATCTAGTTGCAGAGAAGATGGAAAGGACCGCAAGTTCTAAAGAAAGGGACTCTTTTACAGAGGGGGGAATAGGCCTGAAAATCCCAGAGTAACCAGTTCAACCAGGTCATTTAAGGCTGACTTGTTTGCATGGAATTTGTTTTAAAATATATTAGTTTGTAGATAAGGAACCACTGGGCATCTGTCAGGATCTTGCTCAGTTTCCTTACAGTAACTTTCAGCAGCAAAAATAAATAAATGAATAAGCAAGTAAATATTTTTTAGAATTATTAAATTTTAAAATATATTTAAAGTGATAATTTGCTGTCCCTGACTACCCTTCATTTCATTTCAACAAATATTCATCAAGGCCTATTAAATGCAGGGCCCTGTGTAAAGCCCCTGACTCTAAACTGCTTAAAGCATTAGCTAAAAGCTCCAATTAAGACACCTCTTGGGTAGTTAGGTAAAACACCTAAGTCCTGACACTCTGCAGAGGGTCCTTGCCAACCCAAACTCCGCTGATTTCTGGAGGCTTAGAAAGCTAATGAGGTCCTGAGTGTTCTCTCAGAGAACAGGCTGGTGCTAATGATACTGGCAAAAGATTTCACCAGCTGAAACAGGCAGTCTTAACCTTTTTGTGTGTTATGGTCCTGTCTGGTAGCCTAGTGAAGCTTATGATCCCTTCTCAAAATGTTTTTAGATAACTGAAAGAAATGCTCATTTAAAATTAGAGGTTAGTGAAAAGAAAGAAGTAATTTTTTTCCCCAATCTAAGGCCATGGACCCAATGAAGGTCCCATGGACCCTAGGTTAAGAGCTCCCCTAAAGGGCCAAAGTTATGAATGAATGGTGTGAGGCCCAACTGGCCCATGAACATCACAGTCGGAAAGTCATTTGAAGCAATCTGTGACTTAACATGCAGCCCTCTTGGCCCATTCAAAGAGAGGACTGCCACCTAAACCTGTGTTTATTCAACTCCTTATTTCTATCCAAACTCTCAAATTCTTTACTCTTTCATCTGCATCACATGACTAGAAAGGGAAAGGGGTATTACCCCTAATTTATTGCAAGAGTCACTAAAGTTTTAAGGATCCAGAAGTTTGGGGAAAGTGTTGCAAAATCTTACCATCAATTACACTCCACGCCAATTAAAAGGCTCTCATCATGCCAGATGAGGCTCTCATCTTATCGTGATGCCTCCTAGGTACTGGTGAGGGTATGCTTTGGAGAATCAATCAGGACTACAGAATTTGGTAGTGCCAGTTTTAATGCTACCTCCTTCAATTTATATTGTTCTCTGAGAACTTAACGACCAAAGTCCTTGTCTATTCACTCCCTGAAATCAACTGTGGGGATTGTTCTTAAAGAAGAAGATTGTTAATACTGTCAGTTTGGTCTTTTACAAACAGAGAACCAGTATCATTAGCATGTATCAATAGAATTACATGCTGACTACAATCAGTCTCTGTAACCAGACCTGAACCTCTTCTCCTGATCAGTTTCTCCAGCATTCCTAAAGTGTCCCTGGGCTCCTCCTGGTCAGCTATCACAGGGATCTGACATTGGTAAAGAAGGCAGCTGTTCTCCCCGCCCCCCCAATTTATTATCATCCAAACTACCTGAACCACGTTGTTGTTGTTGTTGTTGTTGTTATTCGGTTGTTTCAGTTTTGTCTACTTTTCGTGACCCTATTTGGGTTTTCCTTGGCAAAGATACTGAGTGGTTTGACATTTCCTTCTCCAGTTCATGTTATTTTATTTTTTATTTTTTTTTATTTTATTTTTCCCCCCAGGGCAATGAGGGTTAAGTGATTTGCCCAGGGTCACACAGCTAGTTGTGTTAAGTGTCTAAGGCTGGATTTGAACTCAGGTCCTCCTGAATCCAAGGCCAGTGCTTATCCACTGTGCCACCTAGCTGCCCCCTCCAGTTCATTTTACAAATGAGGAAACTGAGGCAAACAGAGGTAAGTGACTTGTCCGGAGTCACACAGTTAGTATTTGAGACTGGACTTGAACTCAGGAAGATGAGTCTTCCTGACTCCAGGCCTGGCACTCTATCAAGCTGCTCTGAACCACGGTGTAATGTAAAAAAGCCCAAGCTGTAGAGTTAGATCAGAGTTCAAAATCCATCTCTGATATTCACTTCCTGTATGACCTTGGACAAGTCACAATCTCTTTAGGCCTCAATTTACTTATATATAAATTGAGGAGGTTGGATAGATGGCCCCTCGGGTCCTCCTAGATCCAGACAGATCTATGAGCCTACTCTTGCAAACCTGTGGGAACATACCTAGTTATCTGATTTCTCTTTATGTTTCAATTACAGAAATCACTTGATGTGTCAAAATGAGGCAAGGAAATAAATCCTCAATCAAAGTAAATTTGTAGCCAAGCGGCAGAAGAAAAAGAAATGCCATGAAAATGCAGACTGTGGAGGCTGCTGAACCCCAGCCAACCCTGTCTCCAAAGCAAGAGTGGAAGAAATCATTGATCATCATACAAGATCACTGCTGTTCTCTGAATCGGCAGCCACACACTAGATCCCTTCCTTTGATATTCTCCATGTGCCTAGAACATGTACGAAGACCAGATCACGTCACACTGTCTAGATGTAGCCTCTGGCTGCTTTCCTCAGTCATGGAGCCATTAAGAAATCAAGAAGGATGTCTGTCAATTCAGGGGGCACTGCAGGTGGGTGGGTTTTGATTCCTCCATCCTCCCACTCCTCTATGAAACGGAAACTTAGCAGATTAATTATATCCTTTGTGGTGAAGGTATGGCCAAGCTCCAGACTTTCCCACTTTAACCTACCACAGAGTTTGGAAGAATTCAGTCCACTCAACAACAGAAATGACACTGGAGTTGGGAAGGCAAATAGAGGACTGGGCTGCAGAAAAGGTACTGGGACTCTGAACCAGGAATCAATAGCTCCCATCACTGCCTCAGGCTTTCCCCAAAGGTCACCATAGGCCTTCAAAGTGAGGAGTACAATGAACCTAAACGTGCCAGGAACTCCCAAGGTGACTTGTGGCAGAATTTACACGTTCAGGTTGAACTCCACATTAGTTGAGTCTGCTTTCCTATAGCCTGCTCTTCCCAGGCAGGACCTGAGATGAAAATTGAAAGGGATTTAGTTACCAACACAAATCCTAGTGTTTGTTAAGGGATTTAAGCATTAGGTTCCATGACACTTTATCCAGAAGTCTTCCCCATCCTTCTGCTGGTCTCCAGAGCAGAAAAATCCCCTTTTTCAAGTTCTCTTTGTCTCACTTTGGATGCTGGCACATATAAATCCTGTTAATCACTTCTACCAGTAGCTCAGACTCTGGGTTGAGGGCTAGATATTTCCACTATTTTTAGTCAATTTCTAAGAGGATTTATTGCATGGCTTCCTCAGTCATGATGCAGTGCTTCCACCAGAGTTCTCTATGTCTGCTACCAAGGTACCCCGGATTTAGACTTCATCGAAGTGGGTGAGCAGCTACTAAAGATATTATAAGATCTAAGTTATCTCCATCTTTCAGGTTTTAATACACAAAAGGTATTATGTAACAAAAAGATTTTGTGGGTGCTCAGTCCCAAGGGCCACAGTCTTCTGGAACATGATTACAATAGTGTCGGGGTTCTTCAGAAATGGATTAGAAAGCCTACCAGTTTGCATTTAAGCTCTAGGATGGAGAACCAGAGAGCTTGTTTAGAGGGTAGCTGATGCCAAGAGTCTAATTAATAAAGGAATAAAAAACCCTGAATGTTAGCTTCCCTCACCGACCCCAACCCCCACCAAAAAAATTATTTTCTGGGACTCAGTTCATCCATATGGAAAAGGGAAGTCAGGGAAGAAACACTACCCTTATGTGGGATTCTGTGGGTGGAATATCAAGATAATTGAGCATCGTTATAATTTACAGAAACCCTGAATTACCAGCTAGGAAACTTGGATTCAGTGCCAGCTCCTTCACAAACTAGCTATGTGACTCTGAGCATATAACTTTCCCTTTAGAGGCTTAGTTTCCCAATCTATAAACTGAGAGTATCAGATCAGATGTATTAAAGACAGGGGAGGTGGCACAGTAGAGAGAGTGCTGTCCTGGAGTCCTGAAGATCTGAGTTAAAATCTGGTCTCAGACATATATCTAACGTATGGCACTGGGAAAGTCACTTAAAACATGTTTGCCTCAGTTTCTTCATTTGTAAAATGGGGATGATAATGACACCTATTTCCCACTGTTGTGAGGATCAAATGAGATAATAATTGTGTTTAGCGCAGGGCCTGGCACATAGTGAGTGCTATATAAATCTAAGCTATTATTATATTATTATTATTATTATTATTATTATTATAATCTTAGCTGAGTGACTCTGAACAAGTCACTTAACCTCTCTTTGCCTCAATTGTTCATGTGTAAAATGGGGAATAATAAGACCTGCCCCCCAAGGTTGTTGGTGAGGATCAAATGAGATAATAGTTTGTTAAGTGCTTAGCACAGTGCCTTGCATATAATTAAGTACTATATGTTATTATTTTTATTATTGTTATTATAGCAAAGGTAGTCTACATAGTTTTTTGAATTCTAACTTATTATGGTACTCAGATAATTTTTTAAAACCAATATGCCAATAAAAACAATTCCCTCCTTTATAAATGATCAAAGAATATGAATAGGCAAATATACCAAGGAAGAAATCTGAGCTATATGAAAAAAATGCCCTAAATCACTAATAATTAGAGAAATGTAAATTAAAGTAGGGAGCCTAGGTGGTACAGTGGAGAGAGAACCAGGTCTAGAGTCAGGAAGATTCATCTTTGTGAGTTCAAATCTGGCCTCAGACACTTCTTAGCTATGTGACCCTGGGCAAGTCACTTAATGTTGTTTACCTCAGTTTCCTCATCTGTAAAATGAGCTGGAAAAGGAAATGGCAAACCATTCCAGTGTCTCTGCCAAGAAAACCCCAAATGGAGTCACGAAGAGTCAGACATAACTGAAAAACAACAAACAAACAAAAAAATGAGCTAGAGAAGGAAATGGCAAACCATTCCAGTATCTCTGCCAAGAAAACCCCAAATGGGGTCACGAGAGTCAGACACAACTGAAAAATGATTCAACAACAAACAACAAATTAAAGTAACTCATACGCATAAAATTGGCTTAGTTCGATTTAAAAAAAATAGAAATGATAAACATTGGAGGCTGGGTGGGAAAACATGCACATAATGTATTGTTGAGGGAGCTATAATGTTCATAACCTATGACCCAATGATACCACAACCAGGCTTTATGTTGCAAAAGAGATATAGAAAGAGAAAGATGAAAGAACCCATATGTACAGCGAAATATTTATAGCAGCTCTTTGGTAGTGGCAGAAGTTGGTAACTATGGAGGTATTCATTAATTGTGAAGAGCTGAATAAATTATGTTATATTAATGTATGAGCTATAAGAATTATGAAAAGAACAGTATCAGAGAAACCTGCTACAATTTGTATGAAGTGATGCAGAATGACAAATGACAAAATACATAAACAATTTATCGGTACAACACTATAAAAACAAACAACTTTGCAAGACTTTAGGACTCTGATTAATGTAATGACTAACCATCATCCTAGAGGACTTATGAGGAAAAATGTTACTCACTTCTTGACAGAGAGGTGATGAACTTAATACATAGAATGAGGCATATATTTTTAGAGATGGCCAATATGGGAATGTTTTCTTGACTATGCATATTTGTTACAAGAGTGTTTTCCTTTTTATTTCTTTTTTTCTCAGTATTAAGAATAGAAAATAAATTCTTGTTAAATGAAAAAAAATGTTATTTTAAAAACTACTCTAGTAACTCTCCAATGGACAAATAGTTAAAAGATATAAACAGTTTTCAAAAGAACTGCATGCTTTCAGCAACCACATTAAAGAACTGCTCCTACTCACTAATCATAAAAAAGAATTTATACAAATCAAAACAACTCTGAGGTTTCACCACAACCAACAAGTTGGTCAAGATGACAAAAGATGAAAAGTCAATATTAGAGAAGCTCTAGAGAGACATGCATACTAAGGCATTGTTAGTGGAACTGTGAATTGGTCCTAACATTCTGGAAAGCAATTTGGAATTGCTGCTAGGAATATATTCTCAGGAGGTTAAATACAGAAAGGGCCCACATACACTAAAATATTCATAGCGGCAGCTGTTTCAGTAGTAAAGAATGGGAAATAAACAGATGCCCAATGACCAGGGAATAGCTAACTAAACTGTGCTATATGAATGCAGTGAATATTAGTGTGCATAAGGAAAGATAAGAAGAAGAATTCAAATAAGTATTGGAAGACTTATGTGAACTGATGCAAAGTAAGGTAAGCATAAACAAGAAAATGATGACAAAAATATAAGTGAAAAGAACAAAGAGGGGAAACTCTACCCTGATCTCTCAGCTTCTCCTTGGACAAAAGATGAGAAAATGTGCCTTCCTTTTTTTTCTGTAGAGAACAATGGGTGTGTCATATTACATTTACTGTCAGAGTTGAGTAATGTGTTGGTTGGTTTTGCTGAACTGCTTTTTTCCTCTCTGTTTTCCCCCCTCTGTTACAAAGAATGGCTCACTGTACAAGGGAGGAGGGAAGGATATATATTCAGAAATAATGGAAATGTAAAAATAAAAGATATCAACAAAAGTTTTTTTTTAAAAAACCAACCTATTATACTAAAAAAAAAAACCCACCTACATACCAATTATTTCTTCTTACAGCAGAACTTGAAAAATTATTCCTTTTTCCAAAGGTTAGTGAGGCCAATCCCATTTATAAAAACAAAGTAAATGAAAAGCCACAGTACTCCTAAGTTTTTACAAGCTTAATTTAATAATCACAAAGAAGTTATTATTATACCATTAAAGAAACAACTGTCAACTGTGTTTATAGTTTTTAAGAAACTAAGATAAAATGAAATGTGATCTGGGCTTCCACAATACTTGGTAGATTAACTAAGTGTCCTGCAAATCCTACTATTATTTAAGCAGAAAGCTCAGCCTTACTGTGTTATCGTGCCTAAGTAACACCTCAACAGATTTGGGTTCCCAAATCTACTTTGGGGAAAAATGCCTTCCTAAATGACTTCACTCTATTTTCCACATAAAATAAAAAAGAAGACTCCTATTTAGAAGCAGTAGGCTCTGGGAGAAGGCTTAGAGTATCTCCTGGGCCTGGTGAAGAGTGAGCTAGGGCTCAGCCTAGGGAGAGACAAAAAAATAAATCTAAAATGTTAATAAAAAGAGAGGGAGAGAGAAGAAAATATGCATGGTTTAAGTTGAAAGAGTTAGGCTGGTTTGCTCCAGATCCATTAATAAAACCAGTCACTGTATTTCATATTCACAGTCATCTCTGAAAGTTCTACTCTTAATTGCTCTTGTGGCATCATGTTTTATTTTAGGAAGGTTCAGGTTTTATTACCAAAGACTAATGGGCATAGACTCCCTAAAGAACTTGTTTTAAAACATGGACCAGTCAACCATAAAAGGGGATATTAAAATAGTGATAGAGGCTAAAGAAGAATTAAAAACTATTGCTACATATTTTAAAATTGAATACTCTTTCACATTTAGAGATATAATAAAATGTGTCATAAACTTTCTGCTTTCATTCCAAAGTATTGTTGTAAGAGCCAACAGTAACCCAGATATACTTCTTGCTTCATTTAGCAGTACCCATTAAAATTAATCACTGTTTTTAAGCCATATTAGAGGGCTTTTTTTATTATGCATTATTATACTTTCACAAAACCTTCTAGAGATAAGAAAATAAAAGAACATAACTGGAAAAAACCCAATAACAAACCTGTTATAAGGTTCAGATAATCAGTAAATGTCTAAGAATTTATAAATGAAATGGGGTCAGGGCTCTGCTGTGGACACATACAGGTTTTGATAAGAAACCATTCAGAAAAACAGGATATTATAAAAGGCATCAGGGTTATATTCCTATTTCTCAGATTTGAATAAGTTTGTGACTCTTTTCTCTGGCTTTATGACTCTTGGAAACACTAATGGTGTTTTGAATGGTAGGTCATAATGAAGACACATATAAACATAAAAATAAAAAAACACATGGAAACCCTGAAACATCTCATGATAATTAAGCAAACTCATAATTTCAAGAATTCTAAGACCTTTGCAAAAATTAGTCTCTATCATTAGCATCTAGGTGACAGCCAGATGGCACAGTGGATACAGTGCCAGGCCTAGAGTCAGGAAGACATCTTTGTGAGTTCCAATCTGGCTTTAGACATGTATAAGTTGTATGACTCTGGGTAAGTCACTTAACCCTGTTTGCCTCAGTTTTCTCATCTGTAAAATGCTGAAGAAGGAAATGGCAAAACTTCCCAGCATCTTTGCCAAGAAAATCCCAAATGACCTGAACAACAAAAAAGATCATCAGCAGGTGACTAAAGGAACGTATGCCTTTAACTCTGTTCTACACACAGTAAATGATATGTACCAAGATAGAGGTAGGGTTACTAATCACAAGATGGCATTTATATGGTATTTACAAACATTATTTCATTTAAATCTCACTATAACTCTATGAAGTTACTAAAACACCATAGCTATTATCCCCATTTACAGATGAAGAAACCGAGGCTGAGATTTGTTAATGGCCACAAAGCTTGGTCTTCCTGATTCTGAGTCCAGCATGCCATCTACCACATCATAATAATTTGCCTAAACAGAATTCAATTTCTTTGACCCTGTCCTGACTTTGACCTCTTATCCTATTTCACAATGTTTCAGTTTCAGTTTCAACTCCAACATGAGTTATCAGTTATGAATTGGGCCATAATGGCCTCAGAGATTCCTTCCAATTCTGAGTTTCTGGGATTACCTTCTGATTTGATGTGATCAAATAGATTATGGTCTACCACTTCATTTGCTGACCCAGAATAGAAAAGAGGAAAGGGGACCCACTTTGGTGAAAGCTGAAGTCTCTCATCATATACAAAACATGGAAAGGATTTGTAGTCTTTCTTAGAAAACAGGGAATCAGGGGGCAGCCCTGGATTCAGGAGGTCCCGAGTTCAAATCTAGCCTCAGACACTTGATACTTACTAGCTGTGTGACCTTGGGCAAGTCACTTAATGCTCATTGCCCCACCAAACCAACACACACACACACACACACACACACACACACACACACACACACACACACACACGAAAGAAAACAGGGAATCACATATATAGTGATCGAAGATGACTTGTCACAACAGGAACATAATCTATCCAAATGGAACAGGCACTAAACGTGCACAGAAAAGGGAGCTGGCTTTTATAAACATGATGCTTGAAAAGACACAAAACAGAGACCTCAGCAGGAATCCAGGTTGGTGCCAGATAAAGCAGCAAATTTGGGAGTAGGGAGGCCAAGAGGCCCATGTGCCACTTCATTTCTAATTCTGTAGCACCTTCCGTTCCTCCAAACTGTTTTAAATAAAAGCATCTTGAACTGGTTTAGATTAGTCCCCACCAGGCACATTTGTAAAGATAAAAAGAACAAGGTTGTTTTCCTTCCTCCAAAAGGGGGTGGGGAGCAGGGAGTAGGGAGCAGGGAATGTTCAGACTGGTCTTAGGAAAAAGATAGAACAAGAAGAGTCAGGCGTCTTTTTTAGGCTCAGATTTTAAAATTTCATGCCAAGTTATTTGTTAAACTTCTAGCTCTCTCAAGTTTTCCTTCTAATTCTCTGTGGGGTAGTATATGAGTGACTGGGGTACAGAGAGAGAGAGAGAGAGAATATGAATTGTGTTTTTGCAGCTTCTGGCAGCAACTGGTTTATGTAAACATTCAGTAGCCCAGCTGAACTCTATTTTAGAACAAAACAATTTCAGTTTCTAAGTGTTTGAATTACTTTAGGTAAATCTGAGGATTTACCTATTGAAGCTGGAGCAGCTCCCTTTCAACTCTGAATGAAGGAAGAATTATGAGACTGGAGTTATTCAATGAGAGCTATCTGTCCTGGCACTTAATCAAAGGGATTAGGATTTGGAAAGAAAAGCCTACAGGTGATCCTCCAGGAAGCATACCAAGTAGTTATCAAAAACATACAAGTTCAAAGCAGCTCAATTTTCATATGTTAAATGTACTTGGATGCAGCCCCAGGCTTGTTTCTAGGTAAAAAATTGTGTTAAAGCTGTTTGTACTTGCATACTTAGCAGACAAGGGAACGAAAAAGCCTGTGGAGAAGCAGTACCAGGTCCACCTAACCTTGATGTAACACAATAAATCAATCTTGTTCTGTTGGTGAAACATGATCTGATACCATGTCCAGACTTTCCAGGCTCGTCCCTGATTCCAGCAGTCATGGCAAATGCTCATTTACCTCGTCAATGTAAAAAAGCTGTCACAACATAAATGCTCAGATGTCACACATACTGCATCAGCGGCTTAACAATTAGCAGTGTGTGCTAATCACTCGTCTTGGGTGTTGTTTTCTTAAACACCATGATCTGGATTTAACAGTGTATTACCTACTTAGTGACAAAATGTGTGTAGCTTTTTAAATTTTTTTAAGCCAACTGGGGGTAGGGTGCGGTGGTTTCTTTTTTGGAGGCAAGAAATAAAATAATACAATTTACATTAACTTGGAAAAATTCATCTAGGAGCATACAAAGGAGTATAATTTTCTCCAAAGAGGCTGAAGGCCATCTATCTTTAGTGTACAGAAAGAAAGCAAGAGGAAATAAGTGCTTAAATTTACAGGTAGTGTGGTGTGATGGAAGGGGACCTAGTGTTAAGTGCAAGGAATCTAGTCTGAATCCCAGCTTTCCTGCTATTAGCTGTGGCTTAGGACAAGTCATTTAACCTCTCTATGCCTCAGTTTCCTCATCTAGAAAATGACAGTTTTGGGCTATGTGACCTCTAAAGTCTCTTCTAGGTATAAATTGATTATCCTGTGAAATTCTACCTCTAAATTTTCTTTCCCTGCATACCAAAGTCAAAGCAGTTTTAGCTGCAATACCATTGGGTTTCCAATGGTCAGTCAGAACTTTGTGTTTGGACTAATTAGCGGTAGTGTGACATGCATGTAAGAGCAACACACTATAAAGAAAGAACACTGGATGCGGAATTGGAGTACACAGGTTTGATGCCACATTGCCATGCTGTATGACCTTGGGTGGATAAATCACATCCTATGTTCATGTGTAAAATGAATCAGGTTTGGATTACACGATCACTAATTTCAGCTCTAAAACTGTAAGCCTATGAATTTGTACCATTTATTCATTTGGCTAGAGGCTTTCCAGGTTTCAGTTGTCTCGTCTGTAAAATAAGGGCACCATTGCTGTTGTTCAGTCATGTCTGACTCTTCAGGACCCTATGGACTGTACTGTCCAAGGGGTCTTCTTGGCTAAGATAATGAAGTGGCTTGCCATTTCTTTCTCTGGTCAATTAAGGCAAACAGAGGTTAAGTGACTTGGCCAGGGTCACACAACTAGTAAGTATCTGAGGCAGGGTTTCAATTCAAGTCTTTCTGACTTCCTGAGAACTCAATTCACTGAGTCATCTAGTTGCCCTACTTAACCTCTGAAGGCAAGAGTTGGATCAGATTCCAGCTCTAAGATCTCGAATATCCATCATCCAAATGACTCAACAAAAGTTACATGGGATGAAAGGCAAGCCATTAATTTCTTCATCATGTAAAACATTTAATATTTTAAGAGTTAAAGAAAAAATCTGGACTGGACCAGAGCAAAAGATGGTACCAGAAGCTATGCTCACTCTCTTATGGCCATAAATGTGAAACCCTGAGAAAACAATGAGCAGGAAAGACTTCCCTATAGCTCTTGCCATAGCACAGTTTGAGGCATCAGTGTTATGAGAAGGCCATAAAGCTGGCCCCTCCTTGTTTCTTATTGTCTTGGCAATGAATAATCAATTTGAGAGTATGTTAAGTTATTTAACAGGTCACCCAATAGCAGAAAAAATAAAAATTTAGCCATTTTTACAGGAAAGAATTATGTGAAAATATTTTTATGGGGGTCATAAAAAGCCACCAATAAAAGTAACCTAAGAGGCTAAGAATCAAATCTAAATACGAAGGCAGTAAATAGGCAGCTCTGAAAACATTACCCGGTTCCTGGCAATTTGAACCTTGTGTCCAGTGAGCAGGTCAGATGAGTGGCTTTGTCTGAAATAGCACTCTGCAGACTTTGTTAAGAGGCAACAATTCTTAAAATTAAAGCACTGAATTCTGAGTTCAACTCCCACTGTAGACACAAAAAACTAGAGTGGGGTGAGTATAACTGTGGGACCTTCAGTCAAACAGTCTTCAGAACTATACACTAATAATGATGCCCCATATAGAAAAAGTACTGCATGCGTTTCCAAGTGCGCAAATACACATATACAATATATATTATATATGTGTGTATGTATACACACATTATCTTCCTTAACCTTCCTTACAGCAATTCTCTGAGGTAGTCAGGGCAGCGTCTACATGGCCCCCCCAGGCCCACTCCCCCCAACCCCGAAAAAGAAAAACAAATCAATCAACAAACATTTATGAACTGTACATGTCAGGCAAAAACCAGAATCAGCAGCTAAAAGCACAGACAGAACACAGAGAATTTAAGTGGCTTATTCAGAGTCACATAGCTGGTTAACTCGGTGGCCACAACAATGTTCCTTCTATTTCATTTTTACCTGTTCAAGCCAGAGTGTTTGCAATATGAAGATGGATGCATCTGTTAAAACCAACGAAAGAGAAAGAAATGCATTGCCATTTAAACTCTAAATATGGCGACATTAAAAGGTTCTCGTACTAGCTTGCTTTTTTTTTTTTGCTTTTTTACTCCCTTCCAAAAAATAGAAAGTGATACATTGTCATTACCACATAAATAATGCTACACAGCTTTGTGCATATGCATTTCTGTTTTAACACAAAACGAGAGAAGGAGGTAGAAGGGAAGTAGGAGTGGGGTGGGGGAGAGAAGTGCTCCAATGATTGGTACAATTTTGTTTTTGCGTATTCTTGCCAAAAAGAAAATATGGCTTTAATAGAAGTTTACATCTGCGTGGTATTACATGCATGTAAAACAGATGTAACCTAATTACATTTTCATTTAAATTGCTAAATAGCTACTTAAGTAAAAAGCTAAAATAACATACAAACAACAGTTACTATAATAACAAGTGTACTTAGAATTAAATGAAAAGGATCAAAGCTATAGCATACAAAATTTGAGCTGGTCTTTGAAAAAGACAGTGACATAACAACATAGCATTGATTTACTCAGTAATTTAATGTCTCTGCAGCTCAGCCAGAAGACACATCTTGGTACAGCACAGACACATGGGGGAAAATGCAATGAGTTTATATAAAGACTCTAGGTTTCATGAAGATTAGATACACTCTAGTAGAGATTATATAGCAAAACCCCAAATTGGAAATTAGAATTCCAGTGCAATACAATCAGCTTGATTATAGTTTTAGGCAGACCTGTCTAGGCTGAACTCAGGAGTCAGGTCCCAACTCTGAGATCAGAGCATACTTTTGTATTTTTAGCAGAAGGCAACATTCTGTGTGATGATTGCATATTCATGATTAGTCTCCCGTGTGCCACACAAAGGCTCCTGAGAAGAATCTAGGCCACTTGGGTTCATGTTCTACTTAGTGCATGGTAAAAAGAACATACAACATTCAGAGAGGAGCTGGGAAGACACCGTGTTGTCATTCTGCTCTAAAATGGCTGCACATGAAGACTGAAATCTCAAACATTATTCAGTGGAAAAACAGTGTAAGACTATCTTGTCTTAACCCCTCCTTTTTATTATTGTTTTTATTTTTATTTTAAAAATTTATTTATTTTTGCAGGACAATGAGGGTTAAGTGACTTGCCCAGGGTCACAAAGCTAGTGTCAAGTGTCTGAGGCCAGATTTGAACTCAGGTCCTCCTGAATCCAGGGCCAGTGATTTATCCACTATGCCACCTACCTGCCCCTATTTTCTCTTTTTACAAAAAAATAAAAAATCTAATTCTGCTGACTGAATTTGAGATAAAAAAAAAACAGAGAAAAAGAGATGTTGAGGCAGCCCTGTTCAGAGGGCTAGCAGGAAACCTCTCAAACAGACTCACTGTATGATCATGGGAAAGTCAATAGTGTATACAACCTCTATAACAATGAAATCCTGATCTGCATTTATGAAAGGAGTTTCCACACTGGGATTCTCAGTTAAATTAGAGGATGTCCTGTATAAAACAAAGATTAAACACTGAACTGTCTGGGCAGAAGAGTAACATCATGCTTATTTAAGAATGATAGTAAAAAAAAAATTTTTTTAAAAGAATGATAGTAACTACTGAAAGGAGGAGTATTTTTAAATAGTGGCAAATAGAGAGTTCTTTTTTCCCCCTAAACCGGATGGACTAGTTCTATATTTTTCTCAGATGTGCAGAAAAGACAGGTATTTTGTCTGGTCAGCAGCTTTTGGTCATCAGTCTAAAGTTTTCAGGAAGAATTAAAAATCCTAAACTCCAAAATACCTCTGGCATATTTCATGCTGGTACCTTTGCTAAGTCAGGGATGCAAATTGTCGGGAGACGGCAGACTGATGTATCTGGCACAGACGAGTGTCCACTCTCATCAGTATGTAAGACCTCTCTTTTGAGGATAGAAAAAAGATTGCAAAGGCCAAACAACCTCCCTAGTGAACTAGGGGATTCTGGGCATCTGTATGAAATGAATAAATGACAAGCCCCACCCACACAATCACATTTCTATAATGCCACAACATGGGTATCTGAACAGGACTAAAGGTTTGCCAGTAGGTAAAATGTCCTTTCAGCTCAATGCTGTTTCATAAACACATTATGATCTAACCTTTGGGGATGACTAAAAGGTACTGTGTGTGTGTTTAAAACGGGGTGGTGTTATTGCTTGTTTGTTTTCTCCATTTTTAGAACTGGGTCCTCTGCCACAGGAAATGTTGGAATTCCCCTGCCCCAAACTTCTTCTCCATCAGTAATGAGGCTTCTTGGTGAAGTGGAAAGAAGGTGTACTCTGAGACTTTCCTTCCCTGCCACCATTTATTCCCCCATCCTCAGTCTGTTCTCATTCAATTGGCTGCTGTTCCTCTTAGAACAATGGTTTACAAAGTTTCGCAATGTGGTGAGAACAAGTTTGTAAAAAACACGCAAAGACTTGTCATGATTTTGTAACCAATTATTTCATTTGTATTTTATAAATTGGTCATAAATGTCATTGACTAATTGCCCAGAAAAACACTGGAGCGAACAGGCAACCCCATACCATTCTTGCCAGAGGCCAGGAATTAATGGCAGATTTTAAACTAAACTTCACCCTCTTTGGAAGGCTGTCAATGACAGTTTAGGGCGCATTATAATTTCTCCAATAATCACCACTCTTCCCTGACCTGAAAAAACAAACGCATTTCTGTCTCTTTCTGAGAAACGAAGATACTGAGAAAGGTGATAGTGAGTCAGCCAAAAAAGAAACCAAAGAAAAAACAAAACTCATAAAACTGATCACAGTACGATGTCACTGACCCATCAAAGGAGAGTGTCTGATCTAACTGATTATTACTACACCAGTCAATTGGTCAAAATGATATATTCAAGTGCTGATTTATCTGCCTTACTATCATAGGTGCACTATCCCCTGTTGGTTCTTACTAGCTCTGTGAAAGGAAATGTGAAAGGGACAATACTCAAGGTATAATTTAAAGGGATAATAAGAACTTGGGGGTGGGAAAGGTTAGGTGGGGTGGGGGGAGGATAAGATTCACCTGGTGATAGGATTGGAGCCATGACTAAAACCAAACTAAAGCTCTGCTCTATAAACATATTTTAGGTTCTCAAGCTCATCAGTTTACCAAAGAAAATGGAGTCACTAGTAGAAGACCATGATAAAATAATGACTAAAACATTCACATTCCTTCTGGTTTTGAGTATCCTGGTATCCTTTCCAATATGGTTTTAAACTATAGAATATCAAAGACTAAGAATTCCTATCTATTCATTAAGCATTAATTAAGCACCTCCTGTATGCCAGGCATTGTGCTGGATGCTGGTAATACAAAGACAAAAATGAAACAAACCATGCCCTTAAGGCACTTACATTGGGGGTGATGGGGTGGCAGAAAGATACAAGTTAAGTAAAAACAAAGTACTGACCTGGGGGGGAGGAAACCAACAACAGGGGAAGTCAGGAAAAGAGTCATATGGGAGATGATAACTGAACTGATCCTTGAATGGAGCCAGGGATTCCAAGAGGTTGAGGTGAGAAGGGAAGACAAATCATATTTACATGGCACATTAAATTAAAGCTTACAAAGCGCTTAGTGTAAGTGAGCTATGTAATTCAGTGAATGTAGCTCTGGGCCTGGAGTCAGGAAGACCTGGGTTCGAATCCAGCCTCAGACACCTCATAACCATATGACCCTGTGCAAGTCACAACCTCTGTCTCAGTTTCCACAACTCTAAAATGGGGATAATAATAGCACTGACCTCACAGTGTTGTTGTGAGGATCAAACGAGATAATAGATGTAAAGCACTCAGCACAGTGCCGGGCATGCAGTAGGTGCCATAAATCTTGTTCCCTCCTCATTATTTCTGTTTTACTGGTAAAGGAACAGAGAGTCAAAAAATTAGAGTAACTTCTCTGTCTCTGTTCTCTCTTTCTCTCTCTCTCTCTCTCTCCACACACACACACACAAATATATATGTATGTATATATATATATATATATATATATATATATATATATATTTAAATAAGGAGAAATAGAAAGAAGCTGTTGTTTGCTCAGCTCTTTTGAGGGTTTGTTTGTTTGTTTGTTTTTTGGCAGGGCAATGAGGGTTAAGTGACTTGCCCAGAGTCACACAGCTAGTAAGTGTCAAGTGTCTGAGGTCGGATTTGAACTCAGGTCCTCCGGAATCCAGGGCTGGTGCTTTATCCACTGCACCACCTAGCTGCCCCCGAGGGGGGATTTTTTTTAAGCTGGAAAACATGTGAACACACAGAAGACAGCTGAAGACTCAGCACATGATTGTCTTCCACAGGGCACTTGCCAGATTCTGCTCCATTAGGAGTCACAAAGAGCTTCACTTTAGGTCCTGTACGCTGCTGCTGCACATTCCTTATTGTCTGCCCAAAGACACTTAGAGCACCAATTCAGGCTACCTGACCATCAGGTCAACTTTTACTCTACGAATTAATCAGCACCCCAGGGGTATGCTGGATATTTTTTAGTTGAAACTATGGAAATGAGGGAGACTTGCCATTGAAGGGGGGAAAAAACCACTGTTCTTATTCATAATTAGAAAATTAGCTCTGCTAAAAGTTGTACTGGAAAGAAAATGAATTTTTGGTTGTTTCTGGTAGTTATGACAGAAAAATCCTCATTTCCCATACCACTTCTAGTATAATGAGGATCACAAAATCACTGATAGAAGTCTCATGATCTTTGGAAGCAAAAATGAATGTACATATTTTTGCACTAGCAAACAGTAATTACTTTACCATACGAAGCTTGGTGTAGCAGTAATGTGCAAAGTAGCTTTAAACTTGAAGCCATCTAAAAGACAAACTGATCTCTGACCCTGTTTTGAAGCATCACCCTTCGCTTGGGTAGTGTTTGCATGTTGAAATATTTATTTCCTTCATGAAAAAATCTATCTGAATATCCAGTCCCTCAGCAGTGAAGAGTCTTATTTCCATGTTAGCAGAAGCCCTCAAGTAATTTAGGGCTGTGATCTAAACACTGCCAGCTTTATACACTTAAAACTTTACCAACTTCGAGCTGCAATTTTTCTTACTTGCTCCTTATTTCCAAAACATAGCAGAGACTTGGGTGAAAGGTGACTATAATTCAGCTGTTTCAGGGCCTAGGAAACTGTGTTTCCTGGGCATTGTTGCCAATGAGCAACATTTCTAAGCACTTTGTCACTTGAAAAGGTGAATGCATGTTGGTGAGAATGAACAAGCTCTCCCAAGCAAGTGATAAACTTACAGCTACTAGGTCTGTTGTGGCAGAGAGAATAATGCACTAAAACTCTCTCAATCCCCTAGAGAAACCACTTGGATGAAATTTCTTTGACTCCAGCACAATTTCCTATCCTACTCTCATTCCATTTGAACCTTCTTGCTGCCCTCCTCTTCTAGATCACCACCCTTGTTCTAATTTAACTCCCCTGCCTCCACAATCTGAACTCTAAGGCCAACCATCTGCAAGGACACACACTCTCCTACGCCCCCCCCTTTTTTTAACCTTCTTGCCCTATTAATTCCAAACCCTACATAAACCTACACCATCTCTCAAGCAGTGAAGGATTGCTAGCAGAAGTCATCAAATGTTGCTGAGAACACTCATTAGAAATCCATGCTATCAAACTACAATTGGGTCCTTACTACTGAAAGGCAATACTTTTATTCATTTTTCATTAACTTTTAAAAAACAATCCTATTTGCTATAATAGCTGATTGAAGTCTTTGCTCTTTAAGTTCTTACCTCAGTCAATCAATAAACCTTTATTATGAATCAGTAATTATTCTAGGCAGAACCTGTCCTCATTCAAAGAAATTACATTCTATCAAAGGAGAATATATACACACATGTATATATATGTACATATATGTGTGTATATGTACACACATACATATACATGTATATACACAATATAGAAATAAGGTTAGTTTTTCTTAGAGGAAAAACACTAGCTTCTGGATGGTGATTCAACAAAGGCTACTATATGCTTCTCAATAAGTGACTTCAATTCTTATTTTATGGAGCAGACCGGCCATCTAGCATGAGCTCAATTGTCTCCTTCCATATACTTTAAAACCTCTTGGTGCTGCTTCTCACTTTTTTCTTCTATCTGATTGCAAAGAATGGGGCAGTTCTCCTTACCAGTGAATGCTAACATCTCCATCTAGGTTCTGCATCTCAACCCATCACATATCTTCTTGGCACTCATTATATTACCCATACCTCTCTCCTTCATTTTCATCTTCTCCCTCTCCACTGGTTCCTTCCCCTCTACCAATATTATCCTCAAGTTTCCCTTATCTTAAAACACTTCCTTTAATCCTGTTAGATCCTCAAACTACTAGATTCTCTCTCACAAAAGTACATGCTCCATCTCCATCCACCTCACTGCCACTTACAACCACATCTCTACAAGGAGGTGTCTGTTTCCATGCTCTACTGAAACTGTTCTCTCCAAGTTCCTCAGTGACTTCCTAATTGCCAAATGCAATGGCTTCTTCCAGTTCTCATATTTGAAATTTCTGTCGCTTTTGACATATCTGACCACATTTTTTTGATGCTTTCTTCTCCTGTTAATTCTGTGATAAGGATCTCTCCAGGCTCTCCGCCTACCTTCCTAACCACCTCAGTCTTTTTGTCTAGTATCCTTCTTCCCCACATTCCCTAAAATGCAGGGATACTCCATACTTCTGCCCTCGATCTCCTTTTTCAACACTCTCCCTTTGCAATCTCAATTCCGTCCATGATTTCAATTATTCCTTCTCCCATAAAGATGAATCCCAAATCAATATCTCTAGTCTCAGCTTTTCCCCTAGGATCTATCAGATGAATACCAAATCTTTATTTCTAGCCCCAATTTATCCCCTGAACTCTAGTCTCACATTTATTGCATTTTCACCTAACTGCCTTAAAATTTTACATGTTTGGTAACAGTTCCTTCCTGACTAGAGTAAAAATGTAAACCAACCCCCTTCGCCCCCAAACCCCAGTTACAAGACAAATGCAGGCAGGAAAGTTATCTTTTCAATGTTTTAATTCAAAGAGGGTCATGTACAAAGTTGAGATCAGGTTTTTGTCTTCCAGTGAAACAGTCATAGGCCTAATTCATTAGTTAGAGAAATAGGACTTAAGTACTAAGAAACTCCCACTTATAGTTGTTTGTGTGAGAAGTGGTGTTTGAGAAAAGATTTTTTAAAAATCACACTGGCTGGGGTCAAGCTTGCAAATTCACAAGCTTCATGATAATTTCAAATGTAAAACTACAATATATAGTTACACAATACAAGTTAGGAAAGTTGATTTGGTAACAGTTAAGAAAAACTAGAATTCTTGCTCCAGAAGGGAACTTTCAAAGTTTAATTGGAATAGTGTTATAAAGTTGCAGCTTGATAATAAAAAGTCAGTTTGCAAAATCTTCCTAAGGCTGACTATAATATAAAGAATAGATATTTTTAGATTTTCAAAACATTGCATTTGAAGTGGTAGATCACAAATAAATGAAAAATGAACAAAAGCAACACTCTACCACAAGCACAAGATCCAGAGGGCCCAGACAGAATGTGACTGTCAATATTCTGTCAATGTCAATTAGTTATTATTGCTACACATAACGCTTCATGAGTTGCCATGGCCCAAGAATTTATCCCTAAGTGCTCAGCCTCCTGTTGGGGAACCCCTCTGTACTCTAGTCCTTGGATAGAAGATGGAGTCTGTTACAAGAACCATACTTCCAGAAACTTGGGTTCCACCAGCTTGAGAAACCAGAAGCAGCTCTATGTCAATCAGTCCTCCAATATCCATTTATTAAGCACCTTGTATGTATTAAATGAAGAATAGGATTAATGATTATCATAACAAAAAATTGTAGCTTACATTTACATAGCGATATGTGTTTAAACAGAGGATTTCACATAAGACTTTAATTTGAACCTCATAGGGAATACAAGAATTATCATTTCTATATAGGTGTCTTCTTCTAATATCTCACAACACTTAGGAAGGAGATAATAAGCTTCTTGAATGTTATTCATATAAAGTGCCAACATGTAAAGTAATAAGTAATAAGTCTCACATTCAGGGATATCATCTGCTAATTTATTTTATGTTTATGAAAAATCATCTAATTTTCTAGGCTGAAAAAAAATTACAAATGACAGCCCTGATACCTCTCTAATTACTTCAGCTTTTCCAAAGCTCTATTTAGTCTCTCATGAGATTAGAGGGAGCTACGTGGCCTGAAGGACAGAGCACTGGGCCTGGAGTCAGGAAGACCTGAGTTCATAACCAGCCTCAGACACTTATTAGCTGTATGACCCCAGGCAAAACTTCTATTCACCTCTGTTTCAGCCACTGTAAAATGGGGGTAACAGTGTCTCCTGTAGAGTCGTGAGGATCAAATGAGATAATAGTTGTAAAGCATTTGTCACAGTTCCTGGCACACAGAAGGCACTATATAAATGCTTATTCAGATTATAAGTCAAAATCCTGGTCTTAGTCTTTGGTCCAAGTCAAATTCTAATAATGTGTTGTTACTTGTTTGACTATTTTAAGTATATCTTTTTCACTAAAAAAAAAGATGGGGTGTGAAAAAAAAGAAAGAAAAGGAGGAGGAAGAAGGGAGCATGGGAAGGAGATGAGAGAAAGGACCAGAAAAAATGATGTAGTACATCTATAAAACATGCTGTGCATTGCTGATGTCTGTGTCCATGAAGATTTTCTTGTTGGGGTTGGGGGGCAGGGAAGCTAGCATTTAAAATCCATTTCCCAATCAAATCCTGAGGTTTGAAAGTATCTGAATTTTAGCTAGTTATCTTTCTTTCTATATCTAGCAAGCATTCTTTTTTACAAAATGGCCCAAACCTTATACTATGCTATATTGGAAAATAAATTATGAAAGCTGAAAATTCAAATAAATGTTCATTGGAGTGAAAGGATAAAGTACAACAGGAAATATGAAATAGAATCCTTTTGGAGACACTTAAGAAATTTGGAATGATAAGTACAACAAAACATTTTTGAAAATTGAAAAGTAAATTAATCAAACCTCAACACCGAATGAAAGTTAGACATGCTACAGTAATAGTTTAAATACTAATTATGTGTTTCATATTGGAAACAGCGTTGCATCTGAAGTCATCGGACCTTAGTTTGAATCCTCATTATGATGCCTACTACTTGTGGTGACAGATTACTTACCCATAGTTTCTTCACCTATAAAATAAGGGAGTTAGACCAGATGACATGCTAGGTCTGTCTGGCTAGTTCTAAAAACACGAATCTATGAAAGCTACTACCCTAAAATGTGTTCCTTATAAAATGAAAATGAAATCTTCTCAGGGGAAGTCAATTAAGAAAGAATGGAAATCATAAACATATTTACATCTGTATATATATATACATATATATATGTTCATATATACACATATACTTCTAGTATTAAATATACAAGCAACTAGAGAAGAGGAGAGAGTCCTAGGAAAATTTTCTATAAATAGCTTGACATTATTGCACATTTCTTCTCTGCATATCTTGTAATAGAAACATTGCCATGGGTGATTTGAAGAAATAAGCAACTCTGACATTTCTGGATGCAACTTGAGGAGATTATTTCACCACCAAGGATTGGTATGCAATATACTAACCAACAACTCAATATCAAAACTCTAACTTGCAACTCTAAAACACTGCAGAATGACATTTAAGATAATCCATTTATCACTACTCAATACAAGCTGCTTGTACACAAAATGTCAGTGACAAACTTGGAGCACTAGGGGCTCCCAGGTAGTGATTGCATTTGAAAAAGATTCTTTAATAGTCAGTTGCATTTCCCTATATGCTAGAGCTTTAGAATGGACTTCAATTTATCTTGTTTCTGCAATTTGTGCGTCTGTGAATGAAATGCCCTGTCTTTCTGTTCTATACCAGAGAAACTCTCACCTATAGCTGGGGAATTCTCTGCCTGCTTATTTATACTCAAATGCTTTCCTAGGGATGAGCCAGGACTGATTCCCTTGGTGGTTTTTTTTTTTTTCAGCCTGCAAAAAAGCTCTTTGGTTCATGACTGAACATCTCTGGAAAATCAAGCAATTCTCTGACAAGTCCAAATCTTGCTTTGTTATAGCACTTGATTCTTTCTCAAAGTATTTTCGCAAACTTTGTCTCATTTACTCTTTATGCCAACCTTGTGAGGCAGTTCAGGTATTATTATTATTTTGTTGTTGTTATTATTGTTTCCATTTAATAGATGAGAAAACAGAAGTGGCTCAAAGTTATCAGTAAGGTTTAAACCCCAGGTCTTCTCATTCCTAGGCTGCTGTTCTTTCCATTACACTGTGCTTTTTTTTTTTTTCTGAGAAAACTAGCTCACTGTATTTAGTTATTTTTAAATTCTTGTCATGATATCAAGTTTTGATATTTTCCCCCCTGTTCAGATCTGGCGAAAAAATGCCCAGGTATTATTACCACAAGATTTATAGAGCCACTGAGGACAGGTGAATAGGCAATCCTGTAATCATTTTAGTCAAAATGAGTCAATCTTGCAAGTAGCAACTGAGCAGATTAGTCTGATTTTTAAAAGAGACTTTCCAGGGAGTACAATACTGACCTACATTTGACAAAGTTTCTTCCCCAGCAGCTTGGGAGGGGCAGCCTGGCCCTGCACTGGGAGAGAGCATCTCAGGTCAGCCCCCTGCCACGAAGCTTTGCCACACCACTCCTAACCCCTGAAATGGGCTGGTGCCCAGCAAATAAAAATATCTTCTGCTCTCTGTGCCAGGACACCTGCTCCCCTGCTATGACTGGTACTCTGTGTGCAGGAGGTTAAATGCCATCTGGGGTCCTGAACCAAACTTTTCAAAAGATATTATTAAATCAGAGATGAGTACTCGTCTATTAAAAATGGACAGTGCCCTCATCTTACCTGCTTCTCTTGAATGAAAATGCCTTCAGTACTTTAAGGGCATCGGGGGACTAGGGGAATATGGAGAGCAAAACAGAGTACTTCCTTGCACATCTCTGGAGAGGTCACATCGTCAGAGCCAAAGTCAACAGCTTTATTTTGCTATAAAATAGTCAATGGACATTTATTTCATTTGTCCTGGAATAAGAGTTTCCATCTCCTTCCACATGAAGGATACAATCTGGCTTTCTAAGAAAATTTACTTCCTTCTCCAAAAAAACCATTGCTTCAAGGGATCCATAAACCAGAAATGCAGATAAGGTAGTGTGCTCTGTTTACAAAGACTGTACCAAAACTCAGCTCTAATGTTACCCCAAGAATCTTATAGGATGATAAGACCATGGATTTAGACCTAGAAGGGATCTTGGAGACCATTTAGTCTTGTTCTCTCATTTTTACAGATAAGGAAACTGAGACACAGAGAGGTTAAGTGATTCACCCAGGGTCACACAGCTAGGCAGTTCCAGCTTAGGCAAGGCAAGCTATCACAACTTTAGCTGGATTTGACTTTCTATTGCATCACAGGGTGTTGGAGCCAGATAGGTTCTCAAGGCTTTACAGGTTCAAAAGATTTGGAGCTGCTAAAGATCTCAGTGGTCACCTGGACTAGCATTTCTCTTTTAATAGATAAGGGAACTGAGGCCTCCAGAGGGGAAGTGACTTGTCCAAGGTGACAGAAAACATCAGTCAAAGAGCTAAGATTAGAAGCAGTCCTCCCCGTACATGCTCTACTATAGTACATATCACCTCACATAGTACTATGACCTTGTCTTTTGACAATGCTTTTTATTTTTGAAGAATTCAAAGCACTTTTACATATGTACTTTTTTCTATCTTTCCATATTTATGAAATATACAGCTATATAACCTGAGAGCCATAGAGGTGGAGTGACTAATTTCTGTTATAATAATAACAATAGTTATTATTATTATTATTATTATTATTATTATTATTATTATTATGGCTAATAATACCCAACCTTTATATAACACTTAACTGTGTGCCAGCCAGGCACTATGCTAAGAGCTTTACAATGATTATCTCATTTGATCTTTACAACAACCCTGTGAGGTAGGTGCTATTATTATCCCCTTTTTATAGATGAGGAAATGGAGACAAACAGAGGTTAAGTGACTTGCCCAGGGTCACTCAGCTAGTTATTATGTGAGGCTGGATTTGAACTCAGGTCTTCTTGACTATAGGCTCTGAGCTGCCATGTTTGTAAACTAAGTGACTTTTTGACTCTCACACATGGAAGTAGAAGCAGAGCCAAGACCCCTGGTCAACCAACTGATTTTATCAGCTCTGTGTCTTTTTCATTAAACCATGTTGTAGAGAAACTCGGGTTATCATCTCTTACCAGAATCTGCACTAAGGCAAGGGCCTTAGTGCAGGGTTGGAGGTTGGTGTGTGTAGACAACGACTCTATTTACAAATAATTGCAAATGCTAGCATTTCATGGAGATTAGCTGTAAAAAAAATAAAAATTGCCATCAGGTAATCACCATTTAAATTTGTTACTGCATCGCATAGAATAATTTTGATGGGATTTTGTTAGGTGGTTCTGCCAAAAACACTCTGGCAGATAGAGCAATGGGCCTGTGGTTCGCCAGACATATAGGAGCCCTTTTCAGAGAAGGGGACCCTGCTTGGGACCTGGCCCAGCTCCAAGTTAACACACAGTTAAAAGTAGCAGCTGCAGTAATACTGGAAGAAGGGTCCTGGGGGTGGAGAGTGTGCGCCAAGAAGTCTCTTCCTAAATTACTTATAAATTGTTAACTGAAGTAGGGAAACACATTGGACAGAAAATAATAGTCTTAAAATATTGGGGTCAGTGGAGAATTCTTCCCATTTTTTAAACTTTTAAAAAATGAAAGTTAAAAAAAAATGAAGTTAGCATTTTTAGCTTCCATTGTAAAGGATGGGCATCTCATTAAAACCATAGCAAATGCTCTACCCATGTCTACCACTTATCACCATGGCTGCCTAAGAAGTTACATTCTTTCCCTTATCACTCAAGGCCAGCTGGACCAACAGGCTTGCCTGATTCACTAGTGCATCTATTCCTCTATTTGCTGTCCCTCCTCATGCTACAATCTTCTTCCCACTGAATGCATGGCATAAGAGGAGGAAGTTGGGGCAGCTAGGTGGCGAAGTGGATAAAGCACCGGCCCTGGATTCAGGAGTACCTGAGTTCAAATCCGGCCTCGGGCACATAACACTTACTAGCCGTGTGACCCTGGGCAAGTCACTTAACCCCAATTGCCTCACAAAAAAAAAAAAATAAGAGGAGGAAGTTGTGTTTTATTTTGTATTCTCATGTGTGCATTTTATTTTTTTTATTTTTTGGGAGGGTCAGGGCAATGAGGGTTAAGTGACTTGTCCAGGGTCACACAGCTAGTAAGTGTCAAATGTCTGAGTTGGATTTGAACTCAGGTCCTCCTGAATTCAGGGCTGGTGCTTTATCCACTGCGCCATCTACCTGCCTCCCCATATTATTTCAATTGAATGGAGGGACCTTGATGGCAGGGATGGCTCTATTTTTGCCTTTATATTCATAGTGCCTAACATGATGTCTTACACACAGTTGGCATTTAATAAATGCTTGCTGACTGGATGCAGCATTGGATTTGGTATAAGATGACCTCTTTTGGAATCTTGGTTTTGCAACCTCATTACCAGCATGACCTCAAGTAAGTCACTTCTCTTGGCCTCAGTTTACTCATTTGTAAAATAAAGCAGCGGCTAGAGTTCTGACCCTGGAATTAGGAAGACCTGAGTTCACATCCAGCTGTGTGACTCTGGGCAAGTCACTTCAACCCTGTTTGCCTCAGTTTCCTCATTTTTAAAATGAACTGGAGGAGATGGTAAATCACTCCAGAATCTCTCCCAGAAAAACCCTACATGGGATCACATGACTGAAACAACTGAATAACAACAAAAAAAGAACCAGATGATATAAATTCACAGATCTTTGGACAAATCTAGGAGAGACTAAATCATCTTCAGACAAGCTGAACTACATATGGTCCTTTTCTACATTATAAGGCCAAAGGAATTTGTGAACTGGGTGATTCAGAAAGAGATCTAGGGGGGAATGGAAGGCACGATCAGCATCACTGTTCAAACTCCAACTGAGATCTCACTACCTTAAACTTTGCCTCAGAAAGGAGACATTAGGGCTTTTAACTGGGAATTTTGGAGGCAGAACTAGGTGTGTGTCAGGAAGATATGTGCACTTTCTCTGACCCTGGTTGATAACATAATAAGGAATAGGAAGAAGTCCCATAGCTAAAGGACAGTGAAAATGTGTTTTGTTTTGTTTTCTTAAATTGGGAGGCAGGGGTGTAGCTAGGAACATTTCTGTGCATTTGAAGAATCATTGATGTTTAGTCAAGGACAACAAATTACTACCCAGGATAAATTATAATCATTATAAGTCTGTGTTGAAAGGCCATGCAAGAGAAGAAGAATAACACAAGTAGAACCTGTGTTTTGTGTTTTGTTTTGTTTTGTTTTTTTAAAGTGGTTTCTTGTTCCACATGGCTGATCCGGTGAAAGTAGAAGATGAGCTGATACTGGGCAAAATACCCAACAAGCACCAGGACTCTGGGGCTGAATGTCCTTAACTGTTTCCTAAGGATCTGAAAACTGTTCTGCAGGCAAGAAAGAAGATTTATTTCAGATAAAGGACAAATGCTGTCCTTTAATTAACAACATCTATCTCGGGGACAAGCACATCAGGTATACAATACAGGAGATTCTTTTAATATAAAGGACAGATGGCAACTTCACTCCTGGGACCTGCAGGGCTGCCCCAGAAAAACACACCATTTTAAAAGGCTTTGAAAATCCTCTAAGGAATCTAGTCAGGAGACAAGAAAGTCTCATTGCCCCATTTACAGCGCAAGCCAGAAAATGTTTCAGAACCATTTAGAAATGCTTCAAGAATATCTGAGTAAATTTAAGAGGGAAAAATAAACATGCCCATTTCTCAATCTTTTTGTGAGCCCTGTGAACATATGGTTTCTTCTAATATGGGACTGAAGTATAATAAAACCATTCTTGATGGGCAGTGCTGAAAAAAGATACTAACTTTTGTAATTTTCCATGTAAGGGTAAGTTGATGTTATTTTATTTTATTTTTAATAATTTTATCATCTTTTGTTTTCACATCATTTCCCTTTAAACAACCCTCCACATGGAATCCTCACTTAACATAAAACATTTAAGGAAGACCAATGGGCATGGCAATTACACCAGACAGGGCATACAGCATTCCACATCCATAGACCCTTACCTCCTTTTTGAGAGGAGGGAAGTGTTTTTCCTAAGTTCTCTGAAACCAAGATTGATCATTAAAATTAATTAGGGTATAGTTTCTTTTTAATGAAGTTCAAAAAATGTTACTGTCATTTTGTAATCCAAAGTGATTATAATAAACACACAAACTTAAAAAATGCCAAAGGGCCAATGTTGTTACACTTCTTCCACTCCCACAGAGAACAAGGAGACTTGCTCTGTGTAAGGAAAACAGAATGAAGTGCCCATCTCAAGTGGAATGCCTCACCTTTTATGGTTCTTGTTAATCTGACCCAACACACACACACACACACACACACACACACACACACACACACACTTGTACAAGATTCTTCTTGCATGCGTTATACCTGCCTAACTGGGTGCTAACATTATAAACAACACATCAACACTTCTTGTCCAAGTGTTAATATCTATTAATGTCCTGCTGGGGAAAAGGCTCACACAGCCAGCCACCAACAACTATTCAAGCCTGTGTGTGACAATCTCCAGTCTTTACACTCTGGCTTTCAAAGGGTACTTCACGAGCAGAATGGTTAGGGAGAAAACACATTATTGTACTATACTCAGCTTTACATTTCTAAAGCAACTTTAAAAACAGGCTATGAAAGCCTTGAAGTGAATCTGAAGTAATGTAGGGTTAAAGAAAGAACTATGCGGGGTATGGATGATGGTACTCCTGGAGACATATTATACTTTTCTTTGTGATTTTCTTATAATTTTCACAACACACTGATGAGAAAGAAAAGGGCTTGCCAATGTCATTGTGAACTTCCTTGTTGGCATGTACTACTCAATACAGCATATATAGTAGTGTGCTACCTCAAACAGTATTTATTAAGTTCCCAGAAGCACTTACATGTTCCATATATGCACATATTTATGTGCATCATTTATATGTATAGTTGTGTATATTACAGATACATTTATACTATATCAGACCATACACAAAAAACACGCACATATATGTGTGTGCATACACATATAGCCACACAAACTAAATAGAAATTTTATAATTTTAGTGTAATGGCCTATTAGTGGCTGGTATTTCATTAAGTGAATATTTAAAACACATAACTCTATCCCTTCTTCTCCCACCCCAAAAAGAAAAAAAATATACACACATAAGCACAACCGTCAAAACCGGATTTGCCCTTCTCTAAATTAATCCAATTATTCAAATGTCAGTTATATCTGTCAGAGCCTGGCTCCTTGGGCCGAACCAAACTGTTAAAAATTAAAAATGTTTTACTTCGTTTAGTCTCTCTGCCTTTTTAGTGTAAAATCCATGGTCTCGACAAAAAGTTGTGGGATTTGACACCCAATGCAACACAACCCTATTGCTGTCATCCATGCATAATTCACTTTGGAAATGTGCACTTGCTTTAAAATATTACTAAAATATACATGTAACATATGCTAATTTCACTGCATTGACTTGTAAGCTCCAGCCACTAGGTTATATGTAAACTTTGCCAAGTGCATACACTGTACATAAAGGGATTATAAATGAAAGGAAATATCTCTGTCCCTAGCTCTCTGTCTCCAGCCTTGGCCAAGCTGACAGCCCCAAATCCCAGCAACATCTAACATGCCCTTCCCGTGGAGAAGACAGCCTGTTCTCAGAGTCTTAATTACATCCCAGCTGACTGCCCAGTGTTGCCAAAACCAGGCAACAAACGATACACCTTCACTCACAATATGGTCTGCTAAACAGACTCCCAGTCAAACAGAAAGAAACTTTCACGAGAAGAAGAAATAAAGGGACAAGCAGGAGATCAAGGGAGACCACAAATAGTAACTGAGGGAATGGGAAGGAAGGGAAGAGAGCTACAAACTGTCCCCTTGCACAAAAAACTCTCTTCCTAGACTCCTCCAGCACGATCAAGCAGCAGGATTTAACAAAGCTCCCTCTATCACAATGGAATCAAAGCCCAGCCTGATTCTCGCCAACAACTGCTGCTCTCCAAGATGGGCCACGGTAACTAAGACTCAATAGATTAATGATTGTTAAGGAAGGCTAACCAACCCCACACTGCTCAGACGATTATAATGACAGAAGAACAGCATGCCACATTCTGCAATTGCAAATGGTATCATATGTTTTCCTGGCTGGGAAGAGTTTTGCTCATTTTACATGGCCAGAAGGCACAGAAGAAGCCGTAGTTCAGTTCTGCCCACTTCATTTACCCACAATCCCCCATATTAGACAAAGGTAGGAAAGATGGAGAGGGCAGTGGAACACTTCATAACTATAAGACATTGAAAGCATTCAAAGTCAAGGGAATTTAAATATCCTTGGGATCACAGAATTGGGAACTGGAAGTACCTTTAGAGATGACCTAGTTCGACCCTCTCTTCCAGATGAGGAAAGTAAGATGTATAAAAGGAATTTAACTTGTCCAAGTATCTTCATAATAAATATTAGAACCTAGGTTTCAACTTAGGTCTACCAATTCTAAACCAATTCTTTCCCCTATCAAGCAATCAAATATTTATTAAATGCTTATTTATGAGGGGCACTATGCTAAGGCTTAGGGATAAAAAAAGCTTTTATTCTACTGGGGTGGGACTACATTTCTACATAAGTATATACAAAATATAAGCCCTAAATCAAGTTGTCTTCATTGTAGTGAATCAGTTTGTCAATAAACACATATTTGTTGCAAGTTAGGGTATTTTGGAGGAATAGTAATTTTCTCCTCCTGTGAGAGAGATTGATTTTAAAAAAGCTTTTTAAAAAGAACACTTTTAAAATCAAATTATCACGCAGTTTATATTCTATTAGGAATAATAATGCTATCTATTACATATAAAGATAATGGTTTATTGATCTTATTACTTAGGGTGACAAAATTAGGGTATGTAATACAATGAGGGGTCATTATCATAGATATGGGAAAAACTAGATTTTAAGAATAATGAATATTTATACAATCTGAGGAATTACTTTTTCCTTCTTGAGCCTGAACCGGAAAAATTTACCTAATTTAATATACTCAGTCTCCATTATGCAACCCATTCTTTATACAATATGGTTTTCAAAGAAATACTATTTCATACTATTTTTCTGAGTGCATATAATGCATATACACAGCTTATAAAGACAAAAAAATAACAAAAAAAATTGCTCTATGCTCCAATGATGCTGATTAATAAATTTCAATGACCAATGATTAGTCTGGGTGCTTGAATAAAAGTGGTTGAGAAATTCTATTTCCTGCATGTATATATTGAATAGAAAGAATAAGGTTTAATCTATCAATGAAAGTAAAATAAAAAAACAAAAACTTTTTAACCTCACTTCTTCTTAAAGTTCTTTAACACATGCAAGATGAGGACATCCCCTTTCCCCAGAAATCACATAAAAATAATTTCAAAATGAAAAGATATCAATGTGTTATCATGTAAGTAGGCAGAGCTCTTTAGAAGCAGAGGCCTGATATGGGTCCTGTCCAGAATTCTTCATGCAGGCTCAGTCAAATCTTGATAGAGAAATCAGTCCCAAGGTAGGAAAAAACATACTCTGTCTCATTTAATTACTGAGTTTACTTTTTACCACCAGGATCATGAAGCCTGGCATTACCTCAAGTATAGTTATACAGATGAGAGGATTCCAAGAAGATAGAGAATAAAGCAGGGAAATTACCTGGCTCTCCCAAATTCCCACACAAATATTTAAAATAATGCCTCAAAATGAACATTAAAGAGGCAGAAATATTTAAAAGTTTGGGTATACCTAGTCATCCAACTTAAGACTACTTGGGAGACTTTAGGAAAGACCTGACCTTACTGAGTGGTGATC
Organism: Dromiciops gliroides; assembly: GCF_019393635.1. Classification (NCBI taxonomy): domain Eukaryota; kingdom Metazoa; phylum Chordata; class Mammalia; order Microbiotheria; family Microbiotheriidae; genus Dromiciops; species Dromiciops gliroides. The sequence goes on from NC_057862.1 coordinate 401,680,369, forward strand.
TGGCCTGACTGAGGTAAAGATACCTGGGGAAGATACCTCCAAATCATCAAAGCTCTGTCTGAGGAAGCCTCAGCTTCAGAACTTTTGTCCCATGGACAGTATAAGAGTCAGACCACTGACCAAACAAAGACTCAGGGTCCTCCTCTGGAGCTAGATGAGGGGCCCGTGTGCTGATTAGACACGATCCCAGCCGTGTCACTTGAAGAAGAGGGGAATCCTTGGTTTTGGTTCCAAGGTAGAGGAGTGAGCTAAGGCTTGCAGCCAAGGAAGGGACTATAGGGAGGAAGAGCATTTGCAGTGACAGCATTGCTGGAGTCTCTGGTATCAGCTCAGGAGTAGAGAGGAGTAGCTTGGGGTCAGGCTCCCAGATAGCTCTCAGTGTACAACAGCATGAAAAACCTAAAGTTTGAGACGTTATCCTCTATACCTCGGGATAAGAATCTGACTCTAACAGAAAGTTAATAGCCAAGAAATAAGCCACTAAAAAAAGAATAAGCAAAATAGAAAGAACCTGACCCTAGCTACCTACTATGGTGACAGGGAAGATCTGGTTTCAAACTCAGAAGAAGACAATGAAGTTAAAACAGCTACTACTTCAAAGAACGATGTAAAGTGGTCACAAGCCCCAAAAGAGCTCTTGAAAGAACTTTAAAAAGGCTTTAAAAATCAAATAAGAGAGTTTTAGGGGAGGGGAGAATTAGGAAAAAATAAGAGGAACACACACACACAAAAAATCAAGGATATTAATGAAAAGAAAGTCACCCATTAGGAAGAAGAGATCCAGAAACTTAGAAAGAAAGTACTCCTTTAAAATTAAAATCGGGCAAGTGGAAGCTAATGACATCATAAGACACCAAGAAATAATAAAAACAAATGATCTGGAAAACAGATTGAGGAGAAACAATAAAAGTATCATTGGACTACCTGGAAGTTATGATCAAAACGAGGGTAGACACCATACTTCAAGAAATTATTAAGGAAAACTACCCTGAAGTTTTAAAACAAGTGGTAATATTAGAAATGGAAAAACTATCAAGTCATCACAGAAAGAGATCGCAAGATGAAGAACTCATATGAACATCATAATTAAGTCTGAAACTCCCATATCAAGGAGAAAGTACTATAAGCAACTATAAAGAAAAATTAAAATACTGTGAACTAGTCAGGATTATACAAGATTTAGCAGCTTCTATATTAAAAGACCAAAGGGCATGGAACATGATATTCTGAAGAGCTAAAGTTTGCAACTAAGAATAACTTACCCCAGCAAATTCTGAGTGTAGTCCTGCATGGAAAAAAAGATATTTAATGAATTAAAGACTTTCAGGTATTCATGAAGTAAAAGAACTGAGAACTGGAATTGTATCCCCTGCTGGAGAGATACTACTGTAGGGAAGCTCCGCCATGAGAAGACAGGTGAGGATAAGACATGTGACCTTTAGCGTCCGGAAGCTGGCCACATTCCAGGAACTTGTCTCTGTAGAGCTGCTATTAGACTGTCAATCAGAGCTAACCCAGCCTAGTAGCTTGAGCTGTGTGTGGTGGACTCCCCTGTTTCCTGTTGGAGGAGGAAGGAAGCGTTGGAGTCTTTGGGTTCCGTACCTTGGGTTGGAGAGGTCAGATGATGGGGTCTCTTAGAAATAGTTTAGATCTATGTACCTCTCTTTCACTCCTCACCAAATTCTTATGCTCTTAATAGATATACTTAAGGGGGGCAGCTAGATGGCGCAGTGGTTAAAGCACCGGCCCAGGATTCAGGAGTACCTGAGTTCAAATCCGGCCTCAGACACTTGACACTTACTAGCTGTGTGACCATGGGCAAGTCACTTAACCCCCATTGCCTAAAAAAATATAAATAAATAAATAAATAAATACTTAAAAGACTAAACTCTTGCTAAAGCTTCTAATTGATGGTGACCACTTATTAGATTTTTAGATAGTCTAGCTAGAATTTTAGCCCCTTACAGATGGTGATATTACAAAACAGAACTGAACAGAAAATCTGACTTACAAGAACAGGAGAAAGATAAGAAGGTAAAATTAAAGATCAGTTATAAGGGATTTAATAAAGTCAAACTTCTCATACGGAAAAATGTTATCTGTTACTCTTTAGAATGCTATCATTAGTAGGGTAGTTTGACAGTGCATACATAGATTTGAGGTTGAGTTGAATATGATGGGATGATCCTAAAAAATTAAATTGGATATGGAGAGGTAAAATGGAGCAATTATTTCATACAAATGATGTGTGAATAGAAGAAGTGTTAAAGTGGAGGCAGAAGGGGTAGAAGGCTGGCAATGCTAGAACCATATTCTCATCAGAACTGTGTTAAAGAGAGAATAATATATACATCTAGAAAGGTATAAATGTCTTCTTAACTTACAGAGAAATAGGAGAGCAAGAGGATAAGGTAAAGGAGGACTTCTTAGAAGGAAGTGCAGATCAAGTAACAAAAAGGTAAGAGGAGAAGATGAAGGAGGGATTCTTAGAGTGGGCAGATTAAAGAATAAAAGAGTAAGGGGGGAGGATAAGGAAGGGATTCTTAGAAGAGGTACAGATTAGGGAGGCAGTGGTTAGAAGTAATTAGACTAGGGTAAAAAGAGAAGGAGAGAAAGGTAAACATTGAGGAAAAATAGCACTGTGGGAAATACACAACTACTAATTATCACTTTGAATGTGAATGGGATGAACTCACCCATAAAATGGAAACAGATACCAGAATGAATTAAAACCCAGAATATGTAATATTAATAAAATTAAATGTAAGAAAACCATTGCATTAATAAATAAAACTATGAGTTGGTTTTATGAAAGAACAAATAAAACAGAAAAGCCATTGGTTAATATGATTTTTTGAAAAGATAAAAAAACCTAAATCATTAAGTATCAAAAATGAAAAGGGTGAATATGCCATTAATAAAGATGAATTCAAACTGCATGGAAAAAATGGATATTTAATGAATTAAAGGACTCTCAGGTATTCATGAAGAAAAAACAGAAGTGAATAGAAAATTATTGGGAATTATTTTGACCAGTTATATGTCAATAAATTTAACAATTTAAGTGAAATGGAAGAGAAATATAAACTGCCTAGATTAACAGAAGAGGAAATAGAATATCTAAATAAGCCTATTTTAGAAAAATAAATCAAACAGGTTGTAAAAGTACTTCCTAAGAAAAAAATCATCAGGACTAGAAGGGTTTACAAGTGAATTCTACCAAACATTTAAAGATCAAGTAATTACAGACAAAGAAGGAGTTTTACCAAAGTCCTTTAATGAAACAAATATGGTGCTGATATCTAAACCAGGCACAGCAAAGACAAAGAAAATTACAGAATGATTTCACTAATATATATATAGATGCCAAAATCCTATATACTAGCTAGGAGACTACGATATATCACAAAGATTATACATTATGATCAAGTGGGATTTATGCCAGGAATATAGGAATGGTTTGACATAAGGAAAACTATTAACATAATTGATTATATCAATAATAAAAGTAACAAAAATCACATGTTTATATCAATGGATGCAGAAAAAGTTTTGGACAAAATACAACACACATTCCTATTAAAAACATCCAAAATCATTTATATCTATAAATGGATTTTCCCTTGAAATTATAAAAATCACCTACCTAAAACCACCATAAAGCATTACTTGTAATGGGGACAAGCTAGAAGTCTTCCCAATAAAATCAAGAGTGAAACAAGGATGCCCATCATCACAAATAGTATTTAATATTGTATTATAAATGCTAATAATAGCATTATGAGAAAAAAATAAATTGAAGGAATCAGAATGGGCAACAAGGTAATAAAACTATCTTTGCAGACACCATGATGATGTACTAGGAAAATCCTAGAGAGTCCATTAAAAAGCTAGTTGAAATAATAATAATTTTTAAACAAATTAGCAGGATATAAAGTAAACCCACATATATACCACCAAAAAAAACTTTATAAGAAATGACAATAAGAGATATACCCCACTTAAAATAACTATAGAATGTACAAAATACCATAAACCCAGGGACATGAACATGATTATAAAATACTTTTTTATACAAATAAAGTCATATTTATATAATTGGAGAAAAAAAAAGGGGGCAGCTAGGTGGCACAGTGGATAGAGCACCGGCCCTGGAGTCAGGAGTACCTGAGTTCAAATCCGGCCTCAGACGCTTAACACTTACTAGCTGTGTGACCCTGGGCAAGTCACTTAACCCCAATTGCCTCAGTTAAAAAAATAAATAAATAATTGGAGAAATATTAGTTGCTCATGGGTGGGCAGAACCAATATAATAAAAATGACAATTCTACTTAATCTACTAATTCAAAGCCATCCCAATTAAATTACTAAAAAAATAATTCATCTGAGCTAGAAAAAACAATAACAAAAACATTTGAAAGAACAAAAGGTCAAGAATATCAAAGGAATTTTTTTAAAATGAAAAGGAATGAGGTTTAGCAGTACCAGATCATAAACTATATTATAAGGCAGTAATTATCAAAACTATCTGGTGCTGGCTAAGAAACAGAAAAGTGGATCAGTGGAACAGAATAGACATATAATACACAGTGGTAAATGATGGTAGTGGTCTTGTGTTTGACAAATGTAAGGATGAAAGCTTGTGGGATAAGAATTCAGAATTTGGTAAAAAAAAAGTGTTGGGAAAATAAAAAAGCAGCCTGGTAGAAATTAGGTATAGACCAATATCTTATACCATTTACCAAGATAAGGTCAAAGGGAGACATTGGGGGAAATTTTATAGATAATTTCTCTGATATAGGTCTCATACCTCAAATAATAGAGATGTATGGGTCATTCCCCAGTTGATCAATGGTCAAAGGATATGAACAGACAATTCTTCTATGAAGAATTAATGGCATATATATATACATATATATGCATATATATATGTATATAGTCATGTGGAAAACTAAGAATCATTATTGATTAGAGAAATGCAAATTTAAAAAACCTTGAGATATCATCTCATACCCATCAGATATACAACAATGGCAATATTGTTCAAAGAATAACTGTCAACAACTAAGTTATTCTGAATATAATAAATACTCAAATAACCTACAAAATCTATGAAGAACCAGGGAAAGAACTGATAAACAGGAGTATACATAGTATGGTTTTATACACACACACATACACACACACACACACACACACACACATCTATGTCAAATGGTGGCCTTCTCTAGTGCAGGATGGGGAGTGAAGGAGAAAGAGTGACAGTCTGGAACTTAAAATGTAACCAAAATTTTAAATTTAATTTAAAAAGAAGAAAAAAAATTGTGCAAATGTTCCACATTCAGTGTGGGCCTCAGTTTTTAATAACATAAGTTTCTTTTCTTCCAGTCAGAAGATTTCTTCTCACAATACATTGTGTCAGAGTCCTAGGGAATCCCTGAACTTTCAGTTTTGCTTACCGCCTTAGTGTTTTGTATAAAATGTCACATATCATCCCTCTTTAGGTACTGCTGTCATCTCATTTATATTTGGTTTCCATTTTAGGATCTTTCCCCGGAGTTGGGGCCTTCTCAGTTTATGCCTGATAGAGATTGGCTTTTGTCTTCTCACATTTCTATTTTCTATCTTCTCTATTTGTTTTGACAATTGAAAAGTCTCCCATCCCGTGTCTATTATACTGTTCATAGGAAATGTTACAAAATCTCTGGCTCAACTCACAAAGAGTTGGATAACCAGCATCTCTCCCTCTAGAACAAGTCCTTGAATATTATACTTGCAATAGTCTCCTCTAAAGTCCTAGGGACAACCTTCACAAACCCAAAGCTACATAACACTGGTGTCCTTACACAAGAATAACATCTGGTAAGATTCTAGGAAAGGGGCTTAATGGCAGGAGGTAGAAATTAAAAGCTGGTGAAGACTGGAGCATATTGAAAATTTAGGTCTGGAATTCCTAGATGTATTTGTTAGGCAGTGGCTACCCACTTTAGTCATTACAATAACATTAGCAATATCTTCAAACAATAATAAAGGGGAGGAAGGAGAGAATATACATTTGTTAACCACTTACTGCATGCCCGGCATTGGGTTAAGTCCTTTACAAGTATTATCTCATTTGATTCTTGAAACAACCCTGTGAGGGTTGGTGCAATACATATATCTGAAAGGCTTTGGGGAGCTTCAGAAGAAAGTCAGTATTTTCACACAGAACTATTAATTTGAAATACTTTAAAATTATGCATTGTCTTTTAAAGAAATGCAACACAAATAATTCTTAATTTGCTACAAAACTGGAGTTCTTAATCTGAGGGCCACAAACTTACCTTTTAAATTTGATAATTATATTTCAATATATTTTAATTTTTATGTAATTGATTTTCTTTGTAAATTCTATATATTTTATTTTATGCATTTAAATTATTATTCTGGGAAAGAGTCCTTAGAGTTCACTAGATTGCCAAAGGGGTACATGACATAAAAAAGATTAAGAATCCCTATGCTAAAGGAAAATTCTAATTTTTTTTCCCTACTGGATTTGAAACTGGAAAAGAAAACTTTCAATATTTTAAAATAAATTCTATAAGACTAATGCTTATTGCAGTTTCTCACTGGGGAAATATATATATATATATATATATATATATATATATATATATATATTTTCTCCTGTATTTCATTGTAAATTATAATAATTCAATTTTAGGAGATTTGTATTTTCAAAACAGCCTGCTGATAAGGGAGACTTTCAATGGGGAACAGTGAATAATGCAGTTAGCATACATTCAGATAAAAAATTGCCAGGATTTCACCAAAAGTCCCCCAAACTACAAGTACCTTCACTAGCTTGGCAAATTCCCCACTAAGCTTAGTATATGCAACTAGTTAGTGTGGCAGAGTTCCAAAAATAACCAATAAGAAGAAGGGGCTGAAAAGGACAGACAGCTATCCTGAGAAAACATGATGGGAGACCCCAGCACAAGGGCCAGAGTGAGCACTGTGGCCTTCAAGAACAAGAACCGTCTGAACAATAACACCCACAAGTTTAAGGTTACCTCTTCTGAGAATGACTTTAGTCTCTTTGTGTGGGGTGGAAGGAGAGGATCACATTCCTTTATGACGGGGAAAATAGTTGCCTTTGAAGGCCCCTAACAACTTTGGTCTCTGTCTCTCATATACATAAGCACTCAAGTGATAACTCTGTGTGAGAACTTGAGGGGAAAGAGGTTCATGTCCCCTGCCCAAAAAACTAAATAGAAAGATATGCTTTGTCAGTCAGTGAGAATAACAATAAGACTACAAACCCTAGAATGAACAGTGTGAATTATTGCCAATAAGGGAGCAAACTATAGCTAAGAAAGGCTTTCAGGAGAAAGAGAGAAAGATTCAAAGAGATATTAACTCACCTAGGGAATGCTCAAGTTCTTGGTCAAGACATACAAAAAAGATCCCACAGCCTTCATACAGAAAGGCATCTCTTGATGCCTCTTTTGTATCTCTGGACCAGTGCTTTCTTTGGACACGTATAATCTAGCCACACTTTCTATAGCCTGCATTTCTCTATGGTACACACGAGAAAAAAAAGATTAATTACTGTAAGTTAATAGTCTCTGAGGTTTGTTTTGTGGGAGCATCTCTCTTATTCTAACTTATTGCTTCCCTAGAGTCCAATGGAAAAAAATCTAACCAGGGGAAATGGAGGCCTCTGTGGATCTTGTGACAGCATGGCTCCATTTAGTGGTCTGTACTCCCAGGAGGTGGGGTGGCATTTCAAGCTCATCTGTAAATTACCTGATGGTTCTGGGGCATAAATTGTTTAAAAAATGATGGATGAAAGGCCATAAAACCCTATTTTCTTCTTTCCTCATTTTTGAGTATGTTGGTCTTTTGGATTCTCACATTTGCCTCCAACAAAACACTATATATACTGCAGTTTGATCAGGATTAAGGTGCTGAGGCTCAGAAACAGGCATATATATACATTGTACCCTGGTAGAAGAACTTGGTTTGATAGAAGCCTGATGTTACTTTGAGACCCAGACTTCCCACAGGACCAGGCCAACTTGTATTTATGAAGAGTAGGCATATGAGGGTAGCCTCTCAGAGATCTGACAGCAAGGCAAGAAGAGAGCCTAAGCTTTCATTTTGAGTCTTATGAGGATGATCCCTCACGATCTCTGCCCATACATAGATCACTTTTAATAAAACATTTTCTAACCTGCTTATACTAAAGAAACTGTACTTTCATTCCAACCCATGTCTCCAAAGACCCACTGAGTCCTGGCCACACTTCAGATACTGCTACTAGAAACACACACACACACACACACACACACACACACACACACACACATAACTCTGGTTACCCAACAGCACAACAGAGTGGAAGTGGCTAAGAGAGAAAGTGTCAGGAGACAGATTGATTCAGCTGCTCAAGGGAGGCTAGGAGTAATTTCATATCATCATATAATATATGTATTCCAGTAAGTTCTTGTTGTAGTGTTATTGGTACTTTAGGGTTTTCAATGAACTATTCCCATAAATAGTTACAGACGTGGACCCCAGAGATGTCACATTGGAAGTAAACGTATTCTCCATGGACTAAAATTCATAAAAGGCAACAGAGCTAAGGACAGACATTCACCCCCCTACTAGTGACAAGAACCAATCAGACCCATCCAAACCAGTATCAGCAGCTGCCAACGTAATTGGATTCTCAAGGCAGGCACAAATATGCCGAATGGGTTAGAAACAAAGTTAGATTTTTTAAAAATGAGGTTGGATAAAAACTTATGTCTCTCTACTGCCAGCTAGGCTGGGACAGACAATGGAATGTGTCTGATGGGAATGAAACACATCCCTATGCATTCATTTGGCTGGCAAAACTCCCATCCCTATTTCTGTGTAAATGCTGGGACTAGTATTTGGAGAAGGTACAAAATGAATATTGTATTCAATCCATACCCCCTTGAACCAACACGAATAATTTAATACCTGTTGCAATTTTCTTCAATTTATTCTATGAAATAATAACGTGAAAAGCAATTACAATAAAGAAAAAGTTCGGGTGCAACAGCATTAGTTCAACATCTAGGATCAAGTGTCAGCCTAGATTAACAAATTTCATTCATTTTATCTCCAGTGCTGGAGACACGACGCTACTAGCTTTAATAGTCAGGAATGTCTGTTAGTTAAATGACTCTGTAAAGCCAGTCAAGTGAGGGCAGACAGCGACAGTTTAATTGGGCTGCTCTCTATAACTCTATCTGGGGCCGTAAGCACCGGACTATAAACAAGCGAAACGCTGCACTCAATACCGAACAGCAACAGCCCACAGAAAAAAAAAAAAAAAAGAAGAGCCTTCTGATGGCAGGATCTCTCATTTACCCTGGCGTCAGGTTGGCTACAGGTGAACAGGAGCAATGTAAGCGCTGCAGCAGAAGAAAGGTGAGGTTAAGAGAGCAATCATTTATCTTGTATTGATTTCTGGACACTATGTCCTAGATACATTCCAAGATAGAATGACAGCTTTCTGCTTTGTGCTTGCGAGAGAAGAAAATGACTAGCACCAGCACCACTGTTTTCCGATCATATTTCCTTTTAGAAACATGCCACACTGAGATTTTTCCAGACAGGGAAATCCAAACAAGTTTATCATAGAAAAGGAGGGTTAGGGGCTGGTTAATCAGCCATTTGTCTTTACTGCTGTGTATCGGGAAGTCAAGGGGTCAAAACCAAGTACAATTGGGCCATTTGGCTTTATCTCAGGTAACCCCACCCCCCACCCCCGTCTGTGGTAATTGAACCCATTCCTTTCGGTCAGAGTTCCTGTCACTCATATTCAATGTCTGTCATTACCAAGAAATGCTTCATGTCATATTACCCTGACAGAAGCAGCACTGCAAGGCCAGCGAGATTCCCCCCGCACCAGAGGTAAGAAGACAATGGAAGCCTCTTTCAGACCAGTGATGTTTAACATTTTATGTGCTGACACTGTGACTGTAACCACAATATAATGAAAGCCTAGTAAATGGAAGATAAAAATTCATACTTTATCTCCTTCAGGGGCTGCCAGGCAATATCAGAAATAAAACAAGTTGGCAGCTCCCACAGTATTGCTACACTAGTGCCACAGCAGGCATTTTAAAGTGGAGTACATAGTCATTTTATGCATGCATGTATGTATGCATGCATGCATGCACATATGTGTGTATACATACACAGGCTTTTCATATGTCCATGGGTAAGTCACTTTCTCTGCTCCAGGATACACGCTGAAGTCACATAGATGCTAAAATCTAAAATCAAAGTCTCTTTAGAATGTCACAATTGGTGAGCCTCTAAAATGATAAAGGACAGAGACTGTAGAAGAAGGGCAGGGGACAAGCAACAAACCAGCTTTTATACAGGACAAAGAAAATGGCACAAGGTAGAGATGTCTAGTTCCTCAGTTCTGAAAGTCTCTTCAGGTGCATTTGCATGGGGCGGTGGGACATGTCTGGAAGAACTAAGGGCTGTGTAGGCTTTGTAGCTCAGGAACAGGTCGGGGTGGGGGGCAGGAAACCTGCTCTGCATTTACTTAGGGTTACTATGTTGCTGGTCTGGAAGTACAGAAACGAGAGGCTCTACCCTAATTCCTAGTTTCTGTGGGCCGCCATCTTGTAGGCCAACTGTCTTTCACATAGATCTTTCCTGTCTGTTCTGGCACTGCTTTCACTAAAGGTCACACTTCCCCTAAGCCTACTAAGTTTGGCTTTAAAAATCACGCCGACTTGATATTTTACAGGAAACATGGCAGGCTTAGTGAGTTTAATCTCTCTCTTCGATACACAAGGGGTGGGAAACCTCTTAACCCATCTGACAAAGCCTTAAAAGCCATTGCTTAGAAACTGACTGCAGGCCTGAAAGCATAGCAGAAAAGCTGCTCTCTTTGCCAATAGGTGGCTGGGAGCTTTCCAAGCCTGAGATGGGGGCTTGGGGTGGGGAATGTTTCTTTTCTTGGTACCACAAATAATCTCAATCACCTGGTGCTTCTCTGTTGTAAACCAATCACCACCAGGAGGTTAATCTTTTTGCTGTCCACCTTGACCCACAGAAGCACACATAACTGCATGCCCCCAAACAAAATTAGTTCAGGAAAATGAACAGCTATTAACAGTGGCTAGCCTTGGCTGAAGGGGCAACAAAAGCTTTAAACATTTATTCTGCAAGCAAAGAAGTCTGATTAATATAAAAAAGTCATGTCACTGACGATCATTTCTGAGGGGGGCATGTTCTCCTGATGCCAGTACCAAAAGGCCTTATTTATCCCTATCTGAAGAATAAAGAAACATCCAGTTAGACAAAATTATGACTATTCCTAAAACAAGCCTTCTAAGAATAAAAATTAAGAATAAAACTGACTAAACTTTCTTCACATGGGTGATGATAAAATAACGACTGACTTTTTTTTTTTAAACAAGGATGTCAAAGTATATGAGTCAAAATGAATTTAGTTACCTTCTCAAGATAGAACTTATTCCAACTGTAGTACCATTGTCTGAAATGTCTTTCAAGGTCCTCTCTTGAAAAGCCAAGCTCTAACCCTTTTCCCTTAATGCTTTTTAAAAAAATTTTAACCCTTTTCTTTTCTTTGACTTCTAAAGTACAGGGCAGGTTTGTGATTGGCCTTTATTGAGGAGAAAGTCAGACAGAAATTGTTGTTGTTCAGTCATGTCTGACTCTTCGTGACCCCATGGCCCATACCTGTGCATTGGGTTTTCTTGGCAAAGATAATGGAGTGGTTTGCTATTTGCTTCTCCAGTGAATCCTGTAGTAAGGCAACTGGAGGTTAAGTGACTTGCCTTGGATGACCCATCTAGGAAGCTTCTGAGGCTGCATTTGAACTCAGGTCTTCCTGATTTCAGGCCCAGTGCTCTATCCATTGAGCAACCAGCTACCTTAAAAGGATGGAGGACAGTTCTCTTAAATACAATATGCAACTGCACCCTCCATAGTGAATTATCTGTTTCTTTCTTTTCTTTTCTTTCTTTTTTTTTTGCAGGGCAATGAGGGGTAAGTGACTTGCCCCAGGGTCACACAGCTAGTAAGTGTCATGTGTCTGAGGTCAGATTTGAACTCAGGTCCTCCTGAATCCAGGGCCGGTTCTCTATCCACTGTGCCACCTAGCTGCCCCCTCTTTCTTTTCTTAAAACTATATTCTAGAATCTTGAGAAATCTAGAGATAGTGATACAATGGGGCCCAAACACAAATAAGTCATTGGTTAACTACAAGAAAGCAACAAACACTATTTGGTAGAGGGGTATGTTCCCTTGATGTTCAGTCAGGCATTTCCTTTTCTCCTAAAAATAACAACAGACTTTATTTTCTTTGGGAAAAGATTGTGGTAAGTGGACAAATCCCAAATCACCAATATAGGACCCCTTATGTAAGCAAGATTTGTGTATTGTGTTGTTGTTGTTGTTGGGGTTAGGGAGGGGGGTGAATTTGGGGGAGATCTCTGGAACTACAGAAAGATGCCAGGACATTCTAGGCAATAGATGGAGAAGCTGAGATCACAGAAGTTTAAAAACATTAAAGGATTTCTTTCAAAGCACACTAACAGCCATTATCAAATTTAGCATAATAACGCTTCCAATGAAACATTTAAGGGTCCATTGGAGGCTTTATTCCTACTGCCATTATACTACAACAGCAAGTCCAAATGCCAGCTTATGGACCCATGCATTCCCAGGGCCCATCTTCTCCAAAAGCCATACACTGAACAGTTAGGAGAGTCAGGCCTTTTGGATCTCTAAGCACTGCACCAGAAGAATCGAAATGAAGGATGCTCACAGCCTAGCAGGGGGAAAGTACGTTGCAACCATTTTTCTCGTACTGAAGTACCACACTGCCAAATGTTCCTGTCAGAGCATGGTTTAATTACCTTGGCCCCCATGCCACTTATAATCACCTGTCATTAGCAACAATGCTTGCATCTGTTTACACGTCTGTCAGAAATGCCAGCCCAGCTGAAGGCTAAGGATAAGACAACTTTTAATGGAACGTGGCCCCAGATGTAGAGAGGTCACTTTAAGGTTGTCCATCTTTCAAAGGACAAACGAAGGGAAGGTTTTAGAGTCATTTTAGGCTGTGGTTGTGGTGGGTCAGAGACTCCTGAGGTTAAGTTTATGCAGTCTGAGGAACATGGTCAAAATAAGCTATTTTGAGGGTCCCAAGAATGAAGAGGAAATTTTTGGTGTTTCAAAACTTCATTCATGTTAAACTCCTTCTCTTTGTGTTACTCCAAATATGGGGTGTTTTCATTAAAATAAATGGTAATTATGCATTCTGGCACTTCCAATTCACCTGTCTATAACACTAGCTAGCTTCTGTGAATCCTACCTACAGTTCAAGTCTCATTTTTCCCCATGAAGTCTTCTTCAACTTCCCTAGTCCACTGTTAGTGCTTCTTTCAATTCTTGTAACACCTACAATCAGCTTCCCTATGAGAGTCCATAAGTATTAAGTTTGCTTTGCTAACTACATTGTTAAGTTCCACAAGGCCAGGAATTATTGCATTATGCAAAGGAACTCTATCTTCTGTTTCTCCTCACCTAAGAGTGGTCACCTTTTTAAAGGGTAGAAGGGTCTGGGGTTAAGTGACATGCCAAGGGTCACAGCTTAGTAAGTGTCTGAGACCAGACTTGAACTCAGGTCCTCCTGACTCCAGGGCAGGTGCTCAATATATCTCACTGTACTACCTAGCTGCCTACTTTTCATACACAACTAAATAATTCAGGCTATTGGTGGTAGCATTTATTTCCTAACCCACTAGACAATGAGCTCCCTGAAAGCAGGGATTGTCTTCTGTCTTTGACTCCCCAGGGCTTAGCATAGTGCCTGGTACATTAGTAGGCATTTAATAAATGTTTACTGACTGGTTTTTTATTGACTGACTGAGGTCCCTTGTAGGAAAAAACAACAAACAAGCAAACAAAATGAAAAAAGAAAAGGACCAGAGACAATATAGAACTATTGGCACATGAGAAAGCTTTTTTCCTTTACTAGGCCTATGATGAGAAAATCTGAGACCCTAATTCAGGAAAATTAATATAACTGCCCTTTAGTGAGATACTCTTACAGGATTCAGGAAAAACTAAATGTGTTATTCAAAGAATGAAGAGGCAGCATTCTGCTACTGATAGAAAGCTGGCCCCAGAGTCAGACAGAGCTGGGTTGAAGTTCTATATCAGACATATGCTGGCCCTAGCACCCTAAACAAGTCACTTTTATCTCTCTGTGGTCCTGGGAACACAGAAGGTGTAGAACAGTGGTCAATCAGCAATGGTAGAGGGAGTTTCCGCAGATGGGCCTTGCACTACTGAAATCACAGGTCTGGAAAATTGAAGAAAAAAATGGAATTATACATCACCTCGTTTTCCTAGACTGTACTTTTCTCCTTCATTTTCTGTTGTTTCTTCCAAGTTTTGCATGCTCAGTTTGTGCTCCCTAAATATCATATTCTATCTTCTGTGTGGCCTTGGTACACACAAGTCCACTGACTCCCATGTGCCTTAGTCAAGCCTGACTCTTTTAGAGGGGCCCTTTCTACTCCCAAGTGATTCTCCATGATCATGCACAAATGGGTCCTGCCTGTCAGTCTAAGGAGAAGCTGTCATGAGAGCGCAAGCTGAGGTCAGACTTTCTAATCTATATCCTAACAGAATTTCACCTTCTCTGTTCCTCTCTACTGTGTCCTCACTCAGAATCCTCAAATTCTCTGAGATTCCATGCCCTCAATCCAGTTCAAACCTTCCTCTTCAGAAGACACCTGCCCTTCAATGACAACATGTTCATTGGCTTGTGTAGTAATGGACGGCTACAACTAAAAGTCATTTAATTAGTGTTGGGAAATGTGTATTGCTTTACATTGAAGGAAAAGTGGGTATAGATGTTTTTGTTATTGAAAGAGATTCTAGACTCTATTCTCCCTCCATATTAACTTAGGTTAAAATGGTAACATCTCTTTTTGAAATAATCTGCTACATATTTCCCATGTATCAGCTCCTCGTATCATCACAGAAATCAAGATCTATTTATAATAATTCTGGGAAACCTAGGTGCTCACTACAGGTTATTTGAGCTTGGCTAGGCAAATCCATTTTATCTTTTCTCTGCTGTATATTTTCCAAAAGAAAAAAAATTTAAATGCAAAAAGTTTTTCAGTTAATGAGTTAATAATAATTTTCAAACATTTATTCTCTGTAGGGCACTATGACTAGGCACTGGCTATTACATGTTCAAGCATGGATATTACAATTGACCCATTTGCTGAGTTTGAAAAATGAGACCAATTATCAATTGTTGTTTTGCCCTGCTGACCCACAGCAGAATGTGTGCACTTGGAAGGCAGAGATGTTTTGTTTTTGTCTTGTACCCTAGGCACAGGGTCTGGCATATAGTAGGCAAACACGGTAAATAAGTACATTGAATGAATTCATGTTTCTGATATGTACTGGCTTGGGACATAATGAAAAGTCTGAAGGACATGTTGCCACTTAAATGTGTTTAACTATCCCTAAGTTTAACTTAAATGTGTTTTAACTATCACTAAGAGTGATTTTGAGGAGGGAGGGGTAAAGTGGAAGATAACCATGGCTAAGTACCACACACATGACTATTGAAAAATGACAGTAGATAAAGAGCATTGTACCTCTAATTTTAAAAGATTCATTCATCTGTAATGGTCAGGGTAAATTTCTATAGCATAATGGAGAAATCTACAGGACAAAGAGCACCCACAGAAATTCAGTTGTAAGACTTCTGTCACAGTAGATTTTTATATTTGGTAAATTAATAGTTTACTGTTCCAAGATTCCTACATGTTTATATTATTGCTTTCCTAACATAAAAGTTTGCAGTTGTTATGGAGACATGTGGTAACATTTGCTGCTAAATTTTAAATGCATTTTCTACCCCTGTTACACACCTGAAATGAAGCCAAAAGCTCTCTTTGCTTTACATTAGAGTGAAATCCAAACTGGTCTGAGTGACTATAAACGGTTACTGTTTGTCTTGGCTCCTACCTGTATCAGATTCAGACTGAGGAATCTTAGGGAAGAAATTACATGGGATAAAATGGATATTTCTAAATTACAAGGCCTACAATTCCAGTGGCTCTGAATATCAGCTTTCTGTTTCATCTCAGCCTGCCAGAGAGAGAATGGTGGGGCTGGACAATAAACGATCAAAAACATTTACTCTCATGAGCCAAATGCTTCTTGTTTTGATTATATTGGAAGAGAAGTTATAGATCATGATAAGTTAAGTCTTGTTAGCAAATTAAGTGGTTGTAGAGTCTGATGGTGCAAAACATGAGTTTTAGTTCCTTCCTGAAAGTTGGAATGATCAAAGTATAATTTTCTTAATCTAGTTTATGCTTCAGTTTTCCTCCACAAACCTTTCACATTTCTCAGGTAACTTTGAGCATATGAGTATTTGGCCCCTATTTTTCCAAAGGCCAGGACTTCCAGGCCCTAAATCCCCATTTTTACCATTCCTAACAACTCACTCAAGTCCAGTTTCCTGGCCTGTACAACTTGCCATAAATAGCAGATGACAGGGAGACTATGAGAATTCTCAGACTATTAAGGATTTTATTGGAGCTCGACTAGAGGTGAATCCTATGAACTTTAAAATGTTTATTTAAGCCAGGGTCCACTGGTTGGGCAAATTCCTCCTTTGTACTCCTTAGACTTGTAGGGCTGTAACCTACAATTAATTTACATACATCCTTTAAAAATCTTAGATGATTTTGAAGCCTAAGTTAATCCCTCCCCCCTTGTTGAATATAACTGTCATTTCCCCAAAGAGTTGTACATTATATCCTCCAAAAGGGTGTCAACATTCTCCATATTCTTGAAGGGAATAGAAGGAGGAATTATGAGATTTCTTGAAGCTTTGGATATAAAGCTCTGTGTAACATAGGTCTCTCTGCTATACGGGATGTATTCAACTTACCATCATCTAATCTTTTTTCTTGGCCTGTGATTTCAATGGGATAGGCAATTCTTGATAAGGAAACTCTCTGTCAGTGCAGATCAGAAACTATTCTATTAATGATAGTCTTAGAGAGGTAACTATGTACTGAGAATAGGCCAAGTGATTTACCCAGGGTTGCATGGCCAATATGTGTTCAGGAAGAGAACTGGACCTAGGTCTTTCTGACTCTGGAGCCTATTCCATCAACTAGTTTACTTTTTAAAGGTGTGTATTAGATGTAGTGAGTTATGGAAGCTCCGAAGAAATCAAATTAGAGAGATGGTTCCTGTTCCCTAGGACCTTACTAAGTAGTAACTAAAGAAAACATTTCAACCCCATCTCCAGGATGTGAAGTCAGATCACAGAACTTCATGTAATAATAACTTTTTTTTTTCATTTCTTAATGGCAAGGCATTTTGAAGCTTGAAGACAAAAAGAAGGGAGATGAATTACAGGTTTTTACCTTTCTTCTTCTATAGAGGGAAAGTGGAGGATCTGGGAGTGAAGCTATGACAATATGATGGGGACTTTTATTTATGAGTCAGGGCACATGCAAACATCCTGTGGATCTCCCTCTTCTTCTTTATCTTCCTTATCACCTTAGCTAGGCAGAAACATTTCTTGAGTGTGCAAGCTTCCAAAGGCATTTTACCTTCTGTAGAAAGAGTCTCCCACAAAATCCCCGCATGGACAATGCTTGCTACTCGGAAATAATTCACCAGTATCGGGATATTGGCTAGTGATGACTAATCACTGTAAGTTCATTCCACTAGGGGAACACTATGATCTGAATAGTGTCTTGCTGCTAAATGATTTCACATATTTTTCTTTCATCCAAGCTCTAAACAGCACATGTTTGCACAAGTCCAAGCATGTTAAGGGCCAGACTCTCTAAAGCCAAAAGAACGGCATAATATCCAGGTATACCATTCAAGCTTCTCAGACAGGATTAAATATATTTCATTTCTAGTATTAACATATTTTCCGATGATATATTCAGCATTAAAAAAAGATAAATTACTTATGAAAAACAAGTTAACATATCTATAGCAAATATATTACTGTTGTATAGCACGGGACATAAAGGTTTCCATTTGCATCATTAGCTCAGCTATAATAAATGAGACACTCTATGTGATGTATAATAGAGCAAAGAAAACACAGCTGTTTGCTTCTGTAGGAGAGTGTAGGGGTGCAAGGCACCTGAGTCTGCCAACACTGAATATGTTTTCAATGAGGAAACTGCATCAGTCAGAACAGCAATCACTGAAAACCATTTTCCATGGACAATTAACTATGTCAAGACACTGAGGTCCTAACATGAGGTCTTCCTAATTCCCCACCACGGGAAAGACAGTAAAACATTATTATAATGCATTCCTAATATTAATAAGGAGATGTTCTTTTGTACATTATTAATACATGCTGAAAGTTAGAATTGTGAGAACAGTGCTTAAATTGCTGTTGTTGAATCTTAGGTCTTCATTCTTAAGTAAAGTAGCCCTGAAAGATTAAGATTTTAAGGAGAAAAAATGAAATAAATGCTTCCATTCAGCATTTTTAACTGCTTTTTTCTCCCCATTTTCCCCTTTAACATAGAAGACTCTGCACTTATTGTTGGAAAAGTCAAGTTCTAATTGACAAGACCAGAGAAATATAAACTTTGTAACCAAGCTAACACATTGGGATCTTTGGTGCCAAACAATTTGCTTTTTCCAGTATCTGGGTCATTTTGAGACTCTCCCCAATAAAACAAAATATTTAATTTCTCAATGACAAGGCCTTTGATGCTTGAAGACAAAAGCTCCACTCCATTTATTAAGACGACTTCTACTGTGTGGGGCTGTTGTTTAACCTCATAATTAAAATCGCACCTGAACAGAACCATCTGCGGAGAATATTGAGTTCCTTATAAAACATGGGAATTTCCTTTTTTTTCCCTCCTATGCAAATGCGAATACATCCTTGCCTACTTTGTGTGAAATACAAAATCGTGTCCTTTAAGTTTCACTTTGAAAGTCCGGAAATACAAAGTTAGGGTGAAATTCAATTCTTTGCTCTGATTGCCATATGTCAATAAATGAACCAGTAGCCTGTAATTTCCTCAAAGAATGGTCAGTCCTTTCTGTCTCAAGATTTTGTCATTCATGGCAATTCAGTAGCATATAGTACCACTTAATTTTTTCCTTTTCCTTACAAATGATACATATTTTAGAAAAGGCATTATTTATCCAAAAGGTTGCCAAGGCCTAGACGAGTAAAGATTTGAATATATTACTGACCTTTCAAAAATGTTTATCAACTTCTTTCACAAACTGATTTATCCAAAATAAGGTCTCCCTGGGAGTTTATTGTGCAAACTGTAAATACCAATAAATGCAGGTTTATAAGCTTTGATATAGGCATTCCTTCAAGTGGCTTTTCTGACCTGGGGTTGACTCTACCAGGAAATTTATGTTTCTTTGCAGGGTGTTTCCCTATTTCAATGGAATGGTTCCTTTGGTCTGTCAGACAGTGATGGCAACCCGGCTCCATTCTAACAATCCTTGTGAAATGTTTACAGTGAAATTTCACTGTGCCGTGTGGCAGCTGACTTTAGCAGCAGCCAAGTTATAAATCTTACATGTTTTTTATAAGGAAGAAAAGTCGTTTTTACCTTTTCTCCCCTCCTCCAAAGATCAAAGCCACATGAATTTAACAACTTCCCAGACTGCACCTCAGAGCTGCCGTCAGTCTGGCATGACAAGTAGAAAAGAGCATTCTGACCACATGGAGACTCTTGCTTGTTTCACTTATGCCACAGAAACATGGTGAGATGATTCTTTTCCACAATACAAAGACAATAGGATCGCCTGCTGGGTATTCTGGCAAAAGAAAGTTCTGACCAGGGTCATGCAGAAATGAAAGGCAGAATAACAGAAATGGTGGCCCTACTTTTAAAAATAACACGCTTGACCTTTCTTTTCTGAAAATTCGGGATTAGTGCCATGCTTGATATATACTAGTATATATCACTGGACAGCCTATGCAGCCCAAAGAATTTAACATGTTTTGGTGGACTGTGAGAAATCACTGAAGATATGCCTCTCAAACATTGCTCGAAATCTCATCCACCACACTTCAAACATGAAGCCCTAAAGGGAAAAAGGAACTTTAAGACTGAAGATAACAAATGGACCATAGATACAACTTCTAACCAGAACCCAGAGAACCGGACAGTGGGGAGAAGTTAAGGAAGGTGGTGTCTAGCTTAATGGTCATCATCAACTATATCCTTGAGTTTTATGAGGGCTTTGTTTTCCACTTAATAGTATTTTATTTTTATCAATCATATGTAAAGATAGCTTTCAACATTCATTTGGTAAGATTTTGAGTTCCAAATTTTTCTCCCTCCCTCCCTCCCTCTCCCCCAAGACAGTAAACAATCTGATATAGGTTACACAGTACAATCATATTAAACACATTTCCACATTAGTCATGTTGTGAAAGAAAAATAAAAACAAAAGGGGAAAAAAAGCACGAGAAAGAAAAAAAATATAAAAATAGTATATGCCTCAATCTGCATTCAGACTCCATAATTCTTTCTCTGGATATGGAGAGTACATTCCATCATGAGTCTTTTGGAATTGTCTTGGATCATAGTATTACTGAGAAAAGCTAAGTCTATTATAGTATCATCACACAATGTTGCTGTTACCGTGTATGTTTTCCTGGTTCTGCTCACTTCACTTTGCATCAGTTCATGTAATTCTTTTCAATTTTTTCTGAAATCCTCTAGCTTATCATTTCTTATAGCACAATAGTATTCCATTACATTCATATGTACAACTTGTTCAGCCATTCCTCGATTGATGGGCATTGAGGGTTTTTGTTAGGAGTTAGGATCCCTATGGAAAATGACAAATCTCAGTGCAGCTCCCTCTAAACCTAGGGGGACTTAGGTATGGAATGAAGACCACAAAGGTATTCTCTATAGAAAGATCAGCCCCACTCAGGAGACCCTAAGCATTCCACAGACCTTCTTAACTTGGAAGTAATTAGGCCCAATGCTTTTATTTCATGGAGCTTAGTCATAGGGCCAGGTGAGATGGTCTTAGGTAACACTTAGAAACAACAAATATGCTCAGCATTAAAGAGGGGGAACATGGCAGTTCTGCAAACTTTTTTTCTTGTATTTAAGTGATGCAAATCACATCTGTTCTGAGCCTAACAAACAAGACAGCCCCAAATCACTATTTGTGTATGCGACACCTAAACTCACCCACATTTATACATGTAGGTTTGCTTTTTCAATACACCCTTCTCTGACTTCTTCTGCCACAGTTTGTTTCCAACACTGCTGAAAGATGCTGCATTTAACATAGCTACTAATTCTCAGAGGCCCCATCAAATCTTTTAAATCTAGTAAACATGCAGAATTTCAAATGAAGAACCAACAGCAATAAGATCATTTACTGTAACTATACAAACAGGCTAAATGAAAGACTTGTGTTCAGTCATTAAAAATAATAATGCTGAGGCCCCTTGGGCAAAAGCATAAAGCTTGTATTGGAGAGGACACAGAACAGGAGTGTGTTTATTACACCAATAAGATAACTTACTAATTTATTTAATAGGAAAATTGGAATGTCCTTTCACAGTGAAATCTCATCTCTAAAGAGTATCACTCCTCTCCCCTCCCCTTAAAAAAAAAAAAAGGTCTAGCTGTGCTCATCCAAGCCAACCTCTCTATTAAGAGAGCATTCACCACATTAGAGTCCAGGAAGTGACTCCTGGTTGGTGCTGCCACTAACAACTTCTACCCCTCTGCCCTGCTCTCTGCCTGAACCAAACCTAGAGTTATTTATAGAGTTATCTCTCTCACACTTTGCAGATGATGCCTAACATCATGACAACAGTGAAGAGAAAAGGTCTCTGTACCTGCCTACCTACAACAAGTTTCTGTAAAGTAATGAATAGAGACAGCTTGGGGACCATCCACCTGCGCTGCCTGCCTTTTACTGCCTGCAAAGTGAAACCACGAGGGATTGGCAGAAGGTACTTGTCTGACAGGGCCAGGACAGCCTTTCTCCTCGGTGACAGCCTGGGCCTACCCTCTTAAACCTGACCCACCATCATTCCTTCACAATGCAGCAAGCAAGGCAGCTGACAGTAGCAGCTGCGGCTCCTAAGCGAGATGGATGGAATTTTCATAACTAGTTCCCCAAGTTACATTTTACCTTCAAGATAATTTATGAGCTGCTCTGGAGCCTTGAAGAGACAATATGCTTGCCATAAAATTAACTGTAACAGTCTTGTAGGTTATAATTAACACTGGGAGGGTAGCACCAACTGGATGAAACACATGGCATAATTGATGGGGAAACTGGAAATTAAACAAGCTAACAATATCATTACTAGGCGTATTGCCTTAGCAAAACCTATGCTTTCTGAGGGTTAATGACATTCCCCTTCCAGGGCTTCCATTCAGTTAGGGTAGGGAAGAGGGCTGAAGCAAAAAGGCGATTGGTTCTGTTAGCAGGACCACCGTGTCCCCAGGCTGATGGAGAGTGTATGACTGGTCTCCAGGAGAAAGACACACCTAACCAGAAGTGGCACCTGAGCATCTCATGGCCTGCATCCTAGGATACCACAGAAATATATAAAACTGCTTAAGCCTGTCTTGCAGAAATCATTTCATTTTCTTGGCAAACATTTACATAGAGAGAAAGGAGAGGGCAAGGATCAAAAGAAGACAAGGATCACCTCCTTGAAATTGTCTTTGATAACCAGAGTAAAAGTCATTTAAGATGCCACAGTATTTCAACTTAAGAGTAACATAACACAAAGGTATTGCAGTAACATGCTTCCTAGAGGTTTATTACACTAAGAAGTGACTAGCTTAGTTTAGCATCCTGCTTCATAGAAAGCTTAGCTGAAGTAACAAGCCAGTTAATCAGAAGTGGCATCTACTGCTACCGTCTGGAAAAGGGACATGAAACTATTTGTGATACACATGCAGATGCCTAATCAATGCACGAAGAGGGTTTACTCATCTGCATACATTTAAATTTATCAAATAATCTATATGAAGTTTGCTATGGGGGATGTTTCACGAGGGAGTTTGTTTTTCTGTCCTGGGACAAGATATTGGAAAACATTCTGATAAATGAGGCAACAGTGTCACCTACAGGCAAGTAGAGTCATTCATGGTCATTTTCTCTATCACTTCCTCAACTGACAGTCAGTTAGACTTTTATCTATAACCTGGAAAATATATTACAGAGGAAATTTGTAAGATACACTTGGGACACCCTTGAGATAGAATAAAATTACTACTCTTCATGTGCGGTAAATTGTTTCCTAGAGATAAACATACTGTACAGTTAGTGATTAGCCCATTATGGAGTAGATAAATTGCTACCTTTTCACCTTAAGGCACCTACTCAAATTAACCTTGACCAGTCCAGCCAAAACCCATTCCATTTAGAGGATTTATAAAGTCCTAGAAGCTAAATTTTGGTATTCTCAGCTAAGTCCATAGTCCTTCCCTTTCTATCAGACAGTAGCTTACATAACAAAAATTAAGATCATGGAGACAATGCACTTTCTTTAGAAGTTTTTTGGGGGAGAGATTTAATGAGCCTAAATTTGAACAACTTCTTTGTAATAAGACCTGACTACATAATTGATCAGGCTGAGGTACCTGTGGTTTTATTTATAGATAGAAACCCTGGATCATTATCTGAGGCCCAGAAGGCCTCGGGGTTGTCTCAGTATACCAAAAGGTCTTACCTGAGGTAGATGTACAGTAAACCTTATGGAAGTATTCTGAGAAATAAAGATTAATGTCATCTGTCACTTAATAAAGATAGTTAATAAAACTAAAAAAAATATCACCAGGTTTAACAGCTGTTGGATAGAGTCAGTTAAATCTATTATCAGGAAATGTA
Organism: Dromiciops gliroides; assembly: GCF_019393635.1. Classification (NCBI taxonomy): domain Eukaryota; kingdom Metazoa; phylum Chordata; class Mammalia; order Microbiotheria; family Microbiotheriidae; genus Dromiciops; species Dromiciops gliroides. Next base: position 401,704,321 of record NC_057862.1, read on the forward strand.
TACCCTTTTTAATGTGATGTCCAAAACATTCTGCTTTTTAAGTAGTACAATCCTCAAAGTCAGTAAGATATGGGTTTGAATCCTGCCCCTACTATTAACTAGGTAAGCAAGCCACCTAAGTTCTCATTTTCCTCATCCACAAAATGGAGATACTCTTTACCTCATAAGGCAGTTGTGAAAATCAAATGAGTTAATAAGGTAAAGCACTTTGGAAATATGAAAGTGTCACAGACATTTCACCTATTTTTATTCACTATTTTGCTTTTTCTCTACCTGCTTCAACATGTTCCCTTTGCTCTGACCTATTTGCAGCAACTAGAACATTTCTAATAGTCATTACTATAAACATATTAATCCTTCCTCATAAATCATACTTTGTCTTTCCTGCCAAATTAAAGTTATATATTATTTACACTGAAAATCGAGATGTTTAAGGGAATTTAAAAAAATTTGTGTAGCATTTTATAATTTCCAAAGTGCTTTTACAGAGACTACCTTACTGAACCCTCGCAGCAACCTTATGAAAGAGACAGGGAAGGTATTATCTCCACTTGGAAAATGAAACAGAGAGAGATTAAGTAATTTGTCCAACCAATAGAATGCAAGCTTCTTGAGGGCAGGGACTGTTTTATTCCAGTCTGTATTTCAGCATCTAGTATAACGCTTAGCAAATAAAAGGAGCTTAAGAAATGCTTTAACAGTGAGTTTTCCCTTGCACAGCAAGTTAGCTTTAAAGGCTAGAAAGAGTCTGCAGATTCTCTGGTCCAGGTTTTCCCACTGTACTATGTTGCTTTCCAATTCTCAACTGTTTCCTATATTTCTTTTCGACAAGTGGAAAAGGTAACAAAGGAGCAAACCCTTTTAGATTAAAGAAATATCCAGTCACTGTATATCTCTACACTCCAAACCATGCTCACTTAAGACAATAAATATGCTTATAAAATGTGTAGGCATTTTAAGTGTACTGTGGAGAGCAAAGCAAAGGGCTGGGTCCTGCTATCTATTAACAAGGGTTTTCCTTCAAGGGTCCAAGTGATAAAAGTGTCATATCAAGGTTTACTACGACATATCAGTGCCCAGGCCTGGTGAGCCCCTGGACTCAGAAGAGGAGGTCAAAGGGTAAGATGTTATCAGTGGTAGCCCCTACCCCCAAGCAGCTGGCTCTGCTCTAATATGGTGACTATCCCCTTACAGGAGAGGCTGGCATGGTGTGCAAAACTCGATAAGGTGAGATTTCACCCTAAAAAAATGTGCACCAGAATTTCCAACTCAGGACTGAATATGAAGTATGAAAATCTTGTCTCTTCATTAACATAGAAATCAGTAACCTTGATACTTAAGGAAAGGAAGAAGCCTAATCCTTATCTGTCTGACTATATATAGCATTAATGATCCCAATAAGAAAAAAAACAAAACCTATTCTGGTGTCACATCTAGACTCTCTTTCCTGATTTTCTATTTCCTGTTTCTACTTGGAGCTAGACAATTAGCTGCCAGCTAGAGCAAGGAGGCCTATGTGTCTATACCACAACTTCCCTGATGGCGTGTGTCCAGCAGCAGCACTATCTGCATGGACCACCATAACAAATGGCTCCTTTGATCCAGCACACTTCTTTCCTGAGGACACATCGTCCCCAGCACAAGCTTCTTGCTCCACCTCCTCCAGGTCTTGCTTCTAGAACAACTCCCTGGGGATACAGGGGCCACAAATTTAAACCTGACTTTAAATCCAGACTTGGTGCTTTTCTTACAATAGGGGCTGGGCTGAGAATCAGCATGCAGATAATCTGGGGTGAGAATAATGCCGTGGATCCCCAGGAGGAAGAGGCAAAAGAGCAGTTAACTGCAGCCACAGAGCCTGCTGCTTGCTAAACCAGAAGTCAGGCTCAACAGAGGCCTGCAGTGTTGATTTTATAAATAAGATGCTCAAAGGTCAATTGGGTTTTGTCCCTCATAAAGCTGTTTAAATAATGACAGTAACAATGGTAATAACATTAACAACACTTGCCTCCTTAAGATAAGTCATCATATCTTGGAAAGAAAAGGTAATCCTATCTCTAGACTCATTTAATCCTCACCTCTATATTTATCCAATGTTTCAATTCCTACTCGTTTATGAGAAGCTTTTATGGAGTTATCAGGTTTTATGGAGTTATCCGGTTCAGAGACACAAAGGACATTCTGCTAAGGGCAGCAAAAAGCACAGATTGGTATCATTAAAAGGGACTAGATGGACGCATTTAAAAAAAGACACAAATCTAGTATTCAGCAGGTCTTGCTCCTCCTTGCTCTTCATTCCTTTGCCTATTTCAACTGAATCATTGTAGTTTGCCCCTCATTCTCTAAGGGGACCATGCCATTGGGTGACATCATGATTTGCAGTGAACTGGATTTAAGTGAAGGAGGGCTTTAACTCAATATAATAAACATTTATTAAAGACCTACTATGAGCACATCACCCATGCTGAAGGGCTGTGCACATAGTAAGGGGAGATATAAAGGTCAAATAATACACAATGAGAGCTTAATTAAGTGAATCTGACTCACAGTTGGACTGGGAAGTCCAGTGGAGATAGGAAATATACAAAAATAACCAGAATATTAAAACAATACATGAGGAATACTTGAGAGATGAATGTCTTGTCAAAGGATAATATGAATAATCCCCTGACACTGCTGTCAGTTTCTAAATTCAGCCACTGTAGAGTTGAGGACAAGGGTCCCTGGCCCAGGCTCCACTTGCTCCTCTGGCTCTGGAAGGCACTTGCTCTCTAGCAGAAAGGACAGCAGGGATTATCATCAGGTCAACACACTGTGTCATCCCTATCATCTCCTAAAGTACCCATGGGTCAACTGATTCCACTTACCATGACCACACAGACCCCTGAAGGAGGAAAGAAATTTAAGACAAACCACCAAGTGATCAGGACAGCTAGATAGATTCATCTTCCTGAGTTCAAATCCAGACTCAGAGACTTACTGTGTGACCCTGGGCAAGTCATTCAACCCCGTTTGCCTCAATTTCCTCATTTATAAAATTAGCTGGAGAAGGAAATGGCAAAACACTTCAGTATCTCTGCCAAGAAAACCCCCAAAGGTATCGCTGAATGTCAGACATAACTGAAGTGAATGAACCACCAAACAATCACTGCACTGAAATCCTAAGAGCTATATCCCCAGAATGATGGCTAACTCAGCCAGGGTGAGGGAACCCAAACTAGTGGGTTGGGGAGAGCAACATAAGCACCAGGGCCCTCCCAGACTTAGTTCTGTCTCCTGTTGGTAGAGAACACTTTTGTCTACTCCCCCTTTCTTTTTAAAAAAAAAGGGGGAATAGTCCTGTCACTTGCTTTCTTTCAGACTTAAAATGTTTCCCCAGTCTCACCTTGCCATGCCCCAGTGCTTCTCTCCCTGGTGGGGCTGCAGTCAGGGTATCTAACTCAGGGTTAAGATTCCCATTCTACGTGTCCAGACCTATGAATGTTTATAGCAGATGACTAACTGTTCTAGGAACAATGTTGCTTGGCACAATGCTGGGTCACAAGTCATTGGCTCTTTTTCATACTGGAGAAAGAACAGTGGAGTTTAAGAACGGCACCCACTCTGAAATAGTTATTAAGCACCTACTGTGTGCAAAGCATTGTCCTAGAAGGTAATAAAATACAAATTTTTGCTTGAAGACATTGTCCCTGATGTCATGGAGCTCAAACTTTAGCAGGGGAAAAAAAGACAAATACAAATAACTATAATTGACAGTATTATGCTTACTATAATTGAGAATATTAGGGGGCAACTAGGCGGCAAAGTGGATAAAGCACCAGCCCTGGATTCAGGAGGACCTGAGTTCAAATTTAGCCTCAGACACTTGACACTTACTAGCTGTGTGATCCTGGGCAAGTCACTTAATTCTCATTGCCCCACCAAAAGAGAGAGAGAGAGAGAGAGAGAGAGAGAGAGAGAGAGAGAGAGAGAGAGAGAGAGAATATTCAATGATAAAAGCAATAAAGACCTACAAAACAACATGCTAGGTTACATCCTAGAGAAAAGGTCATGATAATTTCAGGGAGATGTGCGTGGTATGATTAAGACTGCAAGGAAGAACTGGCATTTGAGCTGAATTTTAAAGAACAGCAAGGAATTCAACAGGTGGGAATGAGGAGTGAGAAAATACAAGGAATAATGAGCAATGCAAACAGAAGCAGGAAGGTGGAAAGGTATAAGCTATATGGGGACAGAGAGTAAGACAAGTTTGTTGGAAACGGATAGAAAAAATAAAATAGAAAAACAGACTGTGTACCAAATTTTAGAGGGCCCTAAATGCCGGATAAAAGGGTTTCGACTTCACCAGCAGGCCATTAGAAGGAAGCCACTAAAGATTTTTTAACAAAAGACTAACATAACCAAAGCTACAAATAAGAAATATTCTATCTGAAGTATGAGGGAGAGGTTGGAAGGGGGAGAGAATGAAGACAAAAAGACTTATTAGGCAGTTATTTCAATCACTGGGTAAGGTGGTAATACGGGTTTATTCTAGATTGGTGCCAGTGGGAAGAGAGGGAGAAGAGATTGATGTAGGGGATGCTGGTGAGGTGGGATGAACAGGACTTGGTTACTGATTAGAATGAGAAGTGAAAGAAAGACAAGGGTCAAATAAAAGAGCGAGCATACTGAAGTCAGAGAGAAGGGCAAGATGACGTAGAAAGATAAATTACTCAGTTTTGGATGTGTTAAGTTGGAGAAGGTGCCAGAAGGGAGGAAGAGTGAAAATGCTGAGGTTTGTGGGGCTGAGGGGATTCATGTAGGATGGCCTCAGACTTCTTACTGAAGAGGAATAGGTCATATGCTCTTAAGTAAGGGGATAGATGGGGCAGAAAGGTGAACTTGGAGAGGAGACATGAACAAAAGCCTTGAAAAGGATACTGTAAGGAATTGACAAGGGCCAAGAAGGATTCTTGGGCAGCAGTGAGGACCCAAATGAAGTTATAACAACGATCTTTCTCCCCAGATTCTCAGCTTCTGAACTTCCTTATCACTATTGAGGATACTGCCATCTTCCCAGTCACGCAGAATCATCACCACCATGTTATTGCAGACTCCTCACCCTTATTATCCCCCACATCCAATCCACTGTCAAATTTGTCATTTTCACCTTTATTATATAGCTCTTGTGTAGGTCTCCTCTCTCCTCACACAACCACCACCAGAGGTCAGGCACCTAACACCTCTCCTGGACTACGGTAATAGCTGGGTTTTCCTTTCTATTGGTCTCTCTGTCTCAAGTATCTCTTCATTACAAGCCATCTTCCACTTAGCTGTCATTTTCCCGAAGTGTTGGGATGTTTATTATGACCACATCAATCTGTTTCCCTCCTACTCAAGGAGCCCCGGTGTTTATCTATTACCTCTAGGACCAAGTACAAACTACCCTATATGGCATTTAAAATTCTTTATAACCTTACCCCCTTCTGCCTTTCCAGCCTTCTGACACCTTACTCCTTTCCACCATGAATTCTATATTGCAATAACACCGACCTACTTGAAGTTCCTCAAAAATGACATGCCATCTCCCATTATCATGCCTTTGTACTGGCTGTACCTCACACATGGAATGCTCTGCTCCCTCAGCCTAACCTCTTAGTTTCCCTCACTTCCTTCAAGACACAGCTATATGATCTATAAAAACCTAACTGTTTGCATGTTGTCTTCCCTGTCAGAATATAAGCCCCTTGGGGGCAAAGACTATTTCTTGCCTTTCTTCATATCCTCCCCCCTCCCCCAGAGTGTAGCCTGGTGCCTGGCTTATAGTAAGTGATGGACTGACTGAATAACTCAATAATATCAAATATAGTGATGTAAAGTTTACAAAAGTTTGCAAAAATTATGTAAGATATATTTTAGTAGCTAAAACTTGTTTGATTTTGTGACTTTTCTCAAGGAAAATTCAATAGTAAATTTGAGCTTCACTGCTATATCTAAGTCAAACATATAGTTAATTTTCATCACCAGAGTTGCATCACTTTATAATAATATGGGTTCTAGCCCTTGGAATAAATGATTTAAAAAAGTTATAGTCTCCTTTCAATGAGATTTCTCAGAATAAGTCAGAATGTTTATTAAACATTTAATTCAGCCTTGCAAGAATGTGTGCCGCATTTCTGGGGGTGGTAAAGGATCTTCTATTGTCTTTGTTCACATTATCTGTGGCATCTAATCAACAATTTTACTTGGTAAAGTGAATAAAAGGGCTAAGTGCTAAAACTTTCTCAAACAAATTCATTCATGTCAGCCTGGGTGTGGAATATGAGTGCTTAGTGTCTACTTCCAAAGAAACTGATAGTTCCACTATATTCTAGTACCCAGCTTCTTAAACTGTGTGTTGAGACCCCATCTGGGGTTGTGTAACTGAATGTGAGGATCAGGAAAAATTTGGCAACAGTAAAAGGTTATGTATACTTATTTTACATACCTATATACCCAGGGTTGTATATACATTTCTTGGGTGAAAGGGAGTGGCGAGAGAAAAAAGTTTAAGAAGTTCTGTTCTAGTACACACCACATCTGGAGTATACTGTTCAGTTCTAGGCACCACATCTAGACCAGAACAGTGAAGTTATATGAGGACTGGCTGAAAGAACTGTGGATGCTCAGCCTGAATCATCTATCTCTTAATTAACCAAAAGCATTTATTAAGTGCCTTCCATGTGCCAAGCACAAAAAATGAAATAAACCCTGCTCTAAGGGAGACTTGTGGGGAGACATGGCAACAGTATTTAAGGGGGTTGTTAGACTTGTTTTATTTGGCCCTATAGGGAAGAACATAGGAGCAATTAGTGGAAATCAGATTTAGGTTTCAATAACAAATTCAAGGGCAGCTAGGTGGCACAGTGGATAAAGCACCGGCCCTGGATTCAGGAGTACCTGAGTTCAAATCCAGCCTCAGACACTTGACACTTACTAGCTATGTGACCCTGGGCAAGTCACTTAACCTCCATTGCCCCACAAAAACAAAACAAAACAACAAAAAAAACCAAATTCAACTAAAATTTATTAAATGTCTATTATATATTAAATATTAAACTTCTATCCTTGTTGCCTTTGTCTATCTAGAAATGAGAGCAGGATCTTGGCCTCCATCACACTCTTGGCCTCTCTACTAGTTGCCTTCTTCAACCTTATGGCCCCTTGCTTTCCAGCTACAAACCTTCTCCCTAACAACCTGGGATGAGTCTACTCTGACCTCAACTCAATCCTCCCTCAAAGATTAACATATTCCCACCAAGTCATTTGGGCAGCCAGGTGGTACAGTGGATAGAGCCTGGATTAAGGCCTGGAATCAGGAAGACCTGAGTTCAAATCCGACTCCAGATACTTATTAGTTATATGACCATGGATAACTCATTTAACCTTGTTTGCCTCAGTTTCCTCATCTGTAAAATGAGCTGGAGAAGGAAATAGCAAACCACTCCAATATCTTTGCCAAGAACCCCCCCCCCCCAAAACAGGGTCACGAGTCAGACATGACTGAAATGACTGAACAACAACCACCATGGCATACCCTCCCCAGCCAAGTGATTCCAAAACCCCAATCATTCTTTGAACCTTTTTCTTCATCCCTTATTCCCATCCCTCCTAACCCATCCCAAGCCTTAACCTCCCACTCTAAAGTACAATACTTCCACTCTGCTCTCTGGAATTCCTTCTCCACAAGTAACAAACTTGCTTTCATCTTAAACCTTTTCCTTTCGAATTCATGCCTTTCATCTTACTACACTCACTGAGACCTGGCTTCCTCCTGATACCAAAGCTTACCTGGCTACCCACTCTAGCACTTTCACTTATACCCAACATTCACTTATGGTGGGAAGTTGGAATTCTCCTTGCTCTACACTGCCACTTCCAGACTCTACCATCTCTACCATCATCTCTTAGCAAGCTCTCCTCCTTTTGGGTTCACTCAATTCGTATCAATGACTCAATAAAAATTCTGATAGCTGTTACCTACTGACCTCCAGAAGACTCCCCTTCTTTCCTCAATGAGTTCAGTGCTGGGCTGAAAGAAGAATCTCTCTCCTCTCCAACTCCTGGCCTCATACTAGGGAATTTCAACATATGGATATGGATAATTCTTTCAAACACCAACCTCCAAGTGCTTCAACTTAATCAATGCCTATATCCTACTCCTCTACCCCACCTCAGCTACATACAAAGAGGGCCATATCCATGATCTTGTGATCACCCATAAATAGGCTACTTCTAAGTTCATGAACTCTGAAATTCCTTTATCTGATTACAATATGTTATCATTCCACCTCTTGCTTGCAACTCCTTACCCTGTTTATCATCATCATGACTTTCTTTTTTTTTCCTTTTCTTTTTTTTTTGGGGGGGTGAGGCAATTGGGGTTAAGTGACTTGCCCAGGGTCACACAGCTAGTAAGTGTTAAGTGTCTGAGACCGGATTTTAACTCAGGTCCTCCTGAATCCAGGGCCAGTGCTCTATCTACCGCACTACCTAGCTGCCCCCATCATGACTTTCAATCCTTCTACCCCCAGTTCTTTCTCAGATCGCTAGCCTTGCACTGGCTGCACTCTCCTCTGTTGCCCATTTTGATCCCTTGGTGAACTAGTTCAACTCTACAATGTTCTCTTCTTTGGAATCCCAGTTTATTTCCTACTGCTAAACCTATTGGTTTTTCTCAATGCCCACACACCTTGGCTTCTCTGTAGCCTTTGACACAACTAATTGTCCTCTTTTCTTCTGGTACTCTAGAAGTTTTTATGAAATTTCTCTCTCCTGACCCTTCTCCAATCTGTCTAACTGCTTTTCAGCCTCTTTTTCTGGATTTTCATCCAGGTAACCACAAGTGTTTCCCCAAGCTCTTTCCCCCCCTATTTTCTTCTCATTCTATACTATTTTACTTAGTGACCTCATCATCTCCCATAGATTCAATTACCACTCTAGGCAGATGATTGGCAGATCTATTATCTAATCTTAATCTCTCACTTAACTTCTACTCTAACATCTCCAACTGCCTTTTAGACATCTTTAACTGGATGTCCTGTAGACATACACATGTAGATTCCACGTGTCCAAAATTGAATTCATCAACTTTTTCCCAAAACCCTCCCCTCTTCCTAATTTCCTTATTACTGTTGAGGATACCACTGTCCTCCTACTCACTTAGGCTTGCAATTTAGATGAATGTCTTCCTCTATCTCACCCCCCCTTCTCTCTCTCTCTCTCTCTCTCTCTCTCACACACACACACACACACACACACACACACCCCATATCCAATCAGTTGTCAAGTTCTATGGATTCTATAATATCTCTCTCTGATACTGCCACCACCCTGGTGCAGACCTTCATCACCTCATGCTTGGACTACTGCAACAGTCTTCTGATAGGTCTCTGCCTCAGGTCTCTCCCCACTCCAGATCATTTTCCTCTCGGTTGGCAAACTGATCTTACTAAAGGTCTGATCATGTTAAGACCCCCGTATTCAATAAACTCCAGTGGCTCCTTATTACCTTCAAGATTAAATACCAAATGCTTTATTTGGCTTTTAAAGCCCTTCATAATCTGACCTTCTCCTACCTTTCCAGTCTTCTTACTTCTTATTCCCTTCAATGTACTCTGTGATCTAGGGACACTGGCTTCCTTAACTCTTTCTCATAGAAGACACTATCTCCCTACTCTGGATATCTTCATTGGCTGTCCCCCAGGCCTAGAATTCTCTCCCTCCTCATCTCTGTCTCTTGGCTTCCTTGACTCCCTTCAGATGCCAACTAAAATCCCTTCCCAATGTCCTTAATCCTATGACTTCTTTCTAAGATTATCTCAAATCTGTCATATATATGTATATATATATGGGTAGGTACATATATATACACACACATATGTATGTATATAAATATATACTTTTTAATAATTAGCACTTTATATACATATACATATGTACCTAGTTTGTACCTAGTTACTTGTACATTGTCTCCTCCAACAGAAAATGAGCTTCTTGAGAACAGGACTATTGTATTTCTTTCTTTTTATCTCCAACACTTAACATAGCTACTAACACGTAGTAAGCACTCACTAAATGCTTGTTGGCTCGAATTAAATGCCTACTATGTGTAAAGTAGCATGGACAGTGTAGGATAGTGGGGAAGACTGTTTCATGCTCTGCCTTCGCCACATACCTGCCCTGTAACCCATGGCCAATTACTTAGCCTCTCGGTGTGCTAAGGAGCTTTTTAAGACTTTAAATTGCAGAGAAAGTAGTGACCTGCATTGGTAGAGGGAGTTTCCTTATGCAAAGGTTCCTTACATCAATGAAATAATAGGCCGATTCCCCATCCCTATGCAGAAGGTACCATTCTAGGCAAATATACAAGGACACATACAAAACCACCTTTCTTTTCCAAGGGCTTAATTTCAATGGGATTTGAGGTAAGAAAAAGCTTCTTGACAATTAGAGCTATTCAAAACTGCAAGAGGCAGTAGTTTCCCCTTCATGAGACGTCTTCAAGAGAAGGCTGGATGAGCATTTGTCAGTTATCCTGCAGCAAAACTTCTTGTTCAGGTATAAGGTGGGCTGAGTAGCTTCTAAGGTACCTTCTAAATATGAGATTCTGTGAACCAAATCAGAGTTTATAGGGTCCAATGCTATCAAATCTCAGAAAAGCTGTTGGTTTATATGGAAAATAGGACAGTGTTCCATGGAATTCAGAATACTTTATGAAGCATTTAACATCTTATCTAGAGAATCAACTAGCCCTGAAAAATATGTGCTGAAATATCTGGTATACATTCAGTCAGCATTGGCAATGGAAAGGCTTTCAAATAAAAGGGCATGAAGGTGGGCAGTTAGCCTCCACCCCCCACCCACTGGCCATGCCATGAAGAAGAAGAGGAGGAGGAGGAGGAGGAGGAGAGGAGGTAGGTAGGAATGGTAAACCTTGAGCCTTGATCACTGTGCTTTAGAAACCCAAAAGCTCTCTATCCAAATTTTAATGACTAATCATGAACTATCAAGGTCAAGAGATTTATACAAATTCTGTAATTAGTTGTTTTTCAGTCAATTCAAATCACTAACCCAACTGAATATGTGGAAAATTATAATAATCCTCATAATAATACCTGAGTTCTAGGTTTTGGAGCTTTGACAAAGATACAAATTGAGTACAGCCTCAAAAGGAAAGATCAAAGGAGAGAAGAATAAAAGATAGCCCTTTTATTAAAAATACAAACCAAGATCTAGCTTTGGAACATTACGGCCGCTTAAGCATAAAATGGAAAGATGAATACAGGATCATAAGAATAAAATAGGCTTTATTTTAGGAAGGAGGTGGGGCTACATACATACATAAATGATGGAGTGGTGACTAATTCTTATGAGAAAATGTCACAATCATCTACATTTTAAAAACTGTTCTCAGTATTAAGCCCAAGGAAGCATACTTGGGTTATTCATTCTAACTGTACCAGGGGATTCCAGGCAGGGCCTAGGCTGCGTAGGATTTCACAGCAAGATTTGTCTCAGGTTAATGACAAATATATATGTATATACACAAACAATGGAGGAGCATGTTAATGGTCAATATTTAATTGAGTTGCATTCTTATGATTTTTGATACTCTCTGAAACTATTAGTACTTGATCTGTCTTCTTCAGAGAGCTTCAAATAAGAGAAATATGTGTGACCGGCAGAAGCATAGACCAGAGCATCACCAAAAGCAAACAAAATCTAACAATAAGCAATTAGATACAGGGCTTCAAACAGTGGTTACTTGGGCACAGCTGTGAATGAATGAATGAATGAATGAACACTGAGTATATGCCAAAGCACTGTATTAAGTGCTGGGAAAACAAATAAAACAAATTTAGTTTCCGCTCTCAAGGTGCTCACTTTTTAATTGGGGAAGACAACATATATAAGAAGGTTCAGTTGCAAGGCAGACAGAAAGGCCTAGAAGTCCTAAGGCTTTAGAGGTATGGTAGATGACAAGGATCAAAATTTATTAGGTTATATCAGTAGGTCAGATCACAAGGCAGGAGACAAGGCACAAGACATGGAGGCAGGGCAGATTATAAGGCCTGGAGTAGCTTAGGAGGCAGACACAAAGCATAAGTAAGGCTTTGTGGTCCTCCATCTCATTAGAAGGCATAGAGTTGTTGACTTCCATCTCATCTTGGCTGGGAAGCAATCAAAAGGCCCAAGGGAAGAGGGAAGGCAAAGGAGGAGGTGATGGCCAGTCTTCAAGCCATTCTATCACTTCATACTGGTTCTGATACTGGCCTCAGGCTCAGGAATAGCAAGGGTGCCCCAAGGAGCAGGTCTTCCCACTGCTCCATCATCCAGGATGGGTTCTAGGGCTGTGTGCTATGTACTGGGAGGGTACTAGGACAGCTTCATTTGGAGAATTATTCTCTCAGTACATCAAATACGCTCATGCTCTTTATGCCATACCAGACATACTACAAGTCAACACTGAGAGAAAGATGGTTTTTTCAAGTCTGTCATTTAAAAATACTGTCTTTTAAAACTGATTGTACTGTTTTTGTGGTTTCATGCTTTGTGTAGTCTTTAAATGTTTTTATTTTTAGTACTCGCACCCTCAGGCACAATCTTAAAAGTTAGAAAAACAAAGTATATTCCTAAAATGTCTCTTTCCTTGTATTATCCTATACCTAGCCCATCTGATCATTATGAATTCACATGCCTTTACTAACTAAATAAAAACTAAAGATGAAAAACAAGATGAATTGTGAGAGCAAATTATTTCCTTAAGTAAGCATTATAAAACTTGATTTTTTTTTCAGTTGCTGTCTATGTGAAAGTTCTATTGGAAAGCAGGCAATAAATACTGTCAAAAGTCACTTGACTCCCTAACAGTACAACAAACTCTAAGGGAAAGAAGGCTCTTGATCTTCGATTACAGCTCTATTATTTCCCCTAAAGACTCAGCATATCTCTCAATTTTCAGCTAGAAGAATAGATTTTTCCTCTATGGCATCTTATGGGGAATTTCCTGAATACTTCCCCCCCATTTCATCCTTATATTGATTGCTCAATTACTGTATGATGCCTATAATGTGCTTGAGCACTTTATATCATGCTTTGCACACAGAAGGTTCTCAATAAATGCTTAATAAATGAATGAATTTGTATTTTGGTCATGGAAAATGGTAGCTGTCTTTGCAGAAAAAAAAACAACAACTTTGTTGGGTGATCCTAAATTACTTTATGGAAAATAATGAAATGTTCCCTGAATATTTCAAGAGATAACCTAATAGAAACAAATCATAGCAGCAAATCACTATGACCTATGTTCCATTCACTACTGGCACTGATTATAGTGCATGACTGAAATATTTCTTTGTAAATCCAAGGCAAATGACACAAAAGTCCATCCATTTTATCCAGTCATCTTCCAATGCTCTACCATTTGGATTTTATTACTTTAAAGTTTCTTTTTTCTAAGAAATCTCCCCCCTCCCCCTTTAATTAAAGAGTGATTATAGGGTTTTCAGCAACTTTGGAGGGGAGGGAATACAATAATTTTTGGCCTTTACATAATGTACATTTCAAACATACCTTAAGAACTAAATATGCTAATAAAAGGCAGCCTTGGGAAAATGCTTAGACTTGTTTAATATAAACAAAAGTGCTGAATTTTTGGTAAGAGCAGATCAGACACTGACACTGAACTGTACCTTTTCTTTGTCATCCTTTTCAAATGATAATTCTTTCACTGTCACCATTAAATCTTAATCTATCCCAGCTCCTTGTATGGGTCATTGATTCTATATGTACTGCTGTTATTTTAAAATGTTTCCCCTTAGTAGGGAAAGAGAAAAAAAAGCTGTCGAGAGCCAGATGGGCCACTTCACAGTTCATTTATCAAACCTAATACACTGGGCTCCACCCTCCTCTCACTCACTATTGCAGTTAAACTTCCATATAATTTGGTAATCATTTTCATTATCAGAGAATGACCCTAAAGGAGACTACCCTGGGATGCCCAGTCCACACAAGTCTCCCAGCTGTTCCTTTTCTGTTTCTTCCTACAGTAGACCTTAAGAACCTTATAGTTTATTAGCTGCAGACTGACCTTTGGGAAGCAGAGGTCAAGAAGGGGTCAGATCAGAGGGCTTGCCTAGCTCTTTAAAAGCTATAACAACTTGTCCATCAGACACTAGTAGACAGAATAAACAAACCTAAATCTTCAGAAATTCTGGACCACTTCTGTTAACACTTCCCCCACATTCACAGTTTTTTTTTTTTTCCTGATGTACTTTGGATCATTCAATTCAGCATAAGTGAATAAACATCCCTGATAAGCCTATTTAAAGAGAGTCATTTGTGTGGTTATTAGCCCTTGAGGATGGAAACCCTTAGCACTCAAATGCATCTTTGGGATCAGTGATGGCACTGTGACAAACTAGGTTGTCTATAGTCATACAGAGTACTCACTTTCCTTAAAAGCTAAATCCACAAGACACATGTGCTTCCTGTTCAAGAGTCTTTGGATAGGCCAAAACAATGGCTCAACTAGCTCCTAGCCTGGAAGATTCCAACATTTGATGGGTATATCAGAAGCTCTAACTTGAAAAATGAAACAAAAAGACAATATGTTGCTGCCCCTCCCAACCCCTTCCCATCCTATCCAGTCTCAGAATTGCACAGGAGCCTGCCAGAGACTCAAAAACTGTTATATTACAGTAGGCCTACAGTAAAGTTTCTGCCAGCTGCTGTGACTTGGTTGACCTATATTTCTCAAAGCTGTATTCTTCATAATGAGTTCTCTAATGTGCAATATAAGGTAATTAGAGTCATCTGTATTTAACTTCCAGAGAAAAAAAAATCTATTATCTAATCTGGCTGATCCCCTGATAGCCTGTTGAAAGTAAAATACTGTAACCTATTGCTTGGCCTTTGACAAGTGCTAATTATTTCCTGTCCAAGCACATTTTTCTCATGTAATTCCAAAGTACACAATAGGCTGATCTCTAAAACCTGGGCAGCTCAGTAAGCAGTGTGGCGGATGTTTTATAACTTTCACCACCACATGCTTGATCGCTACCATAGTCAATGCCTCATTCCAGACATCCAGCTGAAGCTTTGATGGGAAAAGGGGAGGAGGTGTACGGTAACAGCCTGTTTATGTGGTTCATATGGATGAGACTCTTAGATAGGTCACTGGGATGGGAAACATCAAATGATGGGGGTGGGGAAGGTGGGGGAAGGATTATAGTTATTTAATACCCTAAGGATACTTTCTGAGCTCTCAAGACACTGCCCTCTTGAAATATTCTTTCAGGTGTTTAGTTTTAAAGAGGCCTGCACAGTGTCTGTTGCTAAGCTTTCTCTTCCCCCTCTCCTGCACACATCCACCCCTCCCCTATCCCACAAAGTACTTTAACATTTTTGTTTCAGAGACTAGACTACATCTACTTCAGCACTGGCTCCAACTCCTGATTAAATTGTTAGTAGTAAGTAAAAGCCAGAAACACTGTAACCAGACTCCTTTTAAACAAGCTATTTTTGTCATGCAGCCTGGTGATTTGGTGTATTAGGAAATTATTGTTAACAAACCAAATGCACTCTCCAAAAGACTTCCATTCTCAACATTTATGCTTTCTCTATGTAAAGTTGACTTTTTGGGGCTTTTTTGTTTTGTTTCCTCCTGAGGTAGAAGGGAAAAGCTGGTCAAGGTGGCAGACCGTCTTATCCCTCCCCCTTACCCATCTTTTCTTTCGATGAGGCTGACTGGGGGTAGGGTAGAAGAGAAGGTCCAGAACTAAAAGGATCAAATAGAAGACTTAAATCTCTCCAAACTTGACATTTCATTAAAAAAATAGTATTAGAAATAGACTAATTAAAAAAGAAAACAATTTAAATTCTGCAAGTTTAAGAGAAAAAAACAAATTAGAAAATTATTTAATCATTGCAACTCAAGTTGAATGGATTCACCCATCTCTCTGAAATTAAAATGAATGGTACTCATATAACATTAATACTTGATTCTCCTCATTGTCTCCTTCTTTGGAAAAATCTCTCCAGGAATCAAGGAATTTGAGAGATGAAATTCATCAAGTATTTACTAAGCACCCAGGATATAACAGACACCATGCTAGCCATTGGGAATACAAAATAAAAAGTAAAACCATCTCCACACCCTCAAGGAACTTACATTCTAATGGAAGGAACTCTAGAGAAGAACACACTCCTTGACATAGTTCCCATGTTGCTAGTATATCTCCTCCTCACCCTGCCATAGTTACATTAATTTTTTTTTGCATATATTTGGTGTATATAATTAAATTTGTGTAGTCTCCTCTTTTCCTCATCCCTCCCCCTCCAGTTCTTTGATAGAATGTAAGCTCCTTTAGGGCAAGCATGGTTTCATTTTTGTTCTGGTCACCCCAGCATGTAACAAAGTGCTTGGCACATAATGTGTGCTAATTAACACATGGATTGATACTCATCTTGGCTTTGTTTGAAAACCTAGAGTGAGCAAGCAGGAACACAGGGCCTTCACAAGGCAGCCCATTCCAATTTGTTACCAAGGAACTTTCTCTATAACAAGCCCAT
This sequence comes from Dromiciops gliroides, assembly GCF_019393635.1. NCBI lineage: Eukaryota > Metazoa > Chordata > Mammalia > Microbiotheria > Microbiotheriidae > Dromiciops > Dromiciops gliroides. Next base: position 401,720,914 of record NC_057862.1, read on the forward strand.
AACTAATGCCTCTTTACAACATCTACCCACCCACTGCTTCTAGTTGTACCTTCTTGAGTCAAGTAGTAGAAGTACAATCCCCTTTTCCCAATGACAGCCAGCCTTCCGAGCACTTGGAGAATGTCACCACATTGCCTCCTAAACCATCTCTTCTTCAGGCTAAACATGCCTCATCCCTTCATCTAAAATACTTTATATGGTATGACCTTGATGCTTTTTTGTTATCTTGAATGTCATATTCTGAAAATTCTCCAGCTTATCAATGACTAGCATGTTCTGTTAGAGTAGCCACACGGCCTCTGAATGGAGCCTAAGATCATACCTGCTTTTTTTTTTTTTGGCTGCCCAATACATTTAACTTGTATTTTTTTTATATATATATATATATATCCCATAAAAACTCAAATTTATTTTTCAAGCACTCCCATATAACTATATCTCCTCAATCTCATACATAAGAGTATGATTTCTTGAAGCAAACATAAGACTTTATACTTAACCCCCCCTTGTTAAATTTAACCTTCACTGATATAGTCTTGGGTTCGAGAGATCTTTTCTTGGATCCTGACACTGTCATCTGACATGTCAGTTATCCATTCTAGCTTTGTGTTCCCTGAAAATTTGATAAGCATGCCATCTATGCCTTTATCCAAATCTTTGCTAAAAACATTAAACATAATAAGATTAAGCACAAATCTTAAGGACATTCCACAGGTGTCCTCTAAAGAAGTTGACACTGAACTCACAATGACTGTTTGGGTCCAGCCACTGAACTAGTTCCAAATTTCCCTAACTTTTCTATTATCTAGTTCCCAACTCTCCATTTTCTCCACCAGAACAGCATGAAAAATGTTATTAAATTCTTCATTAAAATCTGGATAAATTATGTCTACTAGTAGTCCCATAGTCTACCAATTGAATTTAGTAACCCTGTGAAATGAAAGGAATTAAGGATGATTTGATGTGATCTGTTTTTGATGAAGTTATGCTGTTTCTTTGTGATTTAAATAAGCCTCTTAATTTTATTATAATTGATACTTATTTAACTATCAATTGTAGTAGACTATCAATTGCAGAACTTTGTTCTGAGAACACTGTATTTATGAAGAGATCTACCTTACCACTAGACATAGTTTTCAGCAATTAGCAAGATTGCAAATTACAAGTTTTTTCCAACAAATAGTCTAAATTGTAAACTTAAAATTTTCGGAAATAGGTATATGTTTTCACTTTAAAAATTGTACACTGAGTAAACTAATGTTAAAATATAGCATCAGAAATGTTAGAAAAACTGACGGCGTAGAAACTTGGGTGGAAGCCTCAACAAAATTCAAGGCTCACTGATGCACAGTAAAGTTTATATGCAAAGAAATTGAGGTGACCCAATGGTCACCTATTGATACTTATTTAATATCCCACAAATGAGATGGAAAAATATACCAGGTGAAAAATTTTCAAGTAATTTATCCTTCGTCAAGTAATGTAAGCGCATTTACTGCAAGTATTTCCCAGTCTTCTATGCATATTGGTTTTCAGTGTGTAGGTAAAACTGGCTTTTCAGCATCAGGTACATTATGCTTAGAATGTAAACATCTGTGCTAAATATTAAACCAAGAGCTAAATCACACACACACAACTCTTTAGTGACACAAGCCACAAAAAATAATGCAGATACCAAAGGAAATAAAGTAAGCTTCTCCAGAAAGCATCTTGAGTGTACTACTTTTTTTTTTTTCATAGCCACTCCAATGAGAAAAACCAAGCTAGCAACAAGGAAGCTCCTCAGTTAATACTGCTTGTGGACTTCAGTAAACAAAAAGAACCATTTAATTAGAGGTCTAACCTCATACACCATTCCATTCGCAGCTCCTGTCGCGTGGTGAGCAAGGCAAGCAAATCTGTTATGATTTCGTTCTTTTGTTCCATGGGCCATCCCTCTTTTCTGATTTCACAAAGCACTGCATTTGTCTAAGAAAAATGATAAAAGAAAGAAAGAAAGAAAAAGAGGAAGAAAAACATAAAATTAATAATAAAAAAAGCCCATAAGCAAATAAGGACAGTAAATCAATGGCTTTTTTTTTTATTACAGTTCCACTGCTAACAAATCAATACAGTAAATGATGGTCAAAAATGGGCACCATATATTTGGTATTTAATCAATGTACATGGCACATAAGGTAACCTATAAAGTTCCATTGCCTTAAGTAACACATTGTGCATTCTCTCTTTCATTTTCTCAACACACATGCCTATTTTTTCCCCTTTGAGCGGCTGAGCATAAGCTATTATTAGAAATGATTTTCACGTACACTTCTCTGTGAGTTGTTTGTTTTGCCTTTTTAAAAAAAGAAGTCTTTGACTTTCCTTCTCTCCACTTCCTGCTACCAGCTGTGGCTTTCTGTACTGTCTCTTCTTTGAATCATTAATTTCTATTCCCAGCCATGCCAATGATTTTTTTTCTCCCCTTCCTCATTCTCCTTAGTTGGCAGAAGGGGAAAAAAAAACCCTCTAGATCTTGCTAAGAGATAAATAAGTGCACAGAACTCAAGGATTATATGATATACAAACCGACATTTTCCAGATTCAAAAATCTACTGCACATACAATTATAACCATATTTCAAATGAGTTTAAGGCACCTTTAAACATAGAGAAAAGGTCAACTATAAGGGACTAACAATTTTGTGGAGAAATGTTTAATCTGTGATCATGACAACAGAAGGAAATTATGCTCAGAGTGGAGTATATACATACTCACATTTACAACCTTTGCCTAGTTGTAGGAAGTCAGAGGGGAAAGCCTCTTTAAACAGTCAAGGCCTTAACACCCCTCACCATGTGTAGACTTCAAGAAAGAAAATTCAATACTCATCTAATTATCATTTTCACTTAATTCCAACAAAACTTCAAGTCTTTTGGTTCATACATATGTTAAGATCTCTACAAAAATACATTAAAATATCAATATGAAAACTGTACAAGTGTAGCTTTAAATCTGAGCAGTGTCCAGCTGTTCTAAGCATAAGTCTATTAAACACATGCATCTAACTTCACATAAACTGAAGAGGAGAATTTGAAGCTGTCAGAAAGCTGTTGTCCTACATTTAAACAGTGTCTTTTGGCAATATTCTTAACACAGAAACTGTTAGAGAAAAGTCTCCACATTGGTGTGTTAAGTACTCTGCAATGTCCTCACCTGATTTATGCCCATAAAACTATCTTCACAATGAAAATCTCAGCAAAATTTGCCCTTTGACTGATTTTATATAATCTCTTTACAATCTGCATAATCTCTTTATAGCCTTCCAAGGACAAGGGGGCTTCCATCAGGGCTCTGTTGGACACACTTTAACTGGTTGGCAGCGGGATTTCAGGCCTCCCGCTGCAGACCTAATTGCATAGCCTCTTCAGGCAATCCCACTGCTCAAAGGCTGACACCAACAAGTATCTAAAGCATGTCTAATTCCAAAGAGGCCCAGTTTCAAAGAGTATTCAAACAAACAAAAGCCTGTTTCCTTGGCTATGTATAACTTAACTCATGTATACCTAACATGAGAGCTGTAAGGGATAACAAAGGGTTATTTAGTCTGTCCTGGACATTTTAAAGTACATTTTTTTTTTTTACCAAAAATCAAAAATGTTGAAACAGATTCAAATATACACATCAGAAAGGTACCATCTATGTAATTAAGAACATAAGAACATTTCTATAAAAGAGGTCATTTTTCCTTAGAATTAGATAATTTAAAAAAATATCAGTGATTCCTTTAACATTAACTAAAATTCTTTAGCAAATGTATTCTAGTTTTTTGTTTTTTTAAAAAAGTTTAGATTTGTCTATGTCATTAGGAAGTTTTACTTCTTATACTTTTCATCCTGGTATTGCAAAAATCATGGATGTTTTCCAAAAACTCTTTTTCCCAACCTGCCAGCTCTCCAAATTAATCTATTTTCTTTCTATACTTTCCTGCATAAGAATGACATCTGACAACATGAGTTGGGCTCCTACTATCTTTTTAATTTTTATTGTATGTCCTAGCTGCCCACAGTTTGGTTGTTTTCATATTCTGGGCCCTGTTTTGCCATCCTAATTGGTGTGGCTGCATTAAAAGCCTTCAAATTATAATAGACAGTCACCAAAAACAGGTAAAAGAAAATAGATAGACTTATTCCAAGCATTCTAGAAAAACTTTATTTAGTTTTATACATTTCTTAGAAGTCACCTATAGCTCCTTTGTTTCAGGGGAACCCTGGACAGATTCAGGAAAAATAAAACAATAGATTTAAGAAGGGATATGAAAAAAAAAGTACTCAAGAGGAAAAGAGATTTTCATATGTGCTTGAATTTAAGAAACCCTGGTATATTAGAGAATAAAGACTACATCAATTCCCCAAACCAACAGAGGGTAGGGGATTATTCAATCCACAAAAAAGGTCTTTTCCTTTATAAATGAATTAGCTCCAGGGTTATTTTTTTAAAATGCTCAATTTCCCTAATTCATTTATAAACAACTTTTCAAGCCCATGCCTAGCATGTATGGAAAATTACGTCCAACCCAATGTATCAAATAAATAAAGATGACAGGCAGAGGAGAGTTCTCAGGATGAAGGAAATAACCATGGTTGCAATGAGAAAACAACAACAACAAAAGAAGAGTGAGTTGGGAATGACCCTATAGACCTAAAATATAATATCCAAGTTGAAGACAGCACTTGAATCCTTTTAAAACTTAGGATGAAAAGGACCCAGTGCACTAAACACACCAAAGGACACTCTGGACTGCCAAGACAGCATGTTTTCCTAAGGCAGTTAATGGTGATATTTTCCTCTTCTTAGAGTGTCATCTCCTCCAAACCTGACTTCACCTAGGAAAGATTAATAGGCCATTTACCCAAGAGCAGCAGCATGGATGACAGGGCTGTCTCAAGAGAATCATAAATCTGAAAATATCAACACATCCTCACTCCTTCCAGAGCCTAAAACATAGCCTAGTCTTAAAACTTGGGGAAAGTGTACAGCATTGCTTAGAGAAATAATTTGTAGGTTAAGTTTCATGCCATAGTAACTCTTTCTGACGGAGTTCAAAACCTAGGGGAGCATGGAAATATTGATAAACCTCAAGCCACAATCCACAAGGAGCAGGTTGGAACCAATAACATTCTCTCCTTCAGTTTCATCTCAAACTTAATTAATCTCCCTGACTCTGGATCTGTGACAATTCAACAAGAATGTCACTAAGTATTCTATTCTTCAAAGCAACATCAAAAAACTCAAATACCTCCAACCTGTGTATCATCAAAATTCAGAGAATGAGCAACTTCTAAATGTCATCACTTGATTTAGAGAACTGGGAATGATATGGCATATGAGAACCATGATGACATCAGAGGAACTAAATACCAGACATTATCCAGATGCACATGGAGCCCATAGGATATTTTTTAAAAAACATCTTCAATGATATAAAATATTTGACGATGGTATTGAATTTTGGAATTGGCCAAAAGTCATTAAGAGTCTAGTAAGAAATATAGGTGACCAATCCGAGTAATATAAAAGTTGGTTTGATTATAAAGTATGAATAATATGAATTTCCTTGTATGACTCATAAACTGGCTATAAAAAGCAATTCCAAAATAATTTTTTCAAATTCCAAAAATATTTGACAATGCCAGCATTACCGAGATAATATATAACTCCAAAGATAATATAAGCTATGATACTCATTTGAGATTATAAACTCACAGATTCAAGAAGAATAATTAAATTTCAGAGTTTCAAAGGACTTTGGGAACCAAAGTCAAAAAAGAATCCCTACTACAACATACCTGGAAAATCTGTTATCCAGTTTTTGCCTGAAGAACTATAAAGAGGGTGGACTTATTACCACTTGAAGCATCTAATTCTACTTTGAGATAACACTAATTATTAGGAAGTTTTTACTAAATATGCCTCTTTGCATATTCCACCTATTTTTCCTGGTTCTTCCCTCTAAAATAGAAAAAAATAAATCTAATCTCTCTTCCACATGACAGCCTTTCAAATACCTAAGACAACTATTATCTCTACCCTGTCTTTTCTTTTCCAGGCTAAATATTCCCAATTCTTTCAACCATTTGTCAAATGGCATAGATTCAAAACCATTTACATCCCCTTTGCCCTCTTCTGGACACATTCTAGCTAATCAATGTCTTTTCTAATCTGTAGTATTCAGAACAATTACAAAAAGAGTCTAACAGGACTGAGTGATAGAGCTGATAGCAGAATGACATTGTAGAAAGAATTCTATATTTGGAGTCAGAATACCTGATTTTGAATTCAGGAAGTGATATGAGTTTTCTTATGTGGCTCATAAATTGGCTATAAAAGACAGTTACAACATAATTTACTACCACTTACTACCTGCATGATATTAATACAGTTTCTTTCCCTCTCTGGGTCTCGATTTCCTCATCAATAAAATGAAAGGGTTAAATTAGATAGTGTCTAGTTCCTTCCAGGTATAAAATTCTATTATGCCAAAAATCAAGTCAACAAATATTTATTAAGGTCCTACTATATGCTGGGAACTTTGCTAAGTACTGGGGAAACTTTTAAAAGCAAAAGATTATCTGTTCTTAAGGAGCTCAAAGCTGAATGGTGAAGACAACATGTAAGCAACTAAGTACAAAAATGATATACATGGGATAATTTGGGGATAAGCAACAGGAAGAAGACACTAGCATTAAGGAGGTTAGCAAAAGGCTTCTTGTAGAAGGTGATATTTTAGCCGAGACTTGAAGGAAGCCAGCGAAGCCAAGAGACAGAGATGAAGAGGGAGAGAATTCCAGGCTTGGGGGACAGCCAGTGAAAATTCCCACAGTTGGGAGATGCCAGTTAGAATGCCAGCATCTCTGGATCACAGAGTATGGAAAAACAGGAAGAGGCCAGGTTATGAAAGGCTTTGAAAGCCAAACAGAGGATTTTCTATTTGATCCTAGAGGTCATAGGGAGTTACTGCTGTTTACTGAATGGCCGGTGGGGAGAATGGTCAGACCTGTGCTTTAGGAAGCTCAGTTTGATAGCTAAAGGAAGGAGAGTCCAGAGTGGGGAGAGAGGAGGAAGGGGAACCAAACCAGCAGGCCAGTACAATGGCTCAGGCATGAGGTGATGAGGGTCTGTACCAGGATGGTAGCAGTATCAGAAAAGAAAAGGAGACATATACAAGAGATGTTATAAAGGCAGAATGAACATAACTTGGCAACTGATTGGCTTTGCAGTGAGGCAGGGGGGGAAGATGGTGAGTGAGGATGACAACCAGGTTGTAAGCCTGAATGACTGGGAGGATAGTGGTGCCCAAGACAGTAAAAGGGAAGTTAGCAAAAGGGGAGAGTCTAAGAGGAATAAAGAAACATTTATTGAACTCCTATTGTATACAACCTCCACATTTCATAGATGGAAAAACTGAGGTCCGGACTAGTTAAATGTACAAGGAACAGTAATGAAGCCACCGTTCCTAGATCACAATGTGGAGGGTAATAAATAGTAAGAAGACTGGAAAAATAGGAAAGCGCCAAGTTACAAAAAACTTTAAAAACCAAGTGAGGGATAATATCCTGACTAGGTGTATGATTTAACACAAGGTCATACAACTAGTGAGAAGCAAAATCAGGGCTAGAATAAAGGTCTTTTAACTCCACGTTTAGTGTTCAATCAAGCATTTATTAAGTGCCAGCAACTATAGCAAGTGCTAGGTTGTTGTTGCTGTTCAGTCATGTCTGACTCTTCATGGCCCCATGGATTTTTTCCATGGGGTTTTCTTGGCAAAGATGCTGCAGTGGTTTGCCATCTCCTTCTGCAGTGTATCCCTGGTTTACAGATTTGGAACTGAGACAAATAGGGATTAAATGTCTTGCCCAGGATCACATGGATAATAAGTGTCTGAGGTAGGATCTGAACTCAGATCTTCCCAACTCCAGGAAACACTCCAGTACTCCATCCATTGCACCACTTAGGTGCCCCAGATGCTAGGTACATACAGACAAAGAATGAAACAAATCCTACTCTCAAAGAGATTTTATGTTCTATTATATCGCAAAGTCTGGCAAACAGCTAAAAAAGACAATTAAATTAAAAGACTCATTACTTTACGATCCCAGTAAGTTTTAAGATTTATCAAGTAGAAGAATATACTTTCTCTACTCAGTAGGTTTAACATTTGTCCAAGGTTTGGTTATCCAAGAGGGAGGAAGGAAAAATATCTGTGCCCTAAGGACCTTCAGAAAGCCTTTAATTTCTTCTGCCTCAATCATCTGGGCTAAGAGCTATATGATCAGTAAGCAATGAATTTGTATCCCCGTATCTATCAATTTAAGATGAATCACTTCAACTATTTCTCCCTTTATATAGTATCTATCATTTATTCATTGATACAACAAACATTAAGTATCAACGATGTGAAATGCCATATACACTAAACTCAATTGAAAATATTTCCTCATTTTAGTCATAGAGTACCAGAACTTACATGCAATTTGGAATGTGGACACTCTGAATTAGTTATGTGACAGACTTGCAAGGCAAACACAGACTGGAAGGTGAATATGCTAATTTCGGAGTAAATTGTGGAAATATGCTCTTCATCAATAATGATCTTAATTTAGTTTTTAGTTTTTTCAAAGTCCCTTCCCAATGTGATTGTGTCTTTGAACTGACCAAAAGGATACTTCTTGGGTGCAGCACACCCACAGAGACATACTACTCTGACCAATTCCCCACATATCTCCCCAAGAAGAGCCACAGAAGTAAGATGGTAGTCTAAAAATCTGATTGTTATTCCTGCTTTCTCAGCAAAAGTCCAGCTAATGTCCTTCTAAAGTACAAGGGCATAAACTTCAACATCCCAGTGGGACAAAAAAAGGATAATGCCCTTATGGGGGGGGCAGGGAGAAAACTGTGTAATTTCTATCACTTCTTATGTGTGTCTGCCTCGTTTTAGCAGTCCATTTCCCCTCTACACACACACAAATTACAAAGATACGCTCCGACTGATAACAAGGGCTAAAGGTTCAACTTGTGAAGAAACTCAGTTTAAGATGTTATCAGCTAGGAAAGCTATTTCCTCACATCAACACTGCATAGGGCTGTCAGAAACCCAACCAGTACCACCCCTCTTTAAAAGGGCAGGAACACTTTTTTCCCCCTAAAGAAAAGCACAAAACCTACTACTACAGCTACAGTCCCATCAAAGAAAGGTTGACCTTAGGTCTTCCTTCATTTAATGATAGTTAGTGAAAGATTATTGTCTTGTGGGGCCTCTGTAGTCCAACGATGAGTGATGCCTTCACATTTCCTAAAATGGACTGGATGGACATCACCTCAGATTTCTACCATGCTTAGGCTCTCAGGTCAAAAGAATAAATAAACACTCCTCTCAGTCCTTCTGCTTGCCTTATCTCCCCCTCCTGTGAGCAGGAGGGTTTTTTTTTTTGGGGGGGGGCCAGGGGGTGCTATCATTTACACAATGTTGAAACTTTCTTTCCTGCATTTCCTGAATTGGAGGAAACATATCCTGGATGACCTCTTCTTAGAGATAACACCAAATAACTATTGGGTGTTGTGTACACTGGATTACTTAAAGCAGTTGTCTTCATAATTCCCTACCTAATCTCCTTCCCCCCAACCCCAATAAGGAAAGTAGGAGAGAAGTTTACTGTATTAAAAAACTAAGTCACAAAGAAAAGGAAATCCACGAGTTCACAAATAAATAAGCCTTTTATTCCCAACTGGAAGAGCATTTGGTAAAATTCATCTTGAAGACCTACATTATTAATTTCTTAAGTGAAAGAACTCAGCAGGCAGAAAGACGATTTACATATTAGTCCTTAACAAGGATCAGCAAAACAAATTCTCAGGTTCCTAATATCCTCTGCCATGTAGTTAGAAGAGGCAACTGATGAGTCAGGGAAAATGTTACTCTAGTTAACTTATAAGATTCTAAACAAAAGCAGCCTTAATATAACATTTTGTCATTCTTTTCAAAGAGGTTTCACATCATCTTGGTTTTTGATTTCTAATATCTGAGAATCCCACTCATTTATTTGTATCACAGTAACCTCTTTGGCTGCAGCAGCAGCTTAAGCTGGCCACATCTATTAGATGTGGCCCACTATTAGAGCCTTGTGGGTAAATGTATGAATATCCAGACTGGAAAAGATGGTCCCCAAGGCTGTCCATGGGGAATTCTGACCACTTGCAGGCATTTAACCTCCATAGCCTATGTCTGCTCTCACAGTGAACAAGGCTAGACATCTGCATTCCAATTGGCAACTTTTGTGCTTTGGATTTTGGGGTAAAAAATGGCTTGTGTTTGTCAGGGAAAGCAAATACCAAAAAAAAAAAAAAAAAAAAAAGGTGGAGAGGAAAAAAGTGTTGTTTATAGAAGCCAGCTGCTGTAGCTTTGGCGCCAGCAGCTCCTCATCCTGCTATTTTACGCCTGCAACCCCATTGCCCCCACTGGCACAGGTACAACTAAATGTTGACTTCAATGCTTCGGAGAGCACTCAACTGATTTTGTACATGATTAATTGCCAAAGACATGGCTGACCATATGGAACAGAGAAAGCATCAAGTAATTCATACTTCTGTATGTGATCATTTGGCCCCTGTTGTTTTAATGTACAGGAAAGAGCTAGTATAGCACAGACCTGGTGTCTTGCCCTTGACAGCCCATTAAGAAATCTCAAAGCACCTAGTTGAAGTTATGCTGTTGGCTTTTCAATAGCAGCCTAATAAAACAGAAGCAAAGCTTTCCAACTAGTCTTAAATCTTTCACATACAGTACATTAACCACTGCTGCTAAAACAACTGGTTTCTTATGATAGGAAATGGGATTTGATTTCTAGCCTCTGCATACTTACTGAAAGCCTTTTTCTGACCTTTGTAGAGTTTACAAAATCATTGTTCTTTCTTTCCTGCCATTTCCAAGTTTTTTGCCATAAAGGGCCTAATAGATTTGTTGAAGGTTCAGTATATTTTACCCTTACTCACTGCTTGTATGCAGTTTGTATAATAAAGGCTGACTCGTGGAGAACTGGAACAGCATAATTATTTCTTCCAAGAGGATAGGAATCACTCTAGCATCTCAAACATTAGCTTCCTTGAAAGAAACCATACATAGCTCAGGGAGGGCTGAGGGGTGGGGGGTAAGAATCTTCAGAAAAAACTTCTCCTTGACTCTCTAACTCCTCGTTCAGTAAAATCCAACTCAATTTGTGAAAGAATATCCATTTATTTTCTAGTTGTTCTACTCTTTGCTGAGTGTGACTCTCCATGCCAGGCAAAGGAGGTTCAGACTCAGATGCAATGTCAGAGTCACACGCAGCAGTCGATTAGTTTTATCCACTATTAAAATCTTTTCAGACAATTACTTTCGGTTGGGGGAGGGGGGAGAGAGGGAAAGGGGACATATTTCCAGTGTTTTCCTTTCAAGGATTTTCAAATGACAGTGCTAAAAAGTTTAATCCCATCAGCACAGGCCTTTTGGCAGTTCTGACACATGCTGCCAGGGATGCCTTTCTTGACACTTTCCATTAGAAAATATTTATATGAGTTTTTGTCTGTGGATTTTCTATATGTCCAAATTATCCTCACACCCAAAGACCATATATGGGGAAATCTCTCTGCCTCAATATTCGCCAACAGGACTGTAAGTTCCTTGGCTGCTGAAGTCAGCTAACAATACATATAGAGATGTAAGCCAAAGGGAACTTCCTTTTCTTCCTAGGAAAACACCAACAACTTCTAATGTAAGCAATTTAAACAAAAAATAATACTATGAAATGTACTCTGTGTGTGTGTGTGTATACATGTATAGATGTATATCTGTGGTCACTTATGAGCACGTTAAGGTCAAAGAAACAAGAGCATTTTAAAAGTCTATTCTATATTTTAAAAATTAAATAATACTACAAAAGCTAAAGTTTCAAGACAGAACTTCTGGACTAGAAAACTCTTGATGAAGGAGCATTTCTTTATAAATTTAGATCCATAAAGCACTTGGCACCTAGTGTCCATCCTATGAGGTAGGTAGGTTAATAGTATTGACCCCATTTTGCAGACAGGAATATCTAATAACAGATCTAATTAGAGGCAGAAAAGGATTATAACTTTCATCCCTAAAATTTCTAGCCCTTTGTTTATCTCCCTAGTATACAAATGAGACTTCAATACCAGAAAGTTCCATTCTTGTAAATATATGTATCATTAATGCATAACCCTTAGCAAAGAAAGCAAATGGTTTTTAAAACACACAGCTACCCTATAAAATACCTTTCAATGAAGAGTTAAAAGTGGGTTCTTTATATCATTTCATATACTATATACTCCACACACGTGTGTGTATATATGTGTGTTTGTGCATACACACACATAATATGCTCACACATTCTACATAATAAATGCTATAGTGGTTTCTGATTTCTTTCTAGAATGACCTTGTGTCTGGATATTCAAAGGCCTTATCATTGTCTTTTTACCTAAGTCTATTCACTTTTTTTTAAAGGCAATGTCTTCCATCTATACAACTAGCTCCCAACTCCTAAAAAATGGGCATGAAATAGTTGACATTTCTTAGGACATTTTGTTATTCTCAGCTAGGCTCGAAGGGTAAAGCAAAGCCAGCAAGCTACATCAAGTACTAAATGATTGAGCCACTCAAGATGTTTGGAATAAAAGTGGCTTAGCACCTTCAGATCCTTGGGTGAGTGAAAGGTTACCCTTTTGCCAGATTCTCCCTCAGAACAGCTCTCTCCGTCACCCAAACATCAATAACACAAAGAATGAAGTGGGTCTGCCATGCACACTGGATTATATGAAGTGTAAAACATTGGGGGGAAGGGAAAGAGGGGGGAAAGGCCTTTGAAAGGATGCAGGGGGAAAAAGAAATCACACTTGCAAGAGGATCCAGCTGACAGCTCAGTCCCTAACAAGTGAGACAAGTGAATATGTTTGGAAACATTGTGAATGCGGGAAGAGAGCAGGCCTTTTGTCTGCAGCCCTACAGTGTGTCTTTAACCCAACTGCTGCCTGCATCGCTGAACATATGTTTTCTGCACAAGAAATGAAGCAGAAAAGGGGCTCTTTGTTATAATTCACTCTTTTGTATGGACCTCTCTCTCCCCCAACCAATGCTCTCTTTTGGTCAATCTCAACACGAGTTGCAGTTCTTAAGGCCAGCCAAAGCTCTAGTAATAATTTACTATTGCTTGGGAATTGTGGTTGAGGGAACACAGAGCAGAGACCCCACTTCTACTACAGGCACAGAAAGTGCTCTCCGCCATCTTGATGACACCTCATCATAATCAGAGCTGCCCTTTGTGTGTACAGTATCCCCCAGAGTACCTGGCTTGAGGAGCCATCTGAGTCAAGCAGGGAAATGCTCTCCACACTAAGCCAATCATGACAACAGAGAAGTGGTTGCCAGCATCAGATGACCTTCATTCAGACGTGACTTCTACATCTTCCCATTTTCTCCACATTTAATTAAGAGACCAAACTAAAAAGCTTGAATCATGGCATTTGAGCTGGTGTGTGTGTGTGTGTGTGTGTGTGTGTGTGTGCACGCATGCGCGCACACATGCACATATACACAAACACACCAGTAATGGGAGAACTAAAACAAAGATACGCTAAGCTATGGTTCAAGAATCTGTTTCTAGATGTTTCTTATTGTGGAAATGAAGGGCAAGCATAGGGGAATCAACAGTATCTCTGCCATGTGAGGAAGTGATCATGAAGAGGGCAGATGATGATCCATGCTGAGAGATGTTAGGAACCTTTTTATTCTGGGTGTTGTCTGGAGGGAAGACAGCCTACTGAAGACAGAGGCCCATGTCAATCCAGCAATCAATCAATATTTCTTCGGTGTCTGTTATGTTCAAGGCACTGTGCCAGGCATCATGGAAAATGAGAAAGTGGAAACAGGTGAGCTCAAATGTCTCTTCCAATTCTAGTATTCAAATAAGTATGTCAGGGACCCTGCTCTCCCAGAGTATAAAGTTGGGGGGAAAAAAAACCACTTCAGTCAATCTCAGAGTTAGAAGGAAACTCAAAAGTCAACTAATCTAATTTATACACTTCTATAAAGTCTTTGACATAATTAATTCACAATATATTTATTTTTAGTTAAAAAAAGGAATCTCTTCTCTAGGATACACGTTTTTTAAATCTATTTTATTGCTTAAATTATGGTACATGTCAACATTTACCTACTCAGACATGCTATACATTCACTTAATAGATAACTAAAATATTATCTTTTTGAAACAGGCAGGGAGGTGTAGTGAAAAGAGTTCTGGACATGGAGTCAAGAGAGACTGGTTCAAATCCTGTCAACACTTAACAGCCATGTAGCCATTAAGTAAGACACCAAATCTCTCTGGGGCTGAATTTCTTCACCTAGAAAATATAGGTGGTAAAACTGGGAAGGCTTGGTTCACAAGGCTAATGAAAGGCTTAAATAGATATAATGTACGTAAAAGATTTTGCAAACTTTAAAGCATCGATGTGAGGTATTACAATCCTTACTTATTAAAAACTGTTTTGGGATACTGATAAAATTTAGTCATCTTCTAAAGAATTACAGGCCCATATTACCCCCATTCACGTAATTGCATGAGACTAACAGGTTTTTCCCATCTCCAGCCTCTTTGTTCTCACAATCTATCCTCCATACAGCCAAAATAATATTCATAAGGCATAAGTCTGATTTAAAAAACAACAACAAACCTTCAGATTCTTCTAAACTACCTCGAGATAAAATAGCGATTTCTAGTTGTTTCCAGTCATGTCTGACTCTCCAAGACTCCATTTGGGGTTTTCTTGGCAAAGATATTGAAGTGGTTTGCCATTTTACAGATGAGGAAACGGAAGCAAACAACATTAATTGATTTGCCCAAGGCCATACTGCTAGTAATTGTCAGAAGCCAGATTTGAACTCAGGAAGAAAAGTCTTTCTTCCTAACTCTAGGCCAGACGCCGTACACACCATACCACCTAGCTGCCCTAAAAAACCCTCCAAAATCCAACTCCAATCTACCTTTTTTAACCCCATTTCAGAATAATCCTTCCAAGCTCCATTCCATTTTCCATGTCTGGGAACTTGCATATGCCAGACCCCATGACTAGAAAGCACTTCTCACCTTGTTTTTGCTTTATCTCCCTTTAACGCTCATTTCAGGTGAGACTTTCTCTGGGAAGCTTTCCCTTAGCCCCAAAGTCATTAATATTCTTCCTTGTTTCAAATTACCTTGTATTTACTTATCTGTAGACCTGCTACATATCCTTAGTATAAAGCTTGGCATCAGGAACTGTTTTGTCTTGTCCCTAGGACTTAGCACAGCAACTTTACTAAGCACTGAATTTTTGCCATATTAAACTGAGTGTTGCATCTTAAAATTGAGCAGTAGCACTAGAAGAGACCATATAGAAAAAAAGCCCACAACCCTTCATCTTTTAGTTGAGAAAACTGAAGCAAAGAAAGATTGAATGACTTGCCTAAAGTGACACAGCAGGTTAAGTACAAAGTCTAGAGCTCCTGCCTTCTTCTATTGCTCTGTCTACTATACCAAACTGAAGTTTTGTAGAAAAACAGCTCCTCTAGTTGAAATTACAACCATCAAAACTCCAAGCAAAAACAACAACAAAAGTGAATTCAGTGTTGTTCTGTTTTCTTCCTTAGACTTCCTTAGACTTCCTTAACCTACGCAGTGCTCTTTGCTCAGTATTCTTTAAATAAAACCACTGGATTTGCCTTTCCAAAAGCATATCACCTACTCTTTAGTTACTCCTTTTCACTTTGTAGATGTAAAAAACAAACAAACCCAAAACTTTGGTTTCTGGAATGTAATTCTCAAAAAAATAAAATCATAGATTTAGATCTGGAAGAGAGCTTGAATACAGCATTTTCATTTTATAGAGGAGGGATCTGAGGCTCAGAACAGTTCAATGACTTGACCAATACCTAACAACTAATAAGTTTTTAAGACAGGGTGAAACCCAGGTCATCCAAATGCTAAGTCCAGAGCCATAGGAAGATGATTGTGTGTATGCATGTGCAAGTGTGGTACTAAAGTCCAAACACCACCATAATGAGACAGCACACCTGGAATGTCCAAGAGACTATTTACCTAGGCTTCTTTACTCCAATTGGACACTGATACAATATCATATAGATTAGCACAGTTGTTTAAAGTATGATGCTAATAATGTCAAAGGTACTGATTTTCTTTTTGAAAGAACCAAGGGACATTCAACAGTTTTTATATGCATAGCATGGAAAGAACTATGTGATTACACATTAGTCTTTTCATGTAACATCTAGACATGTGGCTAGAAAATTTAAAATAACTGGTAATAACGGCATCTTTAATATTCAATTCAATTATCTCTTGTGTAGAAGGTATTATGCTAGTTGCTAGAGATAAAACAATGATAGAAAAACAGCACAGTCTTTGTCTTCAAGCAGATGATAATCTAGTAGGTGTTAAGAAATATACAAGTATGAGAAGAGGTAGAATAGGAAAAAGACACAGGAAGGAGTCCACAAAGCCCCAGACAGAATATGAAGCGTGTGATTAATTTCAATCAGCGGGATTCAGGAAGTTTCATGAAGGACAAAAATACCTTATCTGGGCCTTAAAAAAATAAAACAATGATAACTGGGTATGGAGAGAGAGCATTCCAGGCATGGGAAATAGCCTATGTGTGTACAGAGAGGTGGGAGAGAATGAGACAAGATAAATGAATAGCAAGTCACTTAGTTTATCTAAAACAAAGTTTGTGAAACCAAGTAGAAGTTAGAATTAGATCACAGAGGGCCCAATGCAAAGTGGTTTGCATTTTACCTTTTTGAGAGTCAAGAGCTACTGAATGCTTTTGAGTTGAGGAATGATATGGTCAGACCATCTCAGTAGGAAGGTTATTCTGACATCTTTGTGAAGATATCATCCGAATCATCCTCTGATGCTTCATCAGGGCAAGGAGATGACCCTGGATTCTTAAACAGTGCAAATTCTGGTGAGTCTTTCAAGCTAGAAAAGCTTTGAATAGAGGTCCAGTAAAGGACTGCATGGTGTGTTTTTTCCCCCAAGGTGTAGCCTACCCAGGTTGAGAAGATCACAGCCTGGCTGCAAATTTTTTAACATGGCAATTATTGGAGATTATTAACTAAGATGCCGGAAACTTTGTAATCTATGTAGATGAAGGAATACCTACCCTAATGAATTTGCAGGTCTTTGCAGAATTGTAGGACAGATGGGAGAATAGAGAGACTGCAGGTATGATGCTAGTTAGGCTATCAAAATAGTTTAAGTGAGAGGTCTTGAGGGCCTATGCATGAAGGAGATGCACTGATGCAAGAAACCATGGAGGCAGAAATGACTAGCCTTGGCTACTGACAAGAGAAGTAGGAGAAAGGGAAGAATAAAGATGACTAGAAAGTTTTAATCTTGTGTGATTAGAAAGACAGTGGAATACAAGCAAACTGAAAAAGAACAAACTGGGAGGGGGACAGCTTTGGGAGCAAATAAGTTCAGTTCTAGACATATGTATTTTCAGTGTTGGGCAGGACACAAAGATGGAGATGTCGAACAGGCAGCTGGAAATATGAAATTAGTGCTGATAGGTGGAAACAGGGTTGGATATAGTTATTAAAGAATGATGTGCATGACTTACACAGAAATGTGTTTTATATGACTACACATGTATAATCTATGTCAAATTGTTTGCCTTCTTAATGAGAGGGAGAGAATTTGGAATTTAGAATTTTTCAAAAAGAATCTTCAAATTGTTTTTACATGTAATTGGGGGAAAATAAAGTATTAATTTTTTGATTGCATAGAATTAACTGAAATCATGAGAGTGGATGAGATCAAAGGGGAATACATAATAATTAATGATACTTAATATTTGTAAGCCACTATATAGTTTTCAAAGAGCTTCCATGAATTTTAATTCATTTGTTTGTGAGCTAACAAATTGTAGTCATTATTTTTGTCTTTTTAAACTTGGGTGAAACCAGAAATCTCTCAGGGACTAACTCTTTTCTATTTGTATGACTTCCTAGGTTAAGGTTTAAAATGGCATTACCTTAAGGTTTTTCCCCACTCTTTTTTGCTATCTATCTACATAATAAAAATGTGCATGTGTGTATATACACATATGTGGATATATACACAGAGACACGTATATATACAGGCATATATGTGTATAAATATATATACACACATGCACACAATACATGGACTTACATGTGTGTAAATATACACATATGCATTTGAAAGGACTGTGGGTGAGCAGATGTAAACACTAACATCTAAGGTATAGTTCATTGAATAATAGATTTAGAGTTGGAAAGGACCTTAGAGGTCACCTAGTCTACTCAACCCCCCTCCCTTTTCCCCATTGTACAACTGAGGAATTTAGGACCAGAGAGATTAGGAAACTTGCTCAAAGTCACATTGCTAATAAGAGGTAGGGGCAGGATTTGACTTCTGACTCCAAATGTAGTGATCTTTCCAGTGAACCATGCTTCTGAATGCTAAATGTTGTTCTGAAGGTTAAAAATGCCCTTTCTAGGCTGGCAGATGCGTGTGTGTGTGTGTGTGTGTGTGTGTGCGTGCGCGTGTAAAGAGAAAGAGAGAGAGAGCATCTATCATCTATCATCTATCATCTATCGCCACTGAATGCAGTATTGTATGTCCAGCTTTCAATAGATCAAATCAGCTTCCAGTGGAAAAATGGCAGAAACAGTTTGATGGCCAAATAAGCACTGACCGGCAATACATATATACACATAAACATATATGCATATGTGGGCAATTAGTACCAGAACACAATAATTACAGTGATATCAACAAAATGATCAAATCCCATGTTTTGAGACCATTAGTACAGACTCTTACTTCTGAGCTTCACATGCAGACTCATGAAAGAAAAAGCATCAATCTACACTCATTCTTTTAGCTGGGGAAAGAAACAATCTGCCTTTAACAATTAAGCCTTGTTAAAATCTCTGCCTTTCTTTTTTAAGAGACTTGAAGTAAACAGGTAAGGAGTGCTAGGACTTTTACTTTGGCTTGAGAAGAGCTCATCTCATCACTAAAAAATCTTTCTCTTTTAGGAGCACCATGATCAACAAAAGACAATTTTCTGTTTTGATTAATGCCAATTTGAAGACCACAAACCACCAACTGCCATTGGCATGAAATTCTTACCTATAACTCCTCATATTCCAAACAGTGTTCTGCTTTGATAAACAAGTGTCACCAGCTCATCTTAGAGAGATAATTGTCTCCCTTGTTTTGTTTAGTGGTTATAAATTCCATCTACGAAGATAAACTGTGGTACTGAGCCAGGGATGGGATAGTCCTTTCATACTAAAATTGTCTCCATGAGACTGAGCAGAAAAAGACTTTAACTTGGGAGGGGGGGATGGTGTCAGACAATACATATTCTGAAAGATTAAAAAAATGGGCAAGACCAGGGCAACACTGGGCCGTCTCCTCCTCCCCTACTGTGTTGGGGTCTACCACCTGCTGCTATTTTTTTTGTTTCAATAACAAAGAGGCCTTCATGTTTCAGACTCATATTTAATGTTTGCTGAAAAAAGCTACTTAATCTTAGCTCACCCTTCTAACCCATAAAGAGACAATTTTTTTGCATCATCACTATGAATTCTGGCAAAATCGAAGTAAAACAACAAACATAACCTCCTTGATTAAAACCAGAATATATAGCCATATGTATTTATACAGACATACTTGTTTGTTATATATAAATATATTTATATATAAAAGTCTGTCCATCTTATTTCATTAATAGAAGTCATTCCTATATGTTTAGAGAAAGCATATTTGCTTTTAATAGTGCTATTTAACACTTGTGATTTTTATGGTTCACTACAGTAACAGGTGTTGTCTTGTAACCAGGGATGTAAAGTGTTAAGGGAGGAGGGGGGTGGATTTCACAGACACCAAGCTGCTTTAACCACTGACAGCAGAAAGGAATTTTTTAAAAGCAATTTGGTAGGGTCAGTAAAAAGTAACCCAGGTCAAAAGAGCAAAGTGGTACAAAAAAAATTCTGCCCATTGACAAATGAATATACTGGCTTGTGGATGGATGCACAAGGCGAATGCTAAACCACTGTTGTATGGAAACAAAAATATGGTGTCTTTGTGACACTTTTATAATAAGTTATTTCAGCTTGGTGAACACTCTAGTCTTCCATCGGCCCTGTATACTACTACTGCAGGATACATTAATGAAAACAAAAGGGTCCATTTTCATTGTAACCATGCAGTGGGGTTAAGCATTTGACCTCCAAGTATGGTGTACTTGTGCTCAATGGAAAGGTTCTTGACAATATATACAAGAATGACTGCTGCTAGAGAAAGGGAACACAATTAAAAACAATCTAGGATGCTTGTTGTACAGCTGTTCACGTTTCAGCTCTGCCTGACCTCTAAAGATGCTGCATGTTTAACGGAGACAATTTAAGATATTTTAGTGAGTTGCCAAACCATTTGCTAGCACTATCTTTCTATCCTGCAACACCTGCTTTAAACATAAAGCATTTTAAAAGTAATGAGATGTTATACTAAGATATCTGTATTACTATGGCTCTTCCACTCTTCTCCATATAATTTAAGTGGTCTGAGAAGCAGCCAAAGGTCATATCTTAAAATGACCTAGAAGAGGAGGGAATTTTCTACATTAAGAATGCTTTTCATTGAATTCTACCAATGCAAAGGTCTCATGCCATCTTAATTTCCAAGGATAATAGCAACAAATACAAATTAAACACCCTCTCTGATTTAAAAAAAAAAGGAACAAAAAGAAATTAAAGGGTCTTTTACTTTATCAAAAAATAAAGCTGTAGGAGTTTATTTCCCATCTAAGGAAGGCAAACTACTGAGAAATGACAACTCAAGAAAAAAACAGTAAGCAAAAGAAAATATTATAGTGGATATGTTTTGCTAGACCAGAGTTCTTTTTTTTTTTTTTAAGAGACACAAGCATTTTTCCTCATAAAGCATAGAAGATGGTTAAGATAAACCATTTCTACAGTGAAAGATTAAGCATTTGTCTAAAAGTGGGGAAAAACCACTGTGTTCTTGTTTTGTGATCTTGTTGGAGTTTAAAAAAGCCACTGAACCTGACCCTCTCCCCCCCCCCCCCACTCCCACCCCCACTTTCTCAGTACTGGTGTTCTTGGGAAACAGGAGCAGTGAGATGAAGTGTGGCATTCCCTAGGAAAGACAATGGAAAGAGGGCAGAAGATGGTTGTGTGGGCTGAGAACTGTCTTTAAGTGAATGAACAAGTTATCAATGCCTCCTTCCACTTTCAGAAGGTGATACTTCTCACTTCACTGGAAGAAAGGAAGATGAAGAGAGGTGAAACCAAAGGGAAAAAAGGTAGGCTGAATCTCAAACACAGTACCACAAAGGGAAATCTTTGCTCAATAAACTCAGATTAAAAACACACTTTAATCTCTGGAGTCCCTGAATTTTGATGTTGTAGTGAACACAGAACTTACAATCTATGAGATTTATAACATATCTAGAAGGAAGTGCTTCATGTTTCAGATTTTTCCATTGGAGATTAAGGTTTATGTTATCCCTGATTTTGATAGAATCAGACTTTTGAGCTTCATCACAGACAAGGGCATTTTCTTGTCATCTGATTCATCAAAATACCAATCTTTTGGGTCATCAAGTTAAATTAATTTTCCAGTGAACAAAGCTCCTGGGAAACATTCAATAATCACTGTCATTTTTACTAAATAGCAATATGCCTTTCTTTTTCTAAAGCCTGCTTTTAGGGAGACCACAAAAACTGATTTCAAATGATTGCACTAATCTCTATATTTTAAAGGACCAATTTATTTCTTAAGCTAAAATTAGGAGAAGTTAAATTATTGGGGGAAGAATGTCACAAATCTCTACCTCTAAGATCGCAGCAGCATTTCAGGACAAATAACCCAAAATACAGGCTTTTGAGTGGCTATGAACCACAAAGAAAATTTCTCCTAGCACAACTTGAAAAATCCCTTTGGAATGAACTCATCTTCCCACCACTTCTTTCCTCCAACTAGAACTCATTCCCTTCTCCAAGCTAGACCATCTTAATAGTATTTCATGAGTTGTAAGTCAATGAAGCTAGTTTCACCTAAAAACTATCAATGAGGGCAACTGAATTTTCTCCAACACTACATGCAAAGCAATTTTTTGCCTGATTCCCCTTCTGCCTTTAAAAGTGACTCTGGCAAAATTAGGAAGGGTTTCCCTCACCTTCCATTGGAGAATATATATAGCCAAAAAAAGGCTCTCAGTCCCTCTAGAGTCATCCTTAGCACTCTGTCCCCCCTTTTCTGACACTGATACTGTGGAGATAAAAAGGGATGAAGGAGGCCTGAGGGCCCTATAATATTTTTGTTGATTTCAAACTCTTATTGGTAAAACAAAACAAAACAAACAATCCTTATGGCCAAATTTCTGATGATTGTGCCCCCTTCTGCCTTTCCTAATATCTCCAAGATACAATTCTCTTCCTTATCAAACTACCTTGGATTATACTTACTGTGTATATATTCAAGACATTCAGTATAATGTAAGCTCCCTGAGCACTAGGACAGATTCATGTCTTTGTATTCCCAGCATCTAACATAGTCCTGTGTTCCTTAGTACCCTTCAAATAGCAAGTGCTAAATAACTGTATAATTGAACTGATGCTTCCTATCCCTGAAATATCCCTAAGCACCTTAAAAATTGTAATGCTTCTAGCACAGATATACTCTATTGTAGTTGGTAAGGCCCAGACATTCTTCCCAATTTCATTTTTGAGTGTTATTTCCATTCTCTCATATTGCACATTGGGTGATGAAGTGTTGAGCCCAAATGTAGTAGTTCCACTAATATCTATAATAAGAATAGCTTTCTAGAACAACACTGGCAGAACTGTTTCATTTCACATCTGTTTGTTGTCTCTCCACTTTATAACTACTCAGGATGATCTGTCTTAGTTGGATTTCATGCCAAGCTTTCTGTAGGCTCATTCTGTTTTCTCTTCCGCATTTTTTTTTACTGCTTTTTAAGACAATATTGTTTATAATCTATCATCATCAACAATGACCTGCACATTAGTTGGTATTCTAAATAGATGTTACCTTTGACTACAATATCTCTATACTTGACAAGAAGAATAAAGTTGCTAGCTGAGTTTGGGCCACTTCATTCTAGTAACTGTTTCATAATTGTTAAATGGCTAAAAGAAATGGCAATAATCAGAAAGACACTGGTCTTTGGCAAAAACAAATAAATCAGTAATCATTAAAATACGTTTATTTTTTAACTCTATAAAACCTATATAAGGATGGTCTGAGTGTAAATTATATCCTTGATGAAAACAAACAAACAAAAAAGGAATAGGGAAACTTTCCCAGATGCCTCCCTATAATAAATTGTTTCTACATCGTTATATAATTGATCAAGAAGTATAGAAAACACAAGATCCTACTTACTTACCATTTGTTAACTACAAAAAAAAATTAGCATTCAATTCAGCAAACTAAATCACAGTGCCTATAAGGTACTCTTCTAACAAGGCATTTCCCATGCATATGTTAAGATCACCCAAGATTCTTTGATGGATATAATCACAAAGCAAAAACCATATGGATAAAAATTGCATCACATCCAAAATAGTCCATTTGTGGACTGAAAAGAGGCAGTCTCTATCAGGTATGCCTCATTATTTTTTTTTTCTATCTCTGCCAGCAAAGTCAAAGAGATGATGGGTATTAGCTAAGAGACCAATACCTGGTTGAATACAATCTGCGACTGAACACTTCTAGTACAAAACCAACCAATCAATCAACAAGTACTTAATAAGTGCCTAATATATGTCAGGAACTATGTCAGGCGCTGGGGTTACAAACACAAAGAATGAAATAATCTCTATTGTCAGGAGCTTATGTTCTAATAAGGGAGACAAGTATGTAAATTGTGTGTGTGTGTGTGTGTGTGTGTATATCATAAATATTAAGCTAATAAATACACATATAGACAAAGTACCTACTAATATATGGTAGCTTTAGAAGGAGTGAACTAACAATTGGAATATCTGGAGAGCTTAGTGAAAAAGGATGGTGTTTGGGGCAGCTAGATGGCGCAGTGGTTAAAGCACCAGCCCTGGATTCAGGAGTACCTGAGTTCAAATCTGGCCTCAGACACTTGACACTTACTAGCTGTGTGACCCTGGGCAAGTCACTTAACCTCCATTGCCTGCAAAAAAACAAAAAAACAAAACAAAACAAAACAAGGATGGTGTTTGAGCTGTGTTTTGAAGCAAAAAAGCAACTCTTTGAGCAGAGGTAGGGATAGAGTACATTTCAGGTATGGGGAATGTTCAGTGCAAAAGCTCAGACACTAAAGATGCGTGAGGAACAGAGGGAGGCCATATCACAGAGTACAGGATGGGAGAAAATGTTTAATGAAATTTCTAAGATAGATCAGGGACAGATTGTGGAGGGGTTTTAAAGCTAAGCAAAGGAGTTCAAGTTCTCTCCTTGAGGTAACAAGAAGCCACTGGAGTTCATTGAGTCTAAGAGTCACGTGGTCAGATCTGTGTTTAAGGAAAATTACTTTGGCAGCAGTGTGGAGGCTGTACTAGAGTGGTGAGAGATGTGAGGCAGGGAGACTAATTAGAAGGCTGTTGTAATAATTTAGGTGAGAGGTGATGAGGGCCTGAACTAAGGTGGTAGCTGTGTGAGTAGAGAGAAAGGGTTCAATGTAAGAGATGTTTCAAAGCTAGAAATGGCAAGATTTGGCAACGTATTGGTAGGTGGAATGAAAGGAGAATGAGGAGTTGGAGATGATGCCAAGGTTACAACCATAAGACTGTAAGGATGGTGATGCCTTCAACAGAAATAGGCAAGCCTGGAAGAGGAAAGAATTTGGGGAAGATAATCAGTTCATTTTGGGATATGTTGAGCTTAAGATATCTCAGGGAGAGCCAATATGAAATGTCAAATAAGCATCTGGTGATGTAGCACAAGGAAGAGACAAGGGCTACATATATAGATATGGGAGTCAACTGCATAGAGATGATAGTTAAATCCAAGGGAGCTGATGAGGATAGAAGAAGAGGGGAAGGAAAGATTCTAGGATGGAAGTTTCCAGAAATGGAAGGTTCTGTTATGGAGGGCAGAAATCTGTCTAAAGCAGAAGAAACCTATGGCATAAGGAATTTATGGATCTCAATGAGACTTCAAAATCCATATCTTTTTTGGTCCTCCACAAGATGACATGCATTTGGATGGGTAATCCATCAAGTTAGCCCATCATTATAGACATCTTAGAAAGGTACTATGGACAAAGATCAGGGACCAGGATTGAAAAGGAGGAAGAAATAAGGTTTAACAACATTTGTAAAACACTGGTGCACTATCAATGATCTCAACCTACAATTTGTTGCCAATGCCCATATATTTTAACACTAGTAATCTTTTGTTACAACACTAATGGACAACTGAAAGATGTGACATGGGTGTTTGTATACTACAGCACTTTACCAATACCTTTTTCACTCACAGTAGTAAAAAGGACATCTGTAAAATAAAGAAAGCAGAACAAAGAAAAAAAATGTACACAATAACTATAACAAAGTTTAGTGAAAAGAGAGAAAATAAAAAGGAAGGTGAATGCTATGAGATTGTGAAAAGGGTTGGTCCAGAAGAAGAGATAAGAAAATCCAGCTCCCTCATTTGTTTCACAAAGATGGAGGACTATGAATGTACAACAGCATAGACAATTCTTTAATCTTCCCCTCTCAGAGTTAAATATATTTAACCAAAAAATAAATAAGAAGTCAAGGAGATGAATAGAATCTGAGATAAGGTAGATATGAGAGATATCTGGAGAGAACTAAATGTGAATAGAAATGAATACACCCCTTTTTTTAGTGGTACATGGTACCTTTACAAAAACTGACCATAAATTAGGGCATTAAAATTTTATATTTAAATGCATAAAGGCAGAAATATTAAATGTATCCCTTTCAGATCATAATGCAATAAATCATATTTAATGAGGGACCATAGAAACACAGATTAAAAATTAATTGGAGACTAAATAATCTTAAAGAATGATTGGGTTAAAGAACAAGTCACAGAAACAATAATTTTATTAGAGAGAATGACAATCAATATATCAATCAATAGTCACATAAAAATACACTCTAAATCACTACTGATTAGAGAACTGCAAATTAAAAATCCAAGTACTACCTCACACCCATCAGAGTGGCTAACATGACAGAAAAGGCGAATGACAAATTCTGGAGGGGAGGTAAAAAACAGGGAAAGTGATGTGCTATTGTTGGAGTTGTGAACTGTTCCAACCATTCTGGAGAATAATTTAAAACTACGCCCAAAGGGTTATAAAACTGTGTATACCCTTTGATCTAGTAATACCACTACTAGGTCTATATCCCAAAGAAATCAGAGAAAAGGGAAAAGGACCCATTTGTACAAAAATATTGGGGGCAGCTCTTTTGGGGATGGCAAAGAATTGGAAATTGAGGGGATGCCCATCAATTGGGGAATGGCTGAACAACTTGTGATATATGATTGTGATGGAATACTACCATACTATAAGAAATGATGAGCAGAATACTTTCAGAAAAACCTGGGAAGTCATATGAACTCATGCAAAGTAAAGTGAGCAGACCCAGGTAAACACTGTACAAAGTAACAGCAATATTGTAAGGATGATCAAATGTGAAAGACTTAGTTACTCTGATCAAGACAATGATTCAAGATAATTCCAAAGGATGCATGATGAAAAATGCTATCTACCTTCAGAGAGAGAACTGATCAACTCTGAATGTAGACTGATACACATTTTTACACTTTCTCTATGTTTCTTGTTTTTTTGTTTTCTTTCGCAACATGCAAATACTGAAATATGTTTGCATGACTTCATCAATATCATATTGCTTACCTTCTCTGGGAGAGGGGAAGAGTTGGATGGAGGGAGAGAATTTAGAGCTAGAAATTTTTAAAAATTAATGTTAAAATTATTTTACATGTGATTGGGAAATATTTAATAAAATAAATAAAAATATACTGAAAGAAAAAAGGAAATAGAGGCGTTTTGAAAACAAAAGATATCAATACTTATTTTAAAAGACTCCTTCAAGAACATACAGGACCAGAAAATAATTGCATATGGCGATCAGCTGAGGGATCAGCTGTATTAAGCCTGGAGAAGATAAGACTTCCAGGGGAAAAGATTGCTCTATTCATCTATTATCATGAGGAAAAAGGATTAGAGTCATTCTGCCTGACCCCAGAACAAGGAACAATAGGTAAAAATGATAGACAAATTTAGGCTTAACCTAAGGAAAACCCTTCTAATAATTGGAGCTATACAAAAGTGGAATACTGCCTAGGAGGGGAAAAGGTTTTCTTTCCAGAAGTCATCAAGCAAAAGCTAGATGTCTCAGGTGGGGTATACAGCAGATGTCTCAAACTCATGCCCTGGCCCACAAAATTCCTTAGCATGGATGAAAATAAAACTGGAAAGTGTTTAACAAATCAAATAAAATACAACATAGAAAATGGTAATTTATGGTTTTAAGTTAATATATGGCTGTAGGGATCCATCTCTATTTGAGTTTTATATCACTAGCAAAGAGGACATCATTTTTCAGTTCTTCAATGAAGTGATATGGTCCCTTCCAACTCCATGAAAAGAGGGTATTGACCATGTTATGAAAGTTTGGGAAAAACAAACAATTTGACTCTTGCACTGACATTCAGAAATAGGAAAAGACAAAGAGGAAGACTTTAGAGCCACATGAGCCATAATTATACAGAATGAGAAGACATGGATTGATTATAATCTGCATTGCTAGAGGGAGTAATCATACTCATGAAAGTATTGGTATTAACCAAGGATTAAATGACTGACTATGGCAAGATATCTTATATATTGATAAGCTCTCTTATGTGGTATATTATCCAGTATTCTCAAACTCCTGCTAGATATCAGCTGAATTTAAAGTGAAAATTGCTTATTATATATTAACTTCCAGAAAAGGACTGATTAGGGGAGTGTCCTGCCCAGACACTGTCCTTTAGTACCTCCTGGTCCAATTAGGAAGAAGGAATGGACTTAAGAAAACAAACTATTTGGAAAGAGACATTATGACAAGATCTATTGGGAAAATTAAGAAATAGACTGGCAAAAACGACAAAACAAAAGTTTAGTTGAGCATATTATACCATACATTGTAATAAATTCCACACAAATAAAGAATGTAAATATAAAAAGTCATACCATTAAAAAAATCAGAGGATACTAGAATCTTAGATCAGTTATGTAATAAGGAAAGAATCTGTAACCACACAAGGGAGAGAAGAGATCATCAAAAATAAAATAGGCAATCTCAATTACATAATATTTTAAAGGTTTTACACAAATAAAATTAATGCAACTGCAATTATTAGTAAATATATAGATTAGCAAAACTGATTGTTATGAAATTATAATAACTAAGCTTGACTCCAAAGAAGAGATATAAGAAGACACCTTCTTTCTTCTTCTTTTTTTTTTTTTTTTTGTGAGGCAATTGGGGTTAAGTGACTTGTCCAGGGTCACATAGCTAGTAAGTGTTAAGGATCTGAGACCAGATTTGAACTCAGGTCCTCCTGAATCCAGGGCCGGTGCTCTATCCATTGCGCCACCTAGCTAACCCACCTTCTTGCTTCTTGACAGAGGTATGGGACTATCTACGGCTGTGGAACACTGCATTTAATGTCAAGACTTTGTAAATGTCAGTTAGTTTTGCTGAAATAGCTCTCTTCTCACTTTCCTTTAGTGTTTGAAGTGACAGCTTTCTGGAAAAGGCAGACACTTTGGGAAAAGTAAGTGATATAAAAACAAAATACATCAAGGAAAATTAATTTTTAAAAAGAAAATATGTATATATTGGGAAGTATTTGTATAAAATATAAAATGTCTGATAAAAGTTAGACTTTCAAAAATCTATAGGGAATTGATACAAATATAGAAGATTAAGTGCCATTCTCTAATTGACTAGTTGACAAAGAACACAAACAATGGTTCTCAAAAAAAAAGAAATACAAACTCTTGATAACTAACTGAAAGAAGTTTAAAATTACTAGTAATCAGAAAAGGACAAATTAAAATAACCCTAAGGTATCACTCATACTTTTCAAGCTGGGAAAAATGTAAAATATGAGAAAATTTAATGTTGGGGGGGTTATGGGAAGAGAAAGACTCTGATTTATTATTGATGGACCTGTGAATTGTTTCTGCCATTCTAAAGAACAATCTGATATCAAGCAAGAGACGTTATTTAGCTGTTCATACTCTTTGACCCAAAGATTCCATTACTAAGATTATACCCAACAATAAGACAATAAGAAAAATCCCTAGGTACAAAAATGTTCATCAAAGCATGATTTGTGATAACAAAAAGCTGGAAACAAGAAACACGTCCAAAATTAGAGAATGGCTAAGCAAACTCTGGCATATGAATGTGATAGAATATTACTGTGTAATGAGTGGAGGGAGATGAGTATGAAAAATTCAGAGAAGCATGGAAAGGCTAATAGGAAGTGATATAAAGAAAGAGGAACCACAAGAACAATACACATGATGATCAAAACAATTTAAGTACGCCCAATAGTGAGATGTGACAAAACCCTGGTCAAACATGTAATTAACGTCACTTCCATACTGCCAGAATGAAAGGATAATTCCTTTTTTAAAAAGTTAATCATCTATTTGAGGGAAATAAGCATTATGGGAAGGTACTGTTTGGGAGTTTTTTTGAGAAGAGTCAATTGTGTAAAGAAAGAAAATGTATCAATGCATAATTTTAAAAGGCATAGGAAATGACAACCCCCCCACACACACACACACACATACACACAAAAGAATGAATGGGACATTTTCGGAGAAGGATGCTAAGACATATTAATTTTATCCCAGAAAGAAACCAAATGTGCACCTCTCTTGGGAGCCCTGGGGTTATCACATTTCTTCCTCAGGCTCAAGGCATGATGTTTACAAATGGAAAAGT
The DNA here is from genome assembly GCF_019393635.1 of Dromiciops gliroides. NCBI lineage: Eukaryota > Metazoa > Chordata > Mammalia > Microbiotheria > Microbiotheriidae > Dromiciops > Dromiciops gliroides. The sequence goes on from NC_057862.1 coordinate 401,751,065, forward strand.
CTATAATAAAACTCACGTGAGAGCAGACCCACAACTTCTGCAAGTGTTTACATTCTAATCAAGAAAACAAATCGCTTCTCACCAGGAAATTCCAGTGCCGTCAGCATGAAGGTTGCTGTACTGGAGCCAGCGGTGCTCTGGGGACGACAGGAGCTTCCCCTTTTTTCCATGCTGGACTCATTCTGTACACCTCCATGACAGGAGGGAGGAAAAGAATTCTGAGCATATAACACCACTTTATTTATTCTCTAGCTGCTTAATATGTACCCTAGGTGCCTAGTAGAGGGCTATGTACCCTGTGGGCAATCAATACTCAATAAATCCTTGCTGATTATTTATATGACTCCCAAACCAGCCAAGTTGAGAGGAATACTGGGAAAGTGTGGATCCGGACCTCTTCGCCTAGAAAGGACTGAGAAGCAAGACTGCTTGGGAAAGGATTTAAAAGGTTAATATTAATGTGAAATCCTTCAGGAGAGGACCAGGGACACCAACACCCTTTTTTTCCTAGCCAAAGGGATTTTGCCTTCCCTCAAATACATAAGGAGTAGGGGTGCATGGGCTCTGACAACAGGAGCTAGATAGAATACAATTGCAGAATCTTGGAAGAGAAATCTAAGGCCATCTTCTTCACTCTCTCACCTCATGTGGGAATCTCCTCAACCGCATGGATGAAGATGGTCATACTGCCTCTTCTTCCACACTCATCATCTCATAAAGGAACTCATTCCATTTTGGGAAAGCATTAATTTTTAGAAAGTTCTCCTTTATTACTGAGCTGAAATCTGAGTCCAGATGCCTTCTGGAGATCTATGAAATATTTAATCCTTCCTTCACAGGATAATCTTTCAAATAGACGAAGATAGTTACCATGGACTCTTCACAAATTTTCTTTCCAGACTGTATCATGAAATACACAGCTCAGGTTCCATTTTGAAAAACATGCCAAGAGAAGCCAGTGCTTCCTATTAAGTGCACAGGTGACAAAAGGACCTGCAAGACACAGGAAGAGTTGACTCATTGTTCTAAATTCTATATCTAGCCCTGTACTCAATGAGTGAGCTTTCCAACAAGATCCTGGGTCCTCTTCTCTGAGAAGGAATACTCCTATCAATTGGGTTTATGGTGGGGTTATCAGTGTAAACCAAGTTGGGAAAGGGATTTTTTTTAGATGCTTATGACTTTCAAATTCAAATGACTCAAGTACCCCCAAATCAAGCCACCTCTGAGACTTGGCCTTCAAGGCAAGGAGGCATTTATGTGATGAAAGCCCTTTAAGACATTATTCATCACCCAAAGGATGTCTTGGCTAGAAAAGAGAGCAAACCTCTGACTATGTTCTTGCTTGAAGTGATCTTTCCACTTCACCTGAAATTTCTTTTTCATTTTACTTAAATTCTAAATCTAATCCTAACTTGAGTTCCCCATTTACCCTCCACACCCCTTATATGATGTTCTTGAAGTGAACCCCATTCCATGAGCTTATTGTTTTTTCCTACAGGGCATATGGGCACTTGACTCCCCAGGCCTTTAGAAAGAAGCACAGAGGAGACATAGCAACTCTTACTCATATAAATGACCCTAATTTGGACTGACAAGCAGTGGGGGAGAGATGAAGGAAGAGCATACAGAGCTAAGGGGACTCATCATATTTGTATGAAGCAAGTGAAACTCAGCACTGAACAGATTCCAACAGGAACATAACTTTAAACAGAAAATCAGGCAATCTGCCATGTTCCCAGAGGCAGGGTACCCTCCCCTCTACCTCCCACCCAAGGAAACAGCTATAACACATAGGCTTGGACTTGGCCCAGAGTCATTCTACTCCTGAGTCCCCTCCCCAGAATCAAAAATGATAAGTAGTCTTCAATGCCCATCTTGGAAATATGCTCTGCCACACAATGACCTAATTCTGATTCCGGTTAATCCCAGACAAGGGTTAGGTGGGGAATTACTGACAAACAATAGAGAGTTGTGAGTTGAATAACCATCCAATTAATTCACCATGTTCAAATCCTCAGCACCCAATACTTTACTAGGGTGTATATTGAGCAAGAAGCAATTAATTACAGCACACTGGATTGGGAATCAGAAAACCAAGTCACTTAATCTTAGGTAAATGATTAGACCTAAGTTTCCTTATATGTATTATAAGGGGAGTAGAGGGACCTAGATCAGTGTCAAACTCAAATAGAAACAGGACACTAAACGATGGGCTTTATATTGACTAGAAAAATCACACATTTATATATTTCTTTTTTAAAAAAATGAATACCACAACTCGTTAAAATCAGATAGGAAATACTTTTTGTTTGTTTGTTTGTTTTTGTTTTTAGTGAGGCAATTGGGGTTAAGTGACTTGCCCAGGGTCACACAGCTAGTAAGTGTTAAGTGCCTGAGGCTGGATTTGAACTCAGGTACTCCTGACTCCAGGGCCAGTGCTTTATCCACTACACCACCTAGCCACCCCGGAAATACCTTTTAATTTAGTTGCCTATGGGCCATGTTTGATACCTCTAGCCTAGATAATCTTTAAAGTCTCTTTCAGTTTTAAAATGCCATGACCCTACAACTGATGTTACATTGCCCCTTGGAGTGAAGAACACAGTATTGGTGCTCCTAACATCCTCAAGTAAATAAGCACAGGGTAACAGGCTTGGCAAAAAAGAAAGCAAAATATTAATGAAATGCTAAATGAAAGAAACAAGGCTGTGCCAAAAACTAATATGACATAAGGGAGAATACCAAGTGCCCTACCTACTTCTTCACAGGGTTGTTCACAGGATCCAATGAAATGATGTACATTGTAAGTGCTTTGAAAGTATAAAGAACTATGAAAGACAGTTTGATAAGATATTATGATAACAACAATGATACTCAAAACTGGAATCAAGTAATCACTTCAGAAATGGTCAGGCAAATGTCCATTACCAAGCAACTAAGTTGTTTCTAGGAATTCTAGCCAATGCTCCTCCTGCCCCGCCTCCCCTCAGTCCCCACCTTTCAAAGTACAAAAAGCACTGATTATCTCAACCCTTTAACCCACAGATGTTTCGCACCTTTCTTGGGAAGTTTCAATCTCCTTTGATCCAATATAAGGACAAAAATGGTAATCCCAGAATATAGCTACCTTCCACTGCTCCAAACTAAACAAAGACAGCGAAAGATCTCTGAATAAACCCAAAAAATCTTAGAAACCTGAGAGCAACCAAAAGGAAGAAAATCCAGCAAAAAGAACATACATTTGACCCTGAGTAAAATAACAGGGAATTATTCATCACTGAAGAATTAACACCTTATGGATTATAAGTAATAAAAATAGTTATTACTGGATTATCGTATCCAATAGAGCCAAAGAATGAAAATGTCTAGAAGCTGCTGGGTGGCACTGGATAGGTCTTCCCGATTCTAGGCCCTAAGCTCTAAGTTCAAATGTAGGCTTAGATACGTACTACCTATGTGACCATGGGTGAGTCACTTAAACCTCTGCCTCAGTTTCCTCAACTATAAAATTGCGATAATGAAAGCACCTACCTCACAGAATTGTGGTGAGGATCAAATGAAATATTCATTTGTAAAGTACTTAGCACAGTGCTTGGCATATAGTAGGTGATTAATAAATGTTTGTTTCCTTCCTTCATCCTTCAAATAAGATTAGAAAGACAAAAAAGAAGCAACCATTTAACTTTCAGATGGATTCAGTCCATCTTTCTTAATCATTTAATTGTTACTAAGACACACGATGATTCAGATTCAGAACAAATAAGTGTATTCAATCACCATTGTGATGTTGTTGACTAAAGCCTCCAACCACTGACACATGGTGTTTGGAGGAGTGCTGGGATTGGAAGAAGAAACCAAGGCAAGCACGCCCGTAATTGGACACTTAATCAAGTATTTATTAAGCACCTATTACATACCAGGCAACAATCCCTGCCCTCAAAGACCATATAATCTACTGAAGGAAACAACATGTGCACATACAAGGCAATATAAACTATATAAGAAGCATATTTTAAAATGTGGCTAACATGCAAATGTTTTGCATTATTTCATATGCATAATGGATTTCATATTTCTTGCCTTTTCACTGGGTGGGGAAAGGAGTAGGAAGAAGAGAGTTTGGAATTCAAAGTTTAAAGAGAAAAGAATGCTAAAAACAAATAAATAAATAAATAAATAGATTGAAATGCTTTTAAAAAGTACACTGAGAGTCATTTCAGAAGGGGGAAAATGCTATGGAATTAAGGAGGCAGCACTTGAGCTCACCCTGAAATGGAGCCAGAAATTCTAAGAGTTAGGAGGTAAAAAGTGAGGGCTTTTCAGGCATTGGATGCCTCTGCCTATGTAGAATCAAGGAGATGGAACACCCTTTATGGAGAACAGCAAGTAAGCCTATCTGTCTAGAAAAGACTGCAGGAAGAGTAGTAAAGTATAAAAAGCCTGGAATGGAATGAGACTTTCAGATTGTAAAGGACTTTAAATGCCAAATGGAGGAGGAATTTGTATTTAATGTTAGAGACAACAGGCAGGCACTAGAAGGTTTTGAGTAGCAAAGTGACATAGTCCTTTAGGAATATCACATTGGCAGTTTTGTGGATCATGGACTAGAGAAGGGAGAGACTTAAGAGAAGGAGATCAATTAAGAGGTTATTGCAATAGTCCAGGCTAGAGCTGATGAGGGTCAGGACCAGGTCAGGCTGTGTGAGCAGAAAGGAGGTGGATGTGAGAGCTATTATGTTGGTAGAATCAACAAAACTTAGGAACTGATCCAATTTGGAGCATGAGGGAGGGCGAAGTGTTGAGGGCAACTTCATAACAAACTCAGGTGACTGGAAAGTGGCTGATGCCCTCTTCAGAAAAGTTAAGTAGGAGGGAGAAGGGCTAGGAACAGAGATGACTATACCTATAGGACATCAAGTTGAAGTATCCAATAAGTAGTTGGTGATAAGGCACTGGAGTTCAGGACAGAGAGATGGAGGTTGTGTCCATAGATCTGGGAGTCATCTGCATAGACATGATAACTAAACCCAAGGGGGCTGATTAGATTAACAGTGAGAGAGTTGTAGAGAGAGAATAGGACCTTGGATAAATCTGGGGGGCATACTCCCAGTCAGGGGAGGTGGGACATGAATAATGTTCCAGAAAAAGAAACAGAATGACTGGTGTCACTTTCCAGGACATTTTTTTTTTTTTGGCAGGGCAATGGGGGTTAAGTGACTTGCCCAGGGTCACACAGCTAGTAAGTGTCAAGTGTCTGAGGCCGGATTTGAATTCAGGTACTCCTGAATCCAGGGCCAGTGCTCTATCCACTGTGCCACCTAGCCGCCCCCTCCGGGACATTTTAATGTATTAAAAACAGAGCCATACTTCCAAGTAGCAAGGTGCATATGTAACCATCTAAGACCTTAGGAAACCAAGAGGGTCTGTTACCTCATTCAAAACAAACTTTAATATCAAAGATACTGCACTAATAAAGCAAAGAAATTAGGTTGACCTGATGTGACTAAAATAGGAAGAAAGGAGATGCTTCCTAAACAATATCCAAATTCCTTCATCAGGTCTTTGGCAACCTGCTCCTTCCCTATTTTTCTACTCACCTTTATCACTCCCTGAACCAAGGTCTCTGCTCCTGTCAAACTAATCTAGTTCCTATATCATAAAAACACCTGTGTTATCCCTCACAGTGTCTTTGTTTATGCTATTCTCTGTACTAGAAATGTTCTTTCTGTTGCCATCTATACCTAATGAAATATTACATCGCATTATAGTCTTGAAGCTGAAAGAGACTTTGAAGGCCTATTGTTCAGGGTCTACTTTTGATGCAATATTCTTCCTGACCACCCCAAACAGAAATTGAACTTCTATAGCACTTAACTGTCTATATCATCTAATCACATATTGGCATATTGTGGTGGTTTCTGTAAGGGTTAAATCTCCCCCTACTAGCCTATGATTCTTAGAGTAGGAAGGATCTTAGTCATCCAGGTATTCCATCCACATGACCTTTATATGTTGTTGTTGTTGTTGAATTGTTTCAGTCATGTCTGACTTCACGATCCCATTTGGGGTTTTCCATGCAAAGATACTGAAGTGGTTTGCCATTTCCTTCTCCAGCTCATTTTACAGATAAGGAAGTTGAGGTAAACAACATTAAGCAACTTACCCCGGGTCACATAGCCAGTAAGTGTCTGAGGGCAGATTTGAACTCACAAAGATGAGTCTTTCTGACTCTAGGTCTGGTACTCTATCCGCTACACCACCTAGGCTCCCTACTTTAATTTACATTTCTCTAATTATTAGCGATTTGGGGCATTTTTTCATATACTTCAGATTTCTTCCTTGGTGTATTTGCCTATTCATATTCTTTGATCATTTATAAATTAGGATCACACAGCTAGTAAGTGTCTGAGACTGGATTTGAATTTAGATCCTCCCAACTCCTGGCCATTTAGCTGCCCTGACCTGTATACAGTAAACACTCAAAATGTTGAATGAACAGAAATGCTTTCTTATGCTCATTACCCCCACTGTACCCCCACAAAATCCAAATTTAATCAAGGGGCTCTTAGAAACTAAAATGCAAAATGGGATGATGAAATATAAATTTGATGAGAGACAACCATATATCACTACAGTTAGCTTTCAGAAGTCACTTTTTATATGATGAAGAGACTGCATACGATCTCATCTATTTTTTCAAGGATATTTTCAGATCTTAAATAGAAAGCAGAGCCTTTTTCTGAGCTTGCTTTGGCCTGCAAGGAAGTGATATACCTTGCAAATGAATTGTACTTTAGGCTATTCTACCAAAAGAAGAGGAAAAGCATAGTGTAATTAAGTTAACTAAGCAGATTAAGCCAAGGTCTTTCACTTATTACTGAAAATACTATGGCCTGAAGGCTCGCTCAGGCCACACATCCCAGGTTCTCTAAATACTGTATATATCCAGGCCGTCTCTGAGGAGAGACAGAAAATTAACTCTCCACAATAACAAGTTGACCAAAGAACTCCAAGGGCATAGGTTATTTTTCCTCTTCCGTATGAAATGTGAGCACGGTTTTAAACACCTAGAAGAAAACAGTTAAAGGGGAACGGGGAGTACAGACTGTTTCATCTGCACTGCTCTCACCAAAACCTTTGTGTAGCTTGCATGATCTAACTTCACAGGTGAAGGTAGATCCAATCTCCTTCCATTTGACACAAATACCAGTAGCACAACTGACAGTATAGTTGAGGTCATTATCTTCTTTACACTCCAATCAAAGACTTCTGGTAGAGAAGGCAGTCCTTTCTTTCTTTTTAATTTTTATTTATTTTTTTATTTTGCGGGGCAATGAGGGTTAAATGACTTGCCCAGGGTCACACAGCTAGTAAGTGTCAAGTGTCTGAGGCCGGATTTGAACTCAGGTCCTCCTGAATCCATGGCCACTGCTTTACCCACAGATCTTTCAATATTTCAGGGCTAAAATCCATTTTCTGGTCTTCCCATTGTTGGGTGTTAATTGCTATTTTCCTTTAAGGGAAAGTCCTAAGAGCATTAAGAGCCAAGGCATGAATCAGTTTCCATGTATCAAGCTATACTAGATAATAAAGATTCTTGCTAGAGACAGAAAAAACCCCAATGACTTCCAGATCCTTTTCCTCGGACCTGTCTGATGGGTAGACAAGCAATTAAGCTGAATATTCATACACACACCATCATCAAAAGGTGTTGCCTACCCAAAGGATGAGAAATAATTTAATCAGCTTTCAGCCTGTCTAGAAAAAAGTCAATTTTTTCTTTAGGGATTTACACATCTCTGCAGCCAATTCCTGTCCAGCACTAGCCTCTTTACATTTCTTATGAGACTGGTGGCAAAGAATCCAAATATACTGTTGTGTTGAAAAAGCTATCTAATTCTGGGATTCAATTATATCCTTTTATCAAGGAAAAGGGAGGGGAACACTAAACAAAAGGTGAAAAGCATAAACAAAACATGCTTAGACATATTACTTTCATTTTAAGTTGTAGCAGTGCAGCTTCTCATGAAAAGAAGTGACCTAGGTAGTTCTTCTCTTTCTTTCTTTCTTTCTTTCTTTCTTTCTTTCTTTCTTTCTTTCTTTCTTTCTTTCTTATTTGTTTGTTTGTTTGTTTGTTTGTTTGTTTGTTTATTTATTTATTTATTTATTTATTTATTTTTGGTGTGAGGCAATTGGAATTAAGTGACTTGCCCAGGGTCACACAGCTAGTGTCAAGTGTCTAAGGCCAAATTTGAACTCAGGTCTTCCTGAATCCAGGGCCACTGCTCTAACTACTGTACCACCTAGCTTCCCCGTTCTTCTCTTATTTTTAAGCAAATATCTGTTTGCTTAAAATTATTCTCATTTGCATTAAAGCAGTAATGCACTCAGTCTTCTTGGACTTGTCTTTCTTAGTAGTAGCCTCCAAAGAGATGCAAGGAATCAGTCCTCATGAGTAGCTTGCACTCTAAGTTATATTGGTGTTGTTATAGATGACTCCAGGTACTGGGTTTTTGTTTGTTTGTTTTTCTAACAAATCTTCTAAAGAAAATTTTTAAATAAGAAGACTTCCCATGAACAATAACCAAGATTTCAAGAAAATTGGTTCACTGTATGACAAATAAAAGCAAATCTGGATAACATGGATAGGAAAGAAAAGAAGGACTTGACCAATGTGATTTGAAATACATCCTAAGGTAGCTAGAAGAGTATCTCTTGCAGTCATCTAAGTCTCATAAAGTACCCACACTGCTGAAGCTGCCATGGGGCATGGAGCTGAGGATCAGGGAAATTATATTTCTTCTTCCAGGTACTAGAACATTTCACTATCCTAAAAGTTTAGATTTTACAAAATGAAAAATGCAAGAGTTCACAGGCCTCTAAATCTGCTGAGTCATATGGGATGGAATAATGCTACCTGTTTAATAGCTATCCATTACCACATAAAACAATTTAATAGGAAGACTATAATTTTACAAACTAATACAGAAACCAAGCCTTTACAAACAGTCAGCTTTAACTGCTTATTTCTAATAAACAGGGACTAAAGTGTCACAAAGACTAAATGAGATAACATATGCAAAGCATTTTGAAAAATTTTAAAGTGCTATATTAAATTAGCTCCTACCATAGTATCATAATTGTTGTTGTTAATAATATTCTAGGGGCAGCTAGGTGGCGCAGTGGATAGAGCACTGGCCCTGGATTCAGGAGGACCTGAGTTCAAATCCAGCCTCAGACACTTGACACTTATTAGCTGTGTGACCCTGGGCAAATAAGTCACTTAACCCCAATTGCCTCACAAAAAACAAAAAACAAACAAAAAAATAATAATAACATTCTACCTGTAAATAGGCCAAAATTCAAGGAAACTCCTGGTATAGGATCTCCCACCAAAAAGCAAGATGCTAAGGTAACTCTGACTCAGAAGATAACTCTTAAATAACTCTTTAATATGCCTGAGGCATTGAGAGGGTAAGGGACTTGCCTAGAAAAGGTTACTAAATGTCATTGGGATTTGAACCTGTCTTCCTTACACCAAGCCCAGCGCTCTCTTTACTGCATATTACACTGAATGTCTGAAGCTAAGATTTCATTAGTATAGAGAACAACCAGCATGGAAATTTTCCTTCTACCAATGAAAATCTGCAACTATACAAGGCAAATAGTCTTAATCAAATTGCCTTATGCCACTGAGAGGTTAAGTGTCTTCTTGCCCAAAGTCACAAAGCCAGAATATGTCAGAGGCTGAACTGAAACCAAGGTTGTACTACACCCTGTGGCCATGACTTTTTCTAAGTGCATCCCTGACCCTCTTTGAGTCTTGAGTATAGACATTTAGTATGGGTGGTATGGATATATGAATTGGGGGGGGGGAGTAGGAAAAGACTGGAGTGGGGACTAGATCAATACAATAGTATTGAGGGTGAGGTCCATCAAAAGGAAAATGGGAAGTAATAAGCCCTGACTTCAAATTTGGTATAGGTGGTTATGGAGGGTTGTATGGGGGGAGGGGGGAATAGGGAAAGCCCTATCATGTATGCAGGTCCCCTGGGTAGTGATGAGTGGTTGGGGAAGGGAAAAGGGGTATCTATAGCTCACAACACAGGCATCAATGGAGGGAAGGGTTCCTTAGCAGGAATCATCAGTGGTAAAGGGATCTAGCAGAGGACATTTTTGTCATGGGAAGAGTAGAAAGAACAAGATATGTAAATCATTTTGGAAATTTTAAAATATATATACATATAAATGTATACACATTATACAAATAAACACATACACATCCTGTTTTATTATAGGCAGTGCTACTATTAATCAGCAGTGTTATATCATGCAAAAGGGTTTTTTTTAGTGGAGTGTTCATAACTTGGGGGCTCCCTAAAATTCTACTCCAGTTACCTTGAAATTGTAGAAGAGCTTTATTTACCCCTTTCAAAGTAAGTTCATAAATATATGATCTCATTTGATCCTAACAACAACCTTAATTAGAGGGCAATAATGTTAGGGACCTACTTACAAAAAAAGACTGATCTAAAAGAAAATCTCGGAATGTTCCTAATAATAAGGACTAGCATATGATGGGAATTTTCTTTTCCTTCATACTGTTCAGAGCTAGAACTGAAAAGAAAGCTCTGTGAAACAACTGCTAAGCCTGAAGCCGAAGAAGTACTTAAATCTCTGGCCTGTTTCACAGTTAAACTACTTGTAATAATGTAAATAGGTAGTCTGCACTGAATTATTTGAAAAAGCTAAGGGGGGGGGGGCTGTTTGTATGTTGCATTTTTCAGACAATTCCAATGTTGAAAGCAAAGACACACCATTCCAGCACAAGGGTGTCTGAGAGTGCTCCTGAAAATATGGTGATGATCTGCTAGTCAAAATGAATGCAAATAAATTCCAACAATGAGCTAGCACCTTAGGGGGAAAATTGAGAATATCCATTGCTTTATTTAAAAACCTTAATTTCGGGGCAGCTACATACTTACGTTCTTCTGAGAAGAATAGTTTAAATTATACGAACACATGATAGTCATATAAGTATGCATAACAATACATAAATACACACATTTTAAATTTGTGTATACAATAAAGATTGGCACAACCCAACAACATGCTAGGAAATTAAACCTGAAAGTGAAAGCCTGTCTGTGCATTCTGGTTTCTCTCTCCATACACAAACTCAGGTTGGGGTAGGGAAAGCCGTGCCATGCCTACGCTTGGCATTTTCTGGTTCCTGTCACGGTCTCATAACCTTCAGCATTTTCAGACCTGTTCTTCCCGTGTGCAGAGAGGAGGCACATGGGGAATTGCAGCTCTTGGTGTACAGAACAGACACGTTCAAGCACTTTATACTAACAAAGCTCAAATCTCCACTGGCTTGCTCATGGAAGGGTTAAAAATAGAAAGTCCTACCCACTGGTTTGCTCTGATGTTCCAGGAGATATTGTCACTGGATGTATCCTCCATAGAATTCTATTCAACACCTCTGTCTTTAAGTACAAAGCTGTAGGCTGTAGCAGCTTTAAGAAACATAAGTATCCCTTTTTTTTTCTGCTACACAGTATCTGTGTGTGAAATTCTCTAAAGGGGTTTAAGTATTTACCCTGAACACTATCAGACAGTTTCTAAAATTTTCCTTATCCTGTTGCAAACACACACACACACACACAAACACACACACACACACACACTTCAAAGAGAACAATAAAAACAGTTTTTTTGTGCTTTCAGCACATACTCTGTTTTGGAGGCTTAAGCCTGAATTCTTTTGGAATTGTAGATTCCCCCATCCCCCCACCCCCCCCCCCAACACAGGTTACATAACATTTTTTTCATTCATTAACAACTATTGTCACTAGGGAGAAGGATGACAAAAACATTAGCCAGAAAAATCTGTTAAGTAGAAAGGGGGGGTGGGGGGGGAGAAAGAGAAGGGGAAAAAATAAATATTTTTTTTTACAATTACTGATAAAATCATAAAAATTATATTCCTTAAATCTTCTACCCTCTGCCTCTCACCACCCCCAACACATTCCATTTTTGTTTTTGTTGTTGCCGTTTTTAAAGACTTCATCAAAAGTCTGTGGTGAGCAAAACTGAGTAAGGGATTTAGACCATTAGAAGTGAAAGGCAATCCTTAGTGTCCTAAAGTAAGCACATTGCTTCCAATCTCAGCCTTCTTACTCCTTTTGGCATTCAAGGGCCTAGGCCACTAGCCTCAAACATCAGCCTACAGCCAGTCCCTCTGCTGAGTTTGGGTACAACAGACAAAGGGAGAGTGGAGTTTAAGCCTTAATTTTGAATGTTCAGATTTTTAATTTCAGATTCTGAATTACTGTAGTGGAATTTGACAATAACTCAAAATTACTGGATCTGAACACTGGAATCCCAAAGTGAATGTATATGTTTTAATACTTAAAATTAACTGGGATTAACCTTTAATTTGAACTAAAAAATTTTCCCCAAAAAATAATGCATGATGCTACCTTTGGATTTACCATTAGCTGTGATAGCAAATACTGTTCTATTATGTGAAAAATATACCTTGTTCTACATCTCAGATTAAAATAAAAGTCCAAAGTGCTATCATAGCTTCATTAATTCCCCAAGAAACAAACTGCTTTTCTGTTCCACCCACACACACTTCATTCCCCATGACCATATACCCTGTATTTAGAATAGATATCTAAGCTAAAATGGATAGGCAGCTACAATTAAGCTTTCATCGTAGCTTTAAAAAAGCCCAAACCAAGAAGAAAAAAATGCCATGGGACATCTTAAAATTAAATGACTAAAACTTCTGTATGAAAAGGTCATCTTTAACTTCCCTAAGTTTCACCACTCCCTCATGAAGAGCTTTAATAACAAGCAAATGGAATGCCATTACATAAAACTCTCACTCATTTTCTGCATCTCTTAATGTTTTCAATGCCACAACTCTGCTTTTCCTGCCAAATTTTAACATAAATGGGTGGGATTAAATGGAGCCTGTAGCCTACCTAACATAATTATACATGTTGTGATTTTGCACTGCCTTGAAACGGATACATTTTAATAATCCTAGTCTTGGCTTCTATCCACTCAAGTCAATAAAGGTTATTAAGGCCAACTGCCATATAAATACACTACCACTCGGCAAAACGAATTGTCAAGGCAGGAAACACAATCCATAATACACCAAACCATCAGGGCCGGGCCTTTTCTTTGTTAATGGAACACCAGACTCATATGCACAAAGCAATTTCTAACCCATATGTAAATAAATAATATTTTTTAAATGTTTGTGGTGGAAACAATTCCAAAAGTGTATATCCACTGCTCTTCACTAAAATGACTCAGTGAGAAAGAAAATGAATCTATCCCATCAATTTGGAAGGTTCTACATTCCACTGTCTTTTTCTGTCTCCTCATGAATTTGATGGCGTTAAAACATTTTTATAGGTAAAATAAATGTCAGTTTTTCAAGGCACGAATGATACCAGACCCTGAGAGACAAATGGCCTATCCACTGAATCTACAGCTACAGTAACACTTCCTCACATCACAAGAGATTTCAGCTTTTCATACTTCTCTTTACCCAGAAAGCAAAGCTTGGACAGTCTCTTTCAAATGGTAACTCTTTCTTTGAATTCAGTGAACACTTATCCAGAAGAGTCTCTTGATAATATGTTAATCTGGGATAAGGGAGTGGTCATTGGGGTTTTTTGTTTGTTTTTAATAAAATACAAACCTCTGAATAGCCTTAGTCCTTTTTTCCAGGATGAGAAAGAGAAGAGAGGAAAGAGAAAGGCAAGAGAGATACTTGGGTTGTAGAGGGAGGGCTATGCACTTCAGGTTTAATGTCTCTAAATTCATGAGGTAATATTCAGGGAAAATGTGAAATTTTATCATACTGTCATTCAAATAGAAGGTTTAACATTTACATCACAAGAGCAAGTGCAGAGTTAAACCATCCTCAGGGAGAGAAATGCCAAGAATAAACAGCATGATAAAAATGTGTGCTTGCTGGAACAAGGAATGAGAAGTAGAGGCTTGGGTAGGGTAGGGGATGAGGGAAAGGCTCCACATGGGAAGATCCATGAGGTTTAGACAGTTGATAAGTTTTCTGAAATATGACTGGTTATAACATGTGAAGTAATTACCATTAATAGAGGAAAAGCTATTTAAGAACTCATTTTCCTTTCTTCCTCTGCCCCACCTTCTCCCTTTGCCTTCCAAACACATAGTCAATGTGGGAATGCTGAAAGTAAAAAAAAAAAAAATCTGCCAAAGTCTCCTCTATATATGAAACTACTTCCAAATCTCATTTAACTCATAAGCAAAAGTGAATGCATTCATTGCCTGTTGAGAATTTTTGGTTTGGCTTCCAAAAGAGAAAAATCAATGATGTTTTTGAAACACGGAGCCATTTATTAGAGGAGATCCCCCACATATGCTATTTTATATGACCAGAAAAAGCATAATTATTCATTGAAAATTATTATAATTCTGAGTAATATACTGCCTAGAAGCCAAGAGAGTACATTCAGCAATGCTTTTTTGATTAACCTAATTCTATAGAATCCAAATGTGCTCCAAACACTGCACTTTTTATGTTAAATTGCTGTTGAATTTGTTAACCCACAACTGATTTCCTGTGTTATGGAATCTTAGAGATTACAGCTAACTTGAAGCAACAGGGATAATTCTTGACAGTTAATGGTACATTTCTATGCATTTTCCTCAAAGCCTAGAATCCTGTTATCTCCAAATGGTAGCTAAACATTGCCCCCTACTGCTTAAAATTGAAGGGGAAAAAAAAGAATAGACTACAGAAGAATAAAATAGGGCCTTAAATTAACTAACTAACCTCCCCCTTTCTCTATCCCTCTAATACCCTCTCTTCTCTATCCCTACTCACCATCCCCACCCCAAGGTTCTTAGATATTATACATTAGCAGATATAAAAGAATGGACATATCCAATTATCATTCTACTTAATTTCCTGTGATGGCTCAAATTAATTGTGTGATTAAAATGCTTAAAGAGTCATAAAACATTTTTTCAAGGTTAAACTTAAATTAGAAGCAGTTTCTCAGCTTGTCTTATCCCAAACAGTAAGTCCCTACTGATAAATATCATCCTGAGTCATGCTGGAAGAAAAGACACTGAGGCCACTGTTTCAATCTGAGCCCATAGTAATGCCACACCAATTGTAGAAAAACTAGCCCTGGAAGATTCCCAAATTGGCTGTCCCTTTAGGTTCTTTTCACTCAAGGTCTACAAAATAATAATGCATTCTCCCCTTCATGGTTTCTCCTCTATTATGAAAATGCTGCTGAATCTCAGGCCCTTAAGAGGGGAACTGACAATGAAACATAGATGATATCTGTAATACCTGAAGATACCAAACATGCAGTTCCTAAAATCTAGGACCCCTCTCCCCTACCCCACCCCACCCCAGTTGTTGTGAGCTGAAAATCAAGAACAATAATAACAGCACAATATCATTTCTTTTTTCTACCAATCCAACTCTATATATCCTTATTTTCCAATCCTGAGTTCTGACACCCAACAGGGATAGGAATTAAGTTAGGATCTGGAAGTTGGCATGGCAGCTTAAGTGGAGACTGTCAGAAATAGGCACCCACACTTTATCTGAATAGGAAGATACCTTCACCCAAATCCCATTAATCTGCAAACAGACTGTATTCAGGTGTAAACTTTCAAACAGCAAGGAGGTTTAGCTGCAACTGCCATCCCCTCAGGCTGGGTGTTACAACAACCTATGCATTAATTTACTAGTGGGAAAATGTCATCCTTTGGGTTATTAAAAGCAAGATGTAAAAACAAGGGGGGGGAGGGGAATTGGGGTGGGGCAGAGAGAAACTGACAAAGTTCAGTGGTCTGAGTTTGAAGGAAGAAATTAGAGATCTTGAAATTCTGATCTTATCTTTGACATGGATTCCCCATGGGCTTTGGCCCAATGCCTGACTCCATTTCTTTATTTGTAAAACAGGGATTAACAATAGCTGCTAGTAGCTCAACTGGGTTGTTCCTAAGGTACTTAGATATCAAGTACAGTGAAGTGCTATTATCTATCCCCAGAGTTTATTCAATCCTTTCATTGCTTTTTCTGAGTTTATTTTAATCTTTAAACTTATCAAGTTTAATAGTTTTTTTGCATTGCCAAGTAGTGCCCACAGAACCCTAGATGCTCTATGAGTTGGCTAAGAATTAACTGAGATTGGAAGAGTTGATTTATCATGGGCAAAGTATCTAGAGGGGAAATCAGCATACAGTTGCATTTTTTCATTGTGGTAGTACACATCTCTGAAAATATGGTCCTCAGTACTAAATTACTTACCACACATTCCATCTTTTTCCACAGTCCTTCCAGTTCAGACATGGGTAGATGCCACCAATCTGTGCACTTTTTGTAGCGATGGCCATGAAACCAAAACTGCCTTAGCCATTCAAACTCTACCTGTTGGCCACAAATAGAAGAAAATTACTGTGAATAATCTGGTTTTGGACATGGAAACTCTGCCTTAATAATTCAAGTCTCACACAGTAACTTAATGGAATTAAGAAAGAAGGCTAACAAATAATTTCTAATTTCATTTAGAGCCTCAAACTCATTTTTGGAAATTGGGAAAGGAATATTTCTGAAGTCAGAACTTGTGAGTCCCTATACTAGAAAAGAAACCGAACTCCATAAGTGTCACTTGATTAGGCTGAAGGCTGGAAGCAGAGAACTGAATTATGGAAGGACTACAATCTAATAAAAGGATTGGCTTTGCCTAGAACCTTTATTAAAAACTTCAAGTGGCACATACACAAATATATCCTTCAAGATGTCAGATTTTTAAAGCATTTTAAATGTAGAAAATAGAGAAGGGCATTCATCCACTGAATCATTCATCTACTATTAAAGGGAGATAGAAATCATACCAAGAAAGGACTTGAGGTAAAGGAAGAGAAGAAATGAACAATGAAGATCAAGAACAATTATGAAGCTTCAGGGCACAGTGGTTAGAGGGCCAGTTTTGGAGTTGTCTACTTCTGACACACTTGTCCAAAATCACTTCTCCTCTCAAAGTCCTCAGCTACTCACTAAAGAGTATAAATTACAAAAAAAAAAAAAAAGACTATAAATTACAGACAAAATGCTAATCTTCATCAGTGGAGGGAGTTTCTATACTAGGAAATTTCTACACTGGTTAAATCACAGGTTCATGCCAAATATCTATATATCATAGATCTTATGTGCATATGTATTTATTCGATATAAAGATTTAAGAAGGGCACCCAAAATTTTAATGGTATAGGAAACTCTAAGTGAGAAACTCCTTTCTACTAATACACAGAGAGATAAGCATCCATTCTACAATTTATACTCTTAGAGCAGGAGTTTTAACCTGAAAAGTTTTTAAACACACCTGTCCATGAATTTTTTTAAATTGCAGTAACTATTTTAGTATAATTGGTTTCCTTTGAATTCCTAGGTATTTCATTTTATGTATTTAAAAGCATTCTGAGAAGGGATCCTAGGGATTTATCATACTGACCAAAAAAAAAAAAAGTTAAGAACTCTCTTCTTAAAGAGTTGCCAGGGACTGAAAGATTAAGTAACTTGTCCCAGGGTCAAATAGCAAGTATGAGTCAAGAGTGGAACTTAAACCCAGGTGTTCTTGACTCAAGGTTGGCTCTCTCACCGCTATGTCCCCATGTATACATACATAAAGACATATATATATATATGTGTATATGTGTGTATATATATATATATATATATATACATATATATATATACATATACACACACAACTGTAAGATGCTGAAAATGTATTTTACTCCTTATGTAATAGCTGAAAAAGGGAACTGAAGGAACCTTTGTGTGAGACAACAAATATTTTCCTATCACCAAGTCTTTCTTTATTTACCTCCAGTTAGAAAACATACTTGTCATTTTACCCCCCATGCACCAACTATACGTACTCTAAAAGAATTTTTTATTGTCTATGCTCTTTGAAGAAATGCATAGGTCTTACTGCTTAGTTTTGCTATGGTAGTTATGTTCCATATACAGAGTCAACATGGTTATAATCATCACCTGTTCCCACAAAGAATTTTTTTTTTTTTTTGCTTATCCATATTGAATTTTCCTGAGGCAAACAAAGGCAACTTGTGAAGGTATAACAATGGTGAAAATGGCTTAAATACCTAACCTGAGAACACCAAGTATAAACACTGCAACTACAAAAGTCTGAAAAGGTTTTAGTTTACATTAACTAAATGTTTGTTTGATATGCAGAACTGATTTCACTGAAAGCTGTTTAAACAAAAAAAGGAATGTGAACAATATTAAGACAACAGTTGCTTGAACTTATCTGTGGTATTAAAAAGATAGTAGTTAACAGAAGTAAACTAAAGATTTTCAAAGAGGACTACAAGTGTAGTTCAACTAAGAGAATATAAGTTCAACCATACGTTTATCATGAGAAAAACAAGCTCTTTTCAATGAAGTTCACATGAGATTTGTTCATGTCGCAATAAGAGTCTATCAGCAGAGCACTAAGAATTAATAAAGGGTTGGGGGTCTTAGGTCTAGTGATTCCTACTGAAAGGGACAAAACATACCAATCTTGGCAGCTATGGTATTCCAGAAAGCCAAACAGATTATGACAAGCAATAAAGTGTGGTAGCACATAACAATATACCAATTTTAAACCTGGGTAAATTAAATCCTCTTCCAACCTTGATTACCTATGTCAGAATGAAAACACAACTAGGGACTTAATTAGCAGAAAAGTGAGAAAGGAGCGTGCTCTACCCATTCTTACTGACAAAGGTCTCTTCTTTCCCCATAAATGGCTAATGTTTAGGGGGTTTTTTGTTTGTTTGTTTGGGTTGGCTTTGGCTTCATTATGAACAGGAATGAACACACACACACACACACACACACACACACACACACACACACACAGAGAAAGGAAGAACTCAAGTCTCTTCCCATAACCTGACCATCAAGTTTCTCTGTGGAGCTCCCAGCCAAGCTTGATCCATGATGTTAGTTCTTCCCCAGGAGGCAGAATCTTTATTGGCATCAAACCCATTTACTGTACATTTTATTTATCTTCATTGCCTTGCTTTTCATCTCAATGAAATGGAGACGAAACCATGTTGGATCTCTTCCAGGACTTCAATCAGGTCCCATCCATGCCAAGAAAAACAGCTAACTCTTTTACTGAAATTAATTTAGAGGAGTAAAGTGTATTCCCAGCTGCTTGGGCTGAGTCCTGGAGTATGAATAAGGATAAGACATCCTAAGTATCAGGGTCTAGGAAAGGAAGGTGCAAAACAGAAGTTGCACACCCTTTGAGAAAAAAACAACTAAAGTGGCACAAAAGATGGTGAGTCAGGGTGTGCTGGGTAAGCATAGAAGTGAAATATTGTTACTTAAGACTCAAAAAACAAAGTCCAGTAATATTGACTGACAAATCTCCAACTATGACAGGGCCACACTCCCTAACCCCTCTCCAGGGGTTACTTTCTCCAAGAGTTCTAGTAAGGAATGGAGTAGAAATGCAACAAAATCTATCAACAACTGAACTGAGGCCAAAGCAGGGAGAGGGGTGGGAAAACAAATCTCAATAGAGTAAAAGAATGCCCCAAAGAGGCAGGGAGATATACTGCAGGAGCGCAGCTTTCACTCGATCCCTTTTGATTTACAATTTTCATACATGTAATCAGACATAAATGAACTTTCCTATTATTTAGTTTTCTAAGTATCTATAGTACAATGATAACTAATATTATGATCATGAACTATGAACATTTTGAGATCTTGGAGGGTTTTCTGAATCATCAAAGAAAAATAACAATGTTTAATCTTATTTAAATCCTTATTTTATTGGATTCTATTTAACAACAAATTGGCAATCCATCCTGGTATATATAATTAAGGCCCTAACATCAAAGATTTAGTGCTAGAAAGGGGGCCTAATATACAGGTTACCTAATCCAACTTCCTTGTTGCAGAGATGAAGAAGACTTGCCCAAGGTGAAACAGGCAATGACACAATCAGGCTTCAAACTCAAGTCTTCTGACTCCAAATCCAGCACTTTCCCCACCATGCCATATTGCCTCTTGTTAACCAGAAAAATCTTTACTACCTGACCATGCCATATAACAGAAATTACTATACAGAAAAGTCTTCCTCATGAACAAAAAAGAGTTCCGTAGGCTAATTGTATGGTCACCTAGCTTGTATATGCCCTAAAAGCCAATGAAGTCAGAGGAATGCAAAGGGGTAGAACGATTGCATACGTTATGTCCAACATATCATAAGTAAAAGCCTATTTTCAGAACACCAGTCAATGGTGGGTAGTAATACTGCCCATGGAGGCAATCTATATTTCCTCTCTTTTGTGCCCACCAGCCTCCTACCATGCCTTCATTTTTCTCTGAGCACTCAAAATGCATATCATCTTTGCAGTGGCTTTGAACAGTGCTGCTCTTCATCATTGTGAAACGAGACAAACTATACAAACCTCCTTTCAAATGAACTTGAATTTCTCACTGTGTAGTTAAGGCTGAGTTCAATGAATGGAAATTCTGCTAATAGGAAAGACTACAGAAGCAAATAATAGCAAAAATAAAAACAAGGTTTAAAAAAATCTAGTTACTGAGACCTTGACCATAGCTACAGTGGGCTACTCCAATAGACAGAACAGCCTTGACAAAAGTAATACCACTGATAAAAAAATTGAGTGCCCAATCCCTCTATTTCAAGTGTAAAGGAGTTGACAAACAACTTTCATAACTGCAGATCACCCAGATCATTCCTACAGTAAAATGTAGTCTATTCTTCTCTAAATAGCCTTGCCCCTTCAATTTTATTGTGGATCAGGAGGAAGAATGTGCTATTCGATATATTGGACAAACACAATCTACTCCCATTGTCCAATGAAAAAAGCAAAGTAACAAAGGGAGGTAGGCAACAATAAAATAAAGTAACTAAAGAATATAATATAATTTTATTAAGAAAAAATTATGGGGCAGCTAGGTGGCGCAGTGGATAGAGCACCGGCCCTGGATTCAGGAGGACCTGAGTTCAAATCCGGCCTCAGACACTTAACACTAGCTGTGAGACCCTAGGCAAGTCACTTAACCCCAATTGCCTCACCAAAAAAAAAATAATTATACAAATAGGCAGACTTTCCCCTTAGAAAAGACTCATAAAGCAAAGGAGAACAGCATTTGGCTGTAGCTCAGAGAGGGAGTCCAATTTTAGAAAGTGGAAGAGCTTTCAGTCTGTGGAGCAAACTCCCCTCAGGAACTTAAAAGGGAACACTTGAAACAAGCCCTTCTGAAAAGTTGTTCATACTTATCTCTGGCAGTTCAGCCTCAATCCAATAGTCTCTTCAGAGTCTTAATCCTCTGTGACATCTTCGCACAGTTGACTTGACACCCCCTCCTCCTAGGCATGCTGACTCTCTATCCAGTTTGTCTTCTTTCCAATTCTTTAAGGTGGTATTTCACCAACACTCTGTGTTTATTTACCCCACCCCTTCTTACTACTGTTTTTACCTTGATAATTTCATTCTGACCCTCACCTCTCTTCCAAGCTTCAGACCAACATTCCAACTGCCTACAAACTATCTCCATATGGATGTTGCACTCCTACCTCAAATACAATATGCCTAAAACAAAGCTTATTATCTTCCTCTCTAAAGCTATTTTTTTCTGACTATGCGCTTTCCATCGGTGGTGTTATTATTATCCTGTTTGGAACATTGATTTTTGATTAACTGCCTCTCTACCACACATATACAAGCAGTTACCATATCCTGCCAACTCTACCTCAGTTCTATCTCAGGTCTTGGAATACTTCTTTTCTGTTATTACTGTTAATACTCTAGTACAGGGTTTCATTACTACCCACCTGGATTGCTGCAATATAGCTTCCTAATAAGTTTCCACAACCCCATTCTCCCCTCCTTCCATGCTGCTGGGAAACTAACCTTCTTTATGTACTCATCTAGTCTCATTGCGCTTTCCTTCACAAATGTCTCTGCCACCTTCAAACTCCACTCCAGGCTCCTCATCCTGCAGCTCCACTCTGTATTGCAGCCCTATCACTTCATTCTCTTTGCCATATGTTTGACCCTCTAGCCAAACCAAACTATTCTTTATATCCAGGTAAGCCCTGTGCCTTCCTGTCTCCACACCTTTACTCCTCCTGAGACCTGTACCTTGAAAATCATTCTCATTCTCATATTCCCTTTCTCTCTCTCTGTCTCTCTCTGTCTCTCTGTCTCTCTCTTCTCTTTCTCTCTCTCCTTTCCTCTCTCTCTCCCTCTCTCCCCCCCACCCTGAATTCCTAACAGATATGTTAAAATCCAAGTCAAACACCACCTCATACAAAAAGCCTTCCTTGACCTCCTCCAAGTACCAAGATTTTCCCACCTTGGATATCATAATCATTTTGCACCTCTCTTTTCAGTTACTGGTATATATGACCTATATGCCAATTCAACTTAAACATTAAGTTAGGCCTATAGGCAGAACACCATGATAAACAATGAGGATATAAAGGTAAAACTGAAAAAACTGCCTTCAAGAAGCTTAAATTCTACCAGAAAAGTGATATAATATTTTTGTTTCAATTTGATACATGGCCCACTTCAGTAGCTTTGAAGGAGATAATAGATTAAGGTTAAAAGAACTCTTTAAAATCTTCTAAGTGGTTTCATCTTTTTAAATGAAGAAACTGATCTGAGAGGTGAGATGTAACACCAGGGGCCTAGGTTTTACAAATCCATGGGGCCTTCTACAGCATGATGCTAAGTTCCATGAATACAGGCAGGGATGATGTCTCATTTTAACTGTATCTCACCTAGTGCTTTACACAGTGTTTTGCACTCAGCAAGAACTAAAGAAATCTTTAATTGAATTGAAACCATTTGAAGTCATAGAATAAAAGGAGCACTTCTTAGCTCATTAAG
This sequence comes from Dromiciops gliroides, assembly GCF_019393635.1. Lineage (NCBI taxonomy): Eukaryota > Metazoa > Chordata > Mammalia > Microbiotheria > Microbiotheriidae > Dromiciops > Dromiciops gliroides. The sequence goes on from NC_057862.1 coordinate 401,774,060, forward strand.
CCTGAAATTTGCGTTACTTAGGACAGCAAATTTTTATCTTGTAATAAACTAAAAGCATCTGTCTGGCCTTTAAGGATGAAGAAAACAAAAGTGGATATTACTTTATACATTTAAGATTTCATTTTGCAGCAAAGAACTAAGCACACACAAGTGGGGAAACACTGAAACTCAGGCCTACTTGTGTGGTAAGAGAACAATATTTGACAATATGCCTCGACATGTGGAATTAATCTTTCAAATAAGGAGATGACCTTGAAAAATCAAAGATGGAGGCACCACAGAAAAGGGTGGTTGGTACACACAGAACACAGATTCAAGGTCTCCATTCAACCTCAGGTTGCTGGCCTGCCTCACCCATCTAAGGTTTCTTGATCATGCCCCATATGCACAATGTAAAAGAAACCTGCCAGACACATTCTGAAGCAGATGGGTTCAAATGACAATATTCTGGCTGTTGAATAAACAGTCTGTGTATACAGCTTTATTTTTTTTCCTCACTTGATGATGATAAAACATGACAAGAAGTCAGAGAAAGACAGGAGGAAGTGAGGCCAAGCTGTGTATTCAAGAATAGCATCTACAGTTAGCTTGGCCCCTCAAGTTGAGCTTTGGTTTTCTTTTTTTGGGGGGGAAAGGGGGAGGGATGAGGGGAGGGGAAACGAAACAAACCAAAAATCAGTGAATTCAGATCTGCACACTATTAATATAGCCAGGAAAATGGGCATGCTGATAGAACTTCCTACCCCATGCTTCCTGGAAGATTTCTAGAGTCTAGAAAGGCGGTCTCTTTGGTGCTCCCTTACAGGGAATCCCAATACTAGTAAAGGCTTAGATTAGTGAGGCCACTGAACCCCTCATGTCTACAATTCTCTATTAGACTGTGAGCTGATTCAGAACAAGGGCTATTTTTCGCCCCTTTTTGTATCCCTAGCACTTAGTGCAGTGCTTGGTACGTAGTAGGTGGTCAGTATTTCTTCCTCAAAAGAACTTCAAACTTCCTTCAAAGGACAGCTCAGGAGCAATCTCCAATCCCATTTATTCATGCTTCCTCTCTCTTGTATTATTTTTCATTTGTATATTATATACTTACTTCTGTGAAGGTTGTATCCACCCAATAAAAAAACAAATTCCCTGAGAGCTGGGGCTATTTCATGTTTTGTCTTTGTATTCTCTCACCCCAAAGCCCCCAGCATCTTTCATAGGTAGCAGACACTTAGCAGACACTTAGTCAAAAAAACATTTATTAAGTGCTTACTATATGTTCTAGGGACTGAGCTGAGAATATAAAGAAAAGTAAGAGAGCCTGTTTTTGAGAAGCTCATGATCCAACAGAGGAAACAACATGCAAGCATCTATATACAAACAAGATATGTACAGGATAAGACCAGATATAATCAACAGAGGAAGGTACTAACATTAAGGGGGGTGATGTGGGATTTTAGCCAAAATTAAAAAAGAAGTCAGAAAAATTGAGAGGTAGAGATGAGAAATGAAAGATTTCCAGTTATGGGAAACAGTAAGTGAAAATGGCCAGGGTCAGGAGGAGTGTCTAGTTCTAGGAACAGCAAGAAGGCCAGTGTCACTGGATTGCTGAGTACATAGCATGTATAAGGAATAAGAAGAATGCATGTATAGGAAGGGGCCAGGTTATGAAGGGTATTAAGTGCCAAACAGAAGAATTTGTAGTTGATCTTGGAAGTAACAGGTAGTCAGTGGAGTTGAATGAATGGGAGGAGAGAGGGCAACATGGTTAAATTTGATAAATGCTTGTCAAATTGAAATGAATCCTTGGATTTAAGTTTCAGATACAGAAGTAAACTGTCATTCCGCTAAGTATCAAGGCTGTCTTTTATGTGGGAGATACAGGCTTGAGAACCAATAATGTAGTCTTCTAAAATATAGAGACAGAGAAAGAATTTGTTGTTTGTCCTTTGTTTTCAAAGAAGACAAATGTCTTTAAGTGAGGGAGATTTAAGTGAGGCAGAGTTGCAAAGTCATCTACCTCACTCTCTTCCTAAGTCATTGAAGTCCAGTGGCAGGGCAAAAGTCATGAAGACTAGAGATGGCCCAGGATGCAGTGGATGACTTTGTGCCTTTACTCTTTGACTAAGCTCTAAGGGCTTATTTTGAAAAATTATTTTCATTCACCCAATCCTCCAGAAGTCTTCACATGCTTGGGGTAGGTATTCCCCTGACTCACTGATACGTTTGAGACCTGTTGGTGCCTTCCAGCTGGTTTAGCTCATCTGCAGAGATGGCTTACCAGATCGTGGACACTGAACAGTCTATACCTTCTTGGAGCCACAGGTGAGAACTGGTTGAAGTGAACACACAAAGTGGATGAGCATAAAAAAAAAAGTGGATGAGCAGTCCTAAAAAAGCCTTGGCTAGCTCTCATACCAGAGGTGTTAGTCTCCTTTGGACACCCTTATTTACCCCAGAGAAATAATATAGAAATAAGAAACATATCTGAGACCTGAAGCTGATAAACTCTTCCCAGAGTACCTGCATAAATTGTTTCTCTCCCACCATCCTTACCTCATTATGAATTTCCTCCCCTTGCCTGACAACCGATACCTCCAGGGATCTCAAAAGCACAGTTCTGGGCTCCACGTCACCCTGCACATTCTGTAGTGCCAACTGGCATCGTTTAAAAATGTAATCCAGAGTTCCTACTGAGCACTGTAAGAGAAAAAAGATGAAGCATTAAGATCAGGATCATGATTCGGGGCTGACCAAATGAGTCCATGCCCTCTTTCCACACATTCTACCTTCCTTCTCACTATTCTTTTTTTTTGGGGGGGGGGAGAGGGGAAATGAGGGTTAAGTGACTTGCTCAGGGTCACACAGCTAGTAAGTGTCAAATGTCTGAGGATGGATTTGAACTCAGGTCTTCCTGAATCCAGGGCCAGTCCTTTATTCACTGTGCCACCTAGCTGCCCCTCTTCCTGCTGTTCTGTATATACAACATTTTACCTTCTGTCTCCAGGCCTTTGCATACACTGGCTTCCATGCCTGGAATGCACTCATTCCTGGACTCTGTCTCATAAAACTGGAAGGCTCTATCTTGGGCCCTGGTCTTTTGGGGATCTCATATACAGATGATGCCCAGATCTATATACCCAACTCTAACCTGGCTCTGGAATTTAAGTCTCTAATTACCAACTGTCTCCTAGACATATTGAATTGGAAGTCCCATAGGCATCTCAAACTTAACATGTCCAAAACAGAAACCATTATCTTTTCCTCCCCACCCCACCCTAAAACCTCTTCCCATTCCCAATTTCCATATTATTGTCCAGGGTATCATCTTCTTCCCAGGCACCCAGGCCCACAACCCTGCTATCATCCTTGACTCTTCATACTCACTCATTCACCCCACATATCCAACCTGTTATCAAACCTTCTCGTTGTTACCTTCACAACATCTCTCATTTATTTCCCCTTCTCTCTACTCACATGGGCACCCCCCTAGTTCAGGCCCTTATCACTTCTTTCCCAGACTACTACAATAGCCTTCTGGTTGATCACCCTCCCTTCAATGCTCCACTTGGATGCCAGTGATCTAAGTAAGTGTACCCCTGCCCTCCTCCTCCTCAGTAACCTCCAATGGATATCTCCAGGTTCAAATATAAAATCTTTGGCAATTAAAGACCTTCACAACCTTGCCCCTTCCTATCGTTCTCCTCATCTGATGCTTTACTCTTCTCCATATACTCTATGATCCACCTACATTGTCCTCCTCATTCTTCCTCACACACAACACTTTATCTTCATGTTTTTGCACTGGTTGCATCCTGTGCCCGGAATGTTCTCCTTCCTCACACTGGCTTTCTTCAAGACTCAAATCTCACTTTCTGCAGGAGGCCTTTTCTGGTAATATTCCACGCCTGCCTTCCAAATCCTAGGCCCTCCCTTCTGAGGTTATCTTCCATTTACACTGCATATATTTTATGAGTATAGACTTATTTCTATGTGAACTCCCTCATTAAAATGTGAGCTTCTTGTGGACCAGAGCCAAATATTTATCTTTCTTTCTATCTTCAGATCTCAGCACAATGCCTAGCACATACTAAGTGCTTTATAAATGCTTGCTGACTGACTCAGAATCCCTAGGTGCCTTCAAAGGGCCACTTTCTACAATAGACCTGTCCTCATTCTTCTCCAAAGCTGTTCCCTTACCCCACCTAAATAAATTTGGGTTTGTGTATAAATTTGTATTTATAGGTGTGTGTAGGAGATATTTCCCATGATAAAATGCAAATACCTTGAGGGCAAGGCTGTTCAATTTTTTTCTTTTTTTTGGACAGCACCTAGAACAGTGTCTTGCCCAAAAGCCAGTGAGTGCTCTTGAAACAACTATCTTTGGTTGACTGAGCAGGGAGCCAAGTAGTTTCCACAAAACACCATTTTAGGCTTTTATTTTCATCTCATGGCACATTAAATCTCATAGTAGGAGAAGATATCCAGACCAGACTAGTTTCTCAAGAGCATATGAGACAGATCAGTAGTGGTCATCAACAGCTGAAAAGATTGGAAAGGTTAAATACAGTGAATGGGAGGCAATAAAGGCATGCAACTGCTAAAAGCTGCCCTGGGCCAATATAAAGCCTCAGTGGTGGGGCTAAAGATGGAGCTTAATACCCTGAGCAGATCAATGGTGCATTATCAGGAGAGTTTCAGATGGAAGAGAGAGTCAGAAGTTTGGGATCCTCTTCAATTTCTGTCTGTGTGAATCCAGAAAAGAGCGAATAAACCTATATGTAGTGAAAATACTGATGCAAAGGAGGGTAGAGAGAGCATGAGTGCTAAGGCTGGTGTGCTACTGTTCTGCACTGAACCCAAGGAGAAGTGCCCTCCCATGAAGCAAGAGCAGTTTGGTAAAGCAACCAGAAAACAGGTTTAGTTACCATTCACTCGAACCAGAATTTTCTGAGGCCCCTCTACTCTCCTCCTGAAAAAGACAGTACCCCAGAGCAATAGGGAAAGCAAGTTTACCTAGAGTTTGAAGTATGAAGATAACTGGTTTGTGACATATGTGTATTAGACCCACAAGAAAAGTATTTATTTCCCTTCATTACAACAGATATTTATTGATCATTCAGTGAGTGTGCCAAACTGTATTAGTCACTATATAATTACAGAGAATGGATAAGATAGGGACCTTGCCTTAAAGAAATTAAAAATCTAAATAATAAATAGTAAGAAAGTATCAACATAGGACAGATAACTATCTGTCCCCTCTGTGTGAAGTACCAAAATTTCCTCAAAAGGGCTCTTTCCCAAAATGAGAAAAATGTCTCATGGCCAGTACAAGAGGATGTAACCCAATTGTATATTTATCCATTTGTTTTGATAACAATATGACCTCCTTTAATGATAAAAGGAAAGACAGAAAAATATTTCAGACATAAAGGAAAAGAAAATATCTAAAATATATTTTTATTTTAATATTTATAATTTAAACTAAATCTCTGGGAATAGCCTTGAAAATTGACCCTTATGGTACTGGAATTTTTTGCCTATAAATTTCCATTTCATATTAGATGAGACCACTGAGATTTGGGAAAATAAAGGGCAGAAAGCAGAACCTTGGAGCCAATGTTCATGTAATATTAGAATCCCACAGTTCCCAGAGCACAGAGGCAAGCACCCCAAAAGTAAAGTTGTATTTTATGTCTAAACTCAAGCACATTTCTGCCGTTACCCCACAACTCTAAGCCAGATAATGGCCTACTACATGATCTGGTCTTCAGCAACTAAAAAAATTTGACAGCCTTTTTATTAAGAAATTTAATTCACAGAATAGTATTTCCATATGACAGTCAACTTTCTACACAACACGAATATGGCAGAGAAGGCAAAAGGCAAATCATTCATATTTAACATGACTAGAATTTCAATATCAAAGTCACTATCCAAAGAAAAGAGGAGGCAGAATGAGTAAGGGCTTGCTACTTATATTACTGGTCTTGTAAATCACACCTTGAAGCCTTTGAAGTCATCAAACACAAGATCATAATTGCTAGAAAAACTTAGAGAAATCTCCACCCTGAGGTCTGTTGTCTTTATTCATGATTTTCTATTGCAAACAACCATAATTTCAGAGGCCCCAGCTATGCTCACTCTTCTCCTGGCTCAACTTACTCCTCACCAGCTACCACTTTCTCCCCACTTTCTGTGTTTCCTTTCTGTGTTGTCTTTCCCCTATTAGAATGTAAACTCCTTGAGAGTAGATTGTTTTGCTTACTTGTATTTGTCATTGAAATGCTTACCACAGTGCCTAGCACACTGTAAATACTTTAATAAATGCTTGCTTCATCTATCCATAAAACCATTATAATAATTAGCTTGTTTAACACCTAATGACACTATTTAATTCCTTTAATTCTACAAGACTCTTTATTATGCTATTTAGGAAATTTTAGATTGAACAAAAAGTTAGGAGTATACACACAATATTTCACAGCTCCCAGTTAGGAAAATTTATCACATTTAGGCAGAGGTTGGGTTCTCTGCCTTAATTTCCACTTATATCTATCTTCTGGGCTCTTTGTGACTGAGGAAAAGTCAGGTTCCTAGAAGAACGATGTTTGGGAAAAGATAGGCACAAGAAGGAAAGGAGGAGAAAGAACAGACCCCCTTCTTGCAACTGCCCTCAGTCTTTGAAGAGTGATTCCTATTGGGCAACAACCTTTCCCACAGCTCAATCCTACTTTCTCTTTCTCCTTTCACTGGCTATCCCTGGGCTGCCAGGTTTTTCTGACTCAACTTTGAATGGCCACACTCCTTCCTCTCCATTGCCAGATTCAGGAAATCTCACCCTAGTTCATATAAGCTTTTTAGGGGAATAACCAGGCATTCTTCTCCTCACCTCCCCCAATTTGGAACAGTCTTGTTGACTCACTTAGTTCTGATTGACTGATTCCCACCTACTGAGAGTAATTACTTTCAAGTGGTATGGAGCAATCAGCAATCAATTGACCTCCACCCATACAAATCTATCTAAACCTAAATGGAGCAAAAAAGAAATGAAGTGGAAAGAGGCTAAGAGTTTAAAGTTTGCAACAGAAGCTCATCAGGAAAGGAACAGGAAGGAAAAACAGACAATTTTCCTGGACCATTAGCAACAGGAGTAGATGGTGAGTCAATGAATGAATTTAAGCAAAATCATTTATTAAGTGTTTACTATATTCTAGGAACTGTGCTAAGCCCTAGAGATACAAACAGAAAAGCGGCAAGCCCCTGTTAAATTCTAATAGGAAGCAAGTTTCAGAGGCAAGTCAGACAGAACCTGAAGAAGCAATGGCTTGGCAAAATAAACCTTAAGGAATGATGGGGTTTGGGTACGAGAAAAATGACCTCTGATGAAAAGTACAAGAATGTACTGCCTGAAAACTTGGTGGCCTAATCTGCAGACCCCAAGAGAAAAAAGGAGATCAAATAATCAGCAAGAGGATGGAAGAGTTGTTTTCCTCCAAACTTCACCCCCTAAAAACCTCAGAAAAGGAAATTATATTCCACATACAGAGTAAGTAAAGCTGAATTCACAATATAGGAAAACAGAAATACCCCACAGAGTAAAAAAATATATTTTCATCATTAAAAAACCATGGGGTTTGGTGTATACTTAGAGGGTCTCTATAGGCATCTCCCCATATAGACAGCCTAGGCAATCTGCTTCTAGTAGAGTCATGATGAAGTGCCTTGGAGAGATATTAGGGTAGGTGTAGACATTCCGAAATGGTCAACCAGTTAGGGGGAAAAGAAGAGGCTCTTGGATTACAGTAGAGGCATTCCAAAAGGCTTGCTAGCTTCACCTTATTCCTTTAAGATGCTCTGTGTGCATCTACACTCCTTCACTGCACGATGTCCAGTGGGTGGACTAATACTGTAATGGGGAAAGACCATGGTCATCTCTGCATTGAAAAAACATGGCCCTTGGGGCAGCTAGGTGGCGCAGTGGATAGAGCACTGGCCCTAGATTCAGGAGGACCTGAGTTCAAATCCGGCCTCAGACACTTAACAATTACTAGCTGTGTGACCCTAGGCAAGTCACTTAACCCCAATCGCCTCACACACCCCCCCCAAAAAAAAAGAAAAAAAAAAACATGGCCCAGAGAAACTGGCCTCAGTTCTTGGTCAATAAATTTGTTCTCTTCCATTCTAGTTGAAGGAACTGGAGGATACCATCTTGTTAATTTTGAAAGGTCAGGAGAATGACCTTTTGAGCTTCTCAGAATCTGGGTTTTGCAGCTGGTCAGTTTAGCCTTGGTGTCTCAGCCCAGCAGTACCTGACACAAAGCCTCATACAGTAGGATGCTACATTTAGATATAAACATGACTAAAGTAACTATGTAGTAAATGAGCTAAGATTCTGTCCTCGAGGTGTTGGGGAGTGGTAGGGAGAAAGAAAAGGGAAGTAATTCTAAACTTTGCTTATGTTATCTTTTCAAAGTAAATATCCCTTTGTATAAGTTAATAGATGTAAAGTATTTAAAAAGGAAAAAGGGTTAACAGTGAAGGTTCAAATCAAAGGCAACAGAAAAGAGACATTCCCTAAACTCCTCAGTGTACTCTTGAACTCAGAGGGAAATATGTAGCCTGCAGTGCAGTGCTCTGGGAGAATGGGCCAGAGTATCCTTGCTAGACATTACTTAGAGCGGCTATCCAATATATTGATTCCCCCAAACAATTTCATTTGCTACATTTAAAACATTTAACCTGAGGAGGCTGATGATGACTTGGGCAGAGATTGGGACATTATAGTCTGTATAGTTGTGGAAGGAAAAGGAACCAAATGGTGAAAAGAATAGAAATAAGATATAAATGCCTGAGTGTACAAGGGTAGGGCTAAAATACCAAAAGGCCAAGGGATAAGGGCTGATTAAAACCTATCTCACAAGCAGATAAAGGAATAGAAATGTTCATAAAGACAGGGAATTTGAGGAAAATTTCAAAGAGAGGCCAGAACACAATAAATATGCATACCATGAAGGAAAATGAACCACAATTCCTGATCAAAATGAGAATTCTATGAAATACCAAGTGATCAGTAAACAAGAGAAAAAAATTCAACAATAATCACAACAAATAAAATTATTAGGCTAAATTAAGCACAATTTATGGTCAGAAATCAACTATCTTAAAGCAAAATTTTAAAAGAACAAGAAATTACAGAATTTAGAAGACAAAATTAAGATTATCCTCAAAGAATAAAGGTTTTAAAAGAAAAAATGATAGATCTGGAACTTAAAAATACAGAAATGGAGAAGAAAAAAAGGAGTCAAAGAAAAGCAAAAATCACCAGCATTAAAAAAACATATGAATTCTATTTTTAAAATTGTATTCTTTTTTTATTATTTTTAAAATTTAATTAAATTATTTAAAAATTTTATTTATTTAGAATTTTTCCCAAGTTAATATTGGGGGGTTTTGTTATTGTTGTTGTTGTTTGTTTTTGCTTTTGTGGGGCAATGAGGATTAAGTGACTTGCCCAAGGTCACACAGCTAGTAAGTGTTAAGTGTCTGAGGCCGAATTTGAACTCAGGTCCTCCTGAATCTACGTCTGGTGCTTTATCCACTGTGCCACCTAGCTGTCCCTAAAAAATCTTTAAGACAGGATATGAAGAAATAATTTAAGGGCTATATCTCTCCAGTTAGAATACAACAATTTAAAAAACCCTAAATATTGCAACAAATATTTTTTAAATGGCTAAAACTTTTAAATAAAGATAACAAAGGCCTTTTGATCAAATCCATACATCAGTGTTGGTGCAAGGGGATTCCACCCTTGAAACTCCATATGGTGGTTAACTTTCATCATTTAAATAACAAATTTCATAAGAATCCAGCAGAAAGATCTTCAAATATGAATCAATACCAATGTGAATAACCCAGGATTTATGCACAGTCACAAAAAACTGGAGGAAAGAATGGAATAGGATATTTTTCTTAAAAAGCATCCAGACTGTAACAATAACATATCCTAAAAAATCTGATCTTAATACTGAATAAAAAAGATAAACAGGTGGTTATCTATCCCCCACCTCAAGATGAGACTATTTGATTTGCAAACATTCCAAATAAGACTAACACAAGGATAATTAAAGTTGAGAAAACAAATTAATTACTTCTGTATTTCTAGACTTTGTTCCCCCAGAAAGATAGGCTACACTGAGAGCTAAAAGAAAAAAGATGAATCATCAAGGGACAAAAAAAGTTCTAAAGAACTAAAGATCTAAAAGAAAATTTTAAAACCAGGAAAAGGGAATAAGTAAGAGCTGAATTAATACTCCTTGATCTAAATCCCCATGACATCTCCCTCCTACATTAATGACTCATTTAGGGAGTGGGGAAGAAAGATAACACATTGGAAAACCAAAGACAGAGTCAGGAAAAGTAAAATGTAGAAAAAACTGGAAATATACACCCACTAAATCTCCAGGTGAACAGAGAAAAATTAGGAATGCAATTTATCAACAAAACTGGGGAGGAGAGAAGGAGTTATAAAAGTATAGGATAAAAACATAAATGGAATGCATTGTGGAGGTGGAAAGAATAGAAAGAGAGTCTTAGTCAAAGAAGGGAAAGGAAAAGTGATTATTAAAGAATATTCTTATAATGGGTGTTAGTGGTATGTATAGCTGGAATAAAAGACTGGCCTTATAATGATGGCTATAGGAGTAGAATACAATTATGCTAAGGATCTACCATATGGTCCTGCTTCTATTCAGCATTACTTCCTTCATAAATTAATAATTCTAAGAGCAAGCAAGACATGCAGACAATATGGAGGATGAGGTAACACCTACAAATATAATAACATAGAAATGGAACAAAAGAAAGTTCAATTTCAAAAGTTCTACCTTCATAGGGAAAACAAAGGAAATATAGGAAAGAACAAGAAAGGTTATAAACTGAACCAGAGAAGATTCAAAATAGAAAAGAAGGAAAGAGAAATAATGACAAAATTAAATAAAATATCTGGGGAAAAGGTTCAATTATGTAATATTACATAAAATTAGAGGTTGCAGTTGAGAAATGGAGGAAAGATTTTGAACGACATGCTCAACTAGGTAGGAAAAGTAGTCAAAAAAGGGGAGAAATAATTAAATAGATAAATAAATTAATAGAAATTTTAAAATTAAGTAAATTCAAAGAACTTGGAATATGAGAGGTAAATTGACAGGGAGATTGGAGAGGGAATAGACATATCAAGTTAACACAAGCAAAATAAATTGCAAAAAATGTGCTGACATTTTAAAAGGTTTAAAACTATTACAATTAATTATTAATTTAACAAAATAATAGAAAAAAGAGGCAAGCATAGTTCTAATAAGTATAACTATAAATGTGAATGGATTAAACAATCCAATAAAATGAAAGCGTCAGAATACGAAAAGAAAATCTGACAATCTATAGTATATAAGAATCATACTGAAAACAGTGAAGACACAAAAAGTATGAATATGAGTGGCTGAAGCAAAATTATTATGATCAAGTTATTATGAAAAAAGCAGGGGGCATAGTCATATCATCAAGACAAAGAAAAAAATTCAAATTGTCAAGAAATACAAAGAAGAAAACTTGGTAAAGATACCGTAGGCAATGAACCACCACAAAAACAAAAAAAGATTTACACCCAATATCATAGAATCTGAATTCCTTACAGGAAAGGTTAACAGAAGCTCAAAAAGGCATAGTTAGTATCTCAATAATTGTGAGAACTTTAATGTTTTTCTCTTGGAGCCAGGAAAATCTGACAGAAAGATAAACAAAAAAGAAAATATAGAACTAAACATAATTTTGAAGAATTTAATGCTGATATGGCATCTTCTGAATGGGATTATTAAAGAATGTATATACTTCTCAGCATGACATGAGCTTTATAAAAATAAATTGATTTCAGGCACTGAGGAATTACAAAAAAATGTGTTTTTTAAAAGCAGTAATGCTGAATAAATCTTTTGTAGACCATAACTTAATAACAGTAATTCCTGTTTACTATGAAGAGAGAAAAAGACACAGACCTAGAAAAAGACTGGAAAATGATATCCTGAAAAATGATAGGGTAGAAGAACAAATCATAGAAACAACTAATAATTATGTGAAAAAGAAAACCATTGAGATAATAGACCAAAAATTTCTGGGATGCATCTAAGGTAATACTCAGAAAAAAAGTGTATCTCTGAAAATAAATAATACCAATTTGGGAGGGGGAGGTGGGGGGGGCAGGGAAAGCCAGGCAATGAGGGTTAAGTGACATGCCTAAGGTCACACAGCTAGAAAGTGACAAATGTCTGAGGCCAGATTTGAACACAAGTCCTCCCGAATCCAGAGTCGGTACTTTATCCACTGCACTACCTAGCTGCCCCCACATTACCAATTTCTTTTTAAAAAAGATGATGTGATTACGCAATGAAATGATAAAGGACTTCTGGGGGCAGAGCCAAGACGGTGGAGGAAAAACATTAAATGCACAGAGCTCCTGGCACAATTACCCCCAAAACAGGAATAAAACAACCCATGGAGCAGAAAAAAAACCCACAAAAACACAGGCTGAGATTATTTTCTAGCCAAAGACAGATTAGAATGGGCTATGCAGGGCTGCTAGAAGAGTCCAACCCTGCGATCTCACCAACACAGACCCCAGGCATGCTGCACCAGAGGAACTTATCTCCAAGCCTCCAAATCAGCTGCAGCACCAGTGTCTTCTGAAACTAAGCTTATGGGGGGCAGCTAGGTGGCGCAGTGGATAGAGCACTGGCCTTGGAGTCAGGAGTACCTGAGTTCAAATCCGGCCTCAGACACTTAACACTTACTAGCTGTGTGACCTTGGGCAAGTCACTTAACCCTAATTGCCTCACTAAAAAAAAAAAAAAAAGAAAGAAAGAAAGAAACTAAGCTTATGGTAGGGTGAGAAGGCTGAACGGCTGGCTGGGGGGGAAACACAGGGGTATCTGCAGGACCAAAGGAGGAATTCAGCTATCCCACCCCAGCAGGGAACCAGGAAGAAATCTTGAGTGGTGGAAGGCCCAGGTAGGGGAGGGGCACAGGCTCCTTGGAAGCTAAGAACCACCGCAGCACACAAAGTTCTGCTGGCTGGTTAATTAGCAAGTTGGTTTGAGGTTATCTTCAGACCAGAGAACAGGCCAGGCAAGAGAAAAACTTTCCCTCCCTCAAACCTTAACACCTGGGACCCTCTGAAGCTTGGGACAGTATAGCTTAGAAGTAGGGCCCCACTGTAAGAGGGCGTTAAAAGTCAAATAAAAGATGTCAAGATGAGCAAGCAAAGAAAGTTCAGAACTATATTTAGCAACAAGGAAGATTGAGGTATACCCTCAGAAAATGATAGCAACCTCAGGGCCCGTACAATCAAAGTTTCCAAGAAAAATATGAATTGGTCTCAGGCCATGGAAGCACTCAAAAAGGACTTTGAAGAGAAAGTAGGAGAGAGAGAAGGAAGATTTAGAGAGGTGGAGGAAAAAATGGAAAGGGAAATGAGAGCAATGCAGGAAAGTCTTGAGAAAAAAGTCAACAGCTTGAAAAGCCAAATGGAAAAGGAGATACAAAAGCTCTCTAATGAAAATAAAATCACAAGAAATATAGAGCAAAAAAGTTTTTAGAACCTAATAGACACAATTATATGGTGGCAAAATAATTTTTTAAAAAATGGATGCTAGGGGCAGCTAGGTGGCACAGTGGATAGAGCACTGGCCCTGGAGTCAGGAGTACCTGAGTTCAAATCAGGCCTTAGACACTTAACACTTACTAGCTGTGTGACCCTGGGCAAGTCACTTAACCCCAATTGCCTCACTAAAAAAAAAAATGGATGATAACCAACAAAAATATAAAAAATAAACTGAACGTAAAATCCCAGGGATCTTAATCGATCTCAGACATTTAAATTGAACAAGCCATAAAGGAACTACAGACAGAAAAATTATCTAGATGATTTATAGAAGAACACTATCAAATGGAAAAGAACAATTAATACAATGCTGTACAAATTATTAAAAATGGAGAAAGTAAACATTCTTCAAATATCATACACATATACATGTATATACACATATGTGTGTGTACATGTACATATGAAGAAAAATGACTATGGAGCAATTTCACTAATGAATCTTCATTCAAATTTTAAAAATAAAATGTTAGAAAATATGCAATGCACCTGAAAAATTATTCATGAAAATCAACTTGAATTTATACCATAGGTGGTTCAACATTAGGAAAAATATAATTAATCATATTAAAACCTCCAATATACCCCAAACAGATTATTGTATATTAAAACATATAGACTTTGACAAAGTATAATACTCAATTATGCAAGAAAAATCACACCCTATATATCATAATCAATGAAGGACTACTTTAATATGAAAAAGTATCTAAAACTGAAAGCTAGTATTATTTTCTTTTTTAAATAATTTTACTGATATTTGTAAACTGTCCCAAATTTTTCCAGTACCCCTTCTGTCCTCTTCCAATACAAAGAACACATATTTTTAAAGAGAAAAAAACATTCAGCAAAACTGATTGATACATTTAAAAAGCCTAAAAATATATGCAGTGCGACATTAATTTTTTATTGTTTTATAGTTATTCTTTAGGTTCATATTATTTTAGTTATTGTGTAGATTGGGGGAGAAGGTTGGCCCTGATTATTTCAGCCACGTGATCATGTAAGTCTTTCTATGTTTCTTTGAGTTCTTCATGTTTTTTATTTCTTTTAGCACCGTTATTCTATTACATTCATGTACCACAATTTTTTAATAATCCCCAAATGATAAGTATCCCTTTTGCTTCCATTTATTAGCTACAACAAAATACATAAGCACTGTTTTCAATGAGAAAATAGCACAAGCTTTTCCAACAAAAGCAAGGATAAAGTTAAGATACCTCTCTTTTCCATGTTATTATTTAATTTTGTTCTACAAATTCTAGCAATAGCAATAAGAGATAAAAAAACAATGACTGACAGTGGCACAATAAAAGTTTATATGGAGTGGAAATAATGGTTTACTTAGAATGCCTCATGGAATTAGCAAATTGAAAAAAAACTAATAACTTTGGTAAAGTAGTAGAATATAAAAAAACTACAAAAATCCTTAGTATTTTTATGACAGTAAGAAAATACTGGATGATGTAATAGAAATGGAAAGCTCATTAAAATAATTATAAAATGCATAAAATATCTGGGAACCAATCTACCAAGACATATCCAAGTCATATAAATATTCTATAAAACTAAAGAAATACTCCCTTACATCATCAAAGGACAATCACTTCAAAAAAAAAAAAAGGACAATCACTTCAAGGTTGAGCCATGCCAATATAATTAAAGTAAAATGATGATATTACTTAAATCATTTTTTTAAAAAAATAGTGCTATGCTAATCAAATTATCAGGGGGTAATTTGTAAAGCATTCCTTTACTCTATTGAGCACATTATCCCTAAAAACTGTCACAATCTTACAGGCCAAAACCAGATTCCCCTTGACTTATTAAAGGGCAATTAAATGCTGTAGTCATTAATGAGCCGGGGCCAGGACAATCAGATCCAAGACCAAGGATATTCCTGAGAACTAGAAAGACACTTCTCTATCCTGTTCCTCCACTGCTGGCTAAAGTCTGGGATTAAAGTGAAGATGAGGCCAGATATAGCATTCTTAGAATTCCACCTGCCATTAGCCAAGCCCAACTAGCTAGTCATGTAAACTCAAGACTATAAGAAATCCTAAATGAAAATGATCTTTATTAAGCATACCCTAAATAATTGTTGGAGCTATTAAATGGTCCATCTATTCTAGAAAGATTTGTATGAACTGATGCAGCTTGAAGCAGAACCAAGAAAATATATGTAATGACTACAACAATGCAAATGAAAAAAGATCACAACAAGGAAGTTTGACTCCAAGTAATGAAAAAATGAGAAGATGGTGCTAGAAAAGAAATAATGAGATACACTTCCTACCTCATGACAGATCAGTGGGGTAATACTAGGACAGTATATCATATATGTTATCATAAACAGTCTCTGTATCAGATTTTTATGTCATTTTGGAGGGTTCAGTTTTGAGGGGGTGAAGTGGGAAATAACTGATGTAAAGACAAAAGCATCAATAAAGCTTATCCAAAAGAGAAATGGAAATTTTAAAAAAACAACTCACAAAGAAGACTAGCATATTGTAACAAGTAGATCCTCTATGGAGGTGAGCAACAAGAAATGTACAGAAAGAGGAGTAGACAGATTAAGTTGTATACTAGGGAGAGTGTACCCATCTTAACAGCATCATAGATTTACTGAAACAATGATCTACTTCATCTCTTCTATTCCCACACTGACAAGTGATACCGAAGTATTCACTTTTGGTGGCCTTTGGCACTCCAACTCCCTCTAGAACCAGGCTGGTCTGCTGATCTTCAGCTTATGTTCTATGTCCCAAGGTCCCTGGCTACTCTAAAGGTGAAAGAATTGAGCTATGAGGCCTGGGATATGAGTATAGCTAAGGAAAATTCAGAAATTCCTTGTCAACACAGCAACTGCCTCTTTAAATTAACATTTACATGCCCAGAGGCCTGACTGAAAAGTTGAAGAAAATGCAAATTTGCCAACATCCCCAACCCAGACAGAGCTAAAACATGCAGGAGCACAAGTCCACAAGCACACCTCCATTCTCTTCTGGTCAGCCACCTTCTGCCCTTGACCTTGTTGAACTAACTATGAAATGACATCCTTCCCAACAAAGAACCTCCTAAACAGCCACTTCTGCTCAGGTCCCCCAGCCCATTACAGTAATCTGGCCCTAAGGTATCAGACCACAGCTATCCAAGGTAGGATAGTGTAGTTCTGCATTTTCTCCAGCAGCTACAGAACTAAAACAACAGGTGAATCATGCCTGAAGTCAGGTGAGACAAAATCTACTCTCCTTTCAAATACTATTACAGGGATTTTTCAATCTATCCCAGAAACCAGGTTGAGGATGGGAGTTGATGGTTGTTGATAGTAGTGTTTTAAATGATCATTCAACTATTTCTTGTTGCATCCAAATTCACAGCAGATTTTCTTTTCTACTTACCTCTGCCACTCTGTGGGTAGAACTGAATCGAGGTTGCAAACCAGCCAGGACACAGTGTTGATGGGTTGTATTAAGATCATCTAAGGGGAGATTACAAAATTCAAAAAAAAAATTTTAAAGCAAAAAACAACTTAATCCAGAAGTAAAGAAATGAACTTTACATTATTACATAATACCTGCCAACAATAAGCAATTTATTACTACAGTAATAATACAGTATACATACTACCAACCAGAGACTGAAAGCACATAGGAAGTTCAGTCCTTAAGCAGAACAACAATTATTTTTGAAGTTGACCATTTAATTCTTTAAAGAAGCTTCCCACAAATGTTCTTAATTTTTTTTCTTCCCATTGGATTCTTTTTCAGAATATAACCATGGTTTCAGTTTCTGGAACAGTTTGTGACTTTCTATATCACTGAAAGCTGAATAGCTTTCACCTCTGCCAAAGGTATTCTTGTTTCTTCTTCCCCAACGCAAAGCATTCTTTTCCCATTAGTTTTTTTTGGGGGTGAGGCAATTGGGGTTAAGTGACTTGCCCAGGGTCACACAGCTAGTTGTGTCAAGTGTCTGAGGCCAGATTTGAACTCAGGTCCTCCTGACTCCAGGGCTGGTGCTCTATCCACTGCACTACCTAGCTGCCCCTTCCCATCAGTTTTTAGGCAATGGATGGGTCAATACAGTAAGTTACCAAGTTTTAGATGAACATTATTCGAACCTAGGACTGTATGGTGTAAGAACTGAGAGCATAATATTAATATAGAAGGAAGATGTACAGCAGCAAGAGTTCAATTACTCAGTCAACTCAGAAAAGATACCGTGTCAGAGGATGTTCCTTTAGATGTAAAATCCCTAATCAGAAAGATGAGAACGTGGTGCTTCATATCCAGCAATTATTATTTCCTTTACCTGCACCATAGACTACTTTTCTGTATAATCCACAACACTTCCCCCGCAATGGCTCCTCTCCATCGAGAGGCCAAAATCAATAAACATTTATTAAGCATCTACTATATGCCAGGCACTGTGTGCTAAGCGCAAGGGATGAACAAAGAGGCAAAAGGCTGGCCCTGCCCTCAAGAAGCTCACAATCTAATGGAAACATTTCACACACTTTCCATGTCCAATAAAAATGACTACAAAATATGTAGCAACATGAAATTGAGGAAATGTAGCCCGCAACAAACCAGCTCCTAGATTTTCCTTTGATAAGTTAATGCTGCTGAGAAGACTGAATTGTGTATCATTTTTTTTTTTTTTAGTGAGGCAATTGGGGTTAAGTGACTTGCCCAGGGTCACACAGCTAGTAGTAAGTGTTAAGTGTCTGAGGCCGGATTTGAACTCAGGTACTCCTGACTCCAGGGCCGGTGCTCTATCCACTGCGCCACCTAACTGCCCTGTGTATCATTTTCTTGATGATCCTATTTACAATTAATTACTTTTGTCCTGATACTGCTTAAGTCATGGTTCTTTGTCTCTGAATTTAGTTCAGAATTCAGCTGGCCTGTAATGGGTAAAGTTTGGAAATCCAACTCTCCTGCTAATCACTGATCTATTCTTGCCTCAAGGGATTTAGACAACCTTGGGGATGCATGTGAACTTAAGGGAATCAGGACTAAGATCTTTACACCATCACCTAGCTACCCTTGAAGGATGTCTGGTTTGCTCTCTGAAAGTCTGGGCCATTATCTTCTACCTGGACTAAAATAAAGGGCACTTCTTAGTCTCAGGAGAAGAGTGGGTCATTGCTAGAGTTACCAAATTTCCAAACAATCGTATTTTTCCCTGCATCTCAGCTTTGTAACCAATCATGCTGCCCTCAAACTCAATGATGTCATCTACCTTTTCTTTGTTCTTTATTCCCCAAAACCTATAAAAGAGGAACTATCCTTTTACTCAAGGTCTTTGGCATAAATGGAAGCAAGCCCCTGACCCATTTATTGACAGGCAGCATTACCCCCATTAATAAATGTTATCTTGCATGGAAAATTGCCTCAGTTTACCTTTTTGTTAAATTTTTGAATGCTACACTGCCCAGTTCTACCATTTCAACATCAGTCCTGTTCTCCTCTCTTCTTTAAAGGCTACTTATATCTGAAAAAGTATAAATTTAGTGTAGGTAGAACCAAGGAAAAGGATGGAATCTTTATTGTATTAAAAAAACAAAAAATCTAAAATTCTTTGAAAATGCCCATGATTTAATATTACTCTATCCAATCTTCCCTGGCTTTGGACTGGGCCATTGTTTTCTTTGATATGGGTAACTCCCTCAAGCAATACAGGTCAGCATCTATTAGCAGCTTAACATCTTAGAAAGTGGCCCAAGGCACTGAGATATTAAATTACTTGTTCAGAGCCATAGAACTAGTATACATCAAAGGTAGGATTTGAACCTGGGCCTTCCTGATTCTGAGGGCCAGCTTTCAATGTACTATGCCAAGCTGCCTCTCACTCAGTCTTTTTTTTGGGGGGGGGGGGAGAACAGGGTAATGAGAGTTAAGTGATTTGCCCAGTATCACACAGCTAGTAAGTGTCAAGTGTTTAAGGCTGGATTTGAAATCAGGTCCTCTGGAATCCAGTGCTGGTACTTTATCCACTGTGCCACCTAGCTGCCCCCTCACTCAGTCTTTAAAAATAGTTTAACAACCACATTCCCAGCAAGAACAATTCCATATAGCTTACATATACTGTATTTTGGAGTCTGGACATGACATAAAATGGATCATTTTCTGGAAATGCATAATTCAGTTCAAAAGACCAAAGCAAATCATTTCAGGAGAGTTCAAATCATATATATCTATATATCTATATAGGTATATAGATATATAGATATATATAGATCCTGTCCAAAAATGGAGGTTGAAAGGCCAGAACTAGGCCCATTTGTCCTTTTCCCAGAAATTCAGTATATTAACCACCTAAATATTACTAGCTGACCTTGGTTATTGGGAGGTGGAGGTGGGTTCAGAGGAAGGAGAAGCTTTCCTGTTTGGGAGGTGTGAGGGATTGGAAAGAAAAAGGAAACATTCATGTCACAGGTTTGCTTGAAACCTGGCTCCAGGTTGGGTAATGAAGATTTTTATGGGTTCTAGCCAGGATCATAAAGAAATGAAGAAACAGTCACTGCAGACAGTGATACTTGAGTCAGAAAGAGTCAAGATCAGTCTTGCAAATCCCAATGGAATCCCAGTAACTTCTGTGTTATTAATGCTAAGAACCACAGACATCATTAAGGGGAAATCATCCTAATGAACAGATTTGTTAAGTGCTTTTGTTCCTTTCAGTAGCAACTAATCTGATTCGGTCCATGTGGCAAAAAGAGTATTAGAAGCATTACTTTCAGGTTTGCACCTTCATTTAAACTCTTGGCAACCCTCTAATTGAGGAACTCTCTTGAAACTGCTTCCAACTGTCTCTAATCCTTTATGACTTTCAGAAAGAACATAGCAATTTTAATTTGAGAGTTTGTAATTTGTCTAAAACTCTTGCTGTATAAAAGTGGCTGAAGATGCGTGGAGTATATGAGACTTCATGGAGTCTCAAAGAATATATGAAATGACAGTTCCAGTCTTAAAAGATTACTTTTTTTATTATTATTATTGAAGGAACATGAAAGTGCCACTTGTAAATAAGGCATGGATTGTTTGCAGAAAAGAATGCCAATGACATTGAAAAACACAACCAACTGCCTTTTGTTGACTACAGTTAATAAATCCAGACAGTCTAGAAAACTTACTCAACAAAATGGAGGAAGAAAAAAGCTCCATCTTTGGCTACTTGACAGTTGAGTGTGACATCAGTGCCCCATCAGTGTGGGAAACAAGTTCTGAACACCAGTGTCTAGCCCTTTATCCTAGCATGAACCTCTTTTTTACACATGAGGTACTCCAACAAGAGAGGCAAAACTTGTCCTGGCGCTCACTACTACTGAACTCTTTATTGCACATGTTCCTCAACCCCAACTCCCCATGTCTGCCAGATCACATCCCTTAAACTGAGGGCCTTTTAATTGACCATAAATGTACATCAATGGCAAACACCCTCTATATCCCATTACAGGACTTTCTAGTCACTAACGTTTTCATCCCTGACACCTCTTCAATGTTGATATTTGCATCAAATCTTCTGAGGACTGCAGAAATTCCTAATGAGAGAAAATTTCTGTATATAACAGCCAAAAGGACAATATACAGGGTCCTTTTGCCTCTGAATAAAGAGATATTCATATTGCTACAAAAGAGGTCTAAAACAGGGTCACCCAGAAGCACATACCCAACAATAGAATACAGTGGCCTTGCAAGAAGCTGGCCTACATCCCTTTATCAATTTTCGCCAAAGGGAAAGTGATAGTAACATGATGTAGTTTTTAAAATGCTGAATCCAGCATCAGCTGGTCTGGGTTTGATTCTAAGGTATGATACTCACCGACTATGCTGACACTGGCCAAGTCATTTCACCTCAGTTTACTATTATGAAATAGTAGATAAGGAAAAGTCAGGCATAATGATCTCTAAAATGTCTTCTTGCACTGATATTCTATGTTTCAGTTCTATGATAATTGGCCATATCCAGCCAGGTATTTGTTTATTAAGGGTAAATGCTGTGTTTGAGAAGACAAACTAGTTTTTAGGACATACAGGGATCATTAAGTAGGTCATTCCTCAAAGGAAGCAAATATGAAAGTTCTTTCCTTTTTCAGGATAGATGTTGTCTTACTCCATAAATCTCACCACAGATACAATTTTCCACAGGAGTGTAACCTCTTTGGATAGGCTAAAAGAGAGAAGAGGGGGACTCCCAGCTGCAAAGTTTAAACTTGTTTTTTATCCTTTGCTGGAATGCTAGGCTATCCTGCTGGGGTGTTGAGGGAACTGAATTCTTGAGGTTAATAATTCATTTTCACAACTTTAAATGTACATGGGAAATTTAATCCCACTTCAGACAGAGCTGGTTTAACCTGGACTTTGTTTCTCAAACCTCCTCCCCTTTCTTTCCCTGCTTTCCTCCTCTTTTTCCCCCAAACCTCTCCACTTTTCCAATTTGTAACACTTTTAACCATTTTCCAAAGAGGTTTGAGAGAAGGAGGGACTGGGAAGATGTGGAAAAGGGGTGGTACTACATTCACGTAGACAAGGAGAGCCTGTGAAAAGTAGGCTGAGAAGTAGAGAAAATAAAGTATTTTTCTACTTCTTCCTTTGAGGAGGTTTATCAACCTACCCTAGTGTCCCCTGGGAAGCAAAATTTTCCAGATGAAATGAAAGAGTACAAAAGAAGAAGCCAGTAAGAGCTCCTGATTTCTGTTCCTTTGTAAAATTTGCTTACCTCCATCCCTCTCTTCCTATTTCCCCAAGTTTTCCACCAGAGACCTAGGAAGAGTACTGCTGATTCTTCTCTGAGACCAGAAAAGACTTAAAGAGCTGGTCCAATTAGAAGCATCGAGTAGGGAGAACAGGTAATCAGGAAGGGGTGGTCTGAACTTAGACCAAATGCAACAAGTACTGGGGAATCCACCATGATAGTCTGATCAAACTACCATTCAGGTCTATAAAATAAGATGGAAATGTTGACTGGGCTAAAAATTGACTATAAGAATAATTTGATGGAAAACAAATTCTCCTGGGAACAATGTTGCTAAGTTTACTATATAGCCCTGAAATCTGCTAACAAAGGCTTAATCTGACTTAATTACATTCGAAAAGTCAAAATCATCCCTGGAACATGCAAGAGCTCAAAGTTGCAACATGGGTCATGGAAAATAAACTGACTTCCTTCACTGTCACACCTTCATCCTAACAGATAACAGAGGATGCAAAGTGGAAATCCAACCCAGCACCAAGCATCAGAGCATCATTGCCAGTGTCCATGCTTTTAGATTAAGGATAAGTAATGATGACAACCCTCTACTAAAATTCTTTCCCAATAATATCTCATCGTGGTATGGAAGTAAGCCTGCGTTATTTATTTTATGGTTTATCTAGATATATTGGATATTATTTTATTTGTTGTTATTACTGTTATTTATTATATCTAAGCTTATACCAAAAAAGCTCAAGCTCTACCAGGTTCACTATCAAACCAGGGATGGGCTCTGTCATTCAAGGAACAGCCTCATTAAGAACACGAAGGGATATAAATTTTCAGCCAGAGCAACTCACAAAGGGTATCGACTTAGACAAAGAGGGATTGAGATCTCTGTGAAAAGCAAATCTACATTTCCTTGAAGTACTGAATTAAGAAACAGATGAACATATAAAGATAATGTAACTTTATTTTTCAAAGAGGCTAATCCCTGGTCAAGGGATTTTCCAAAAGCCTCTCTATGCAGAAAGATCCTAGTTAGATGCAGCTAAGAATAGCACTAAGATCTTACAACTTTATAATAACATATTCATTCCTTGACAAATTGCATGATCTCACCTGGGATGTGGCCACTGAAAGAGCTAGGGCTTAGCTCTGGACTGTGGGACAAAATGCATGTTTGTTATTACAATCCAGGTTTTATTCTTGATACACTGCCCTCCCAGAGTCCTCCAAGGAGAACGTGAGCTCTTTGGGAACAAAGACTGTTTCCTTTTTGGTTTGGTAGCCTCTGTTCCTAGCACAGAGTAGGCACTTAAAATACACTTATGCTGCACTGAAATGAATCCGATCCTCTGTTTCCTCATCCATAAGATGGACATGATAATACTGGTCCCAGCATCATGAAGAATCAGAAAGATAATCACCACAATGGTATAATAAGAATGGGCAAGGTGACTTCTAAAGTCTATTCCTGTTCTAAATCGGTGATATAAGCTACAAAGCAAAATGTCTCTTCCCTTCTCCCTAACACACCTTAGCTCAAGGACTGGAAACTTGTTTTAAGGTCTGTATACTCAAAGAACTCAAAGAATACTTAGAAATGCACTAATTCTCCTATTCAAAAATGCCATTAGTGTTTGTTAGTCAAATTAAATCTCACAAGGAGCTGAGGGTTTACTCCTAGGGGAGTAATCCACAAATTCCACTCTTTTGACACAATTAATAACTGAAAAGGCACAGGAAAAGAGTAAAAAGACTGTCTCAGGGTAGATAGGGCAAATAATCTCATGGAAAAGTGCCCCGGAGCAGATTCACTGCTCCTCTACTCAGAACTCATCCAATTACACCCACACCCCTAATTTCAACTGGGTGCAAAAAGAAATGGAGACCGAGACAAAACATGTTTATGTTTATATGCATTTCTGCCTAGGTCTGCACTTCTTCGTATATTTTAGAATGGAAATTTCGGGAGGCGAGGAACATCCCATGGACTGCGAGAACTGAACATTAAGCAATAAACATGGCAATAACTGAGAAGGTAGGAAAGGCCTAGATTCATATTGGACAAGCAGCTGAAACTGTGCTGTCACCTTTCTACTTTTCAAAGTGAAAAGAAACATGACAGGTGCTCATTTGGCTGTTCAAGCACTTTCCACTTAAATGGCAATTCCTCAAGCTTACCAACTGCAGCCTGAAGTTATCATTTATTACTGTCTCTCTATCCTCCCTGGGCCCCAGCAGAAAGCAGAACACAGCACCGACATTTCAAGACCCCTGAGATGTAGTAAAGTCTAATTATTTTGAATTTATGATTAAGTCATAAATTACATGTACATTTAACCTCAGTTGGCCAGTTGAGAGTGGGGGATGGGGTCAGAGACAGAAACAACAAAAGCCTTTTGCTTTAAATAGTATTTCTATATGGAGGTGAGACTGAGTGAGTGCCACCTGGCGGGTTGACAAAGATACCACAGTTTCAGAGGTTAGTCCCAGAAGGACCCTGGTTAGAACCTTTGAAGTCCATAAAACCATTCCTCCTTCCCATTCATGGGGCTATTACATAAAGTGCCCCAAGTTAATGACTCAAAAAAAGTAGAACTGGTGCTAATCTCTATGTTATTTTGCATCTAATTTTCAGGTTGCTCCAGGCCCTGCTCCTCCAAGCCCTCCCTTTCCTAAGGAAGGTTAACACAATCTACAAAAACTACTCTCGGAGTTCTATCTAGGTATAATATGATTATGGTTAAGCAATATATATACATACACACACACATATTATTATTATTATGGTTGTCAGGGGTCACTACAAGTACTATTTCAGCTACTTACAGATACAGACTTATTTAACCCCACAGATAAAAGTGGTGAGATTTCCCTTCCCTGATAGTCACCTGGATGTCTAAGGAGAATAGATATAGTAAGACTCGTCAAAATTCACTGAGTAAAGTAGAGGTAGAACTCAGAATTCCTTAATCACCTGTGCTGTCACCCAATTTAACACAGCCCAAGTGAAAATCAAGGGAAATTAGATCTCCTACTCTAACCCCTTGATTTTACATGCAAAGAAATTGAAGTCCAAAAGTTCACTGATTCACCCAAGGATATACAAGTCCTTAGGACGAAAATCCAGACCTCTTGACCACAAATTCAGAAACAAAGACACCACTTGTATATACTATGAGAATTCTTGCTTGACAGGTAAAGAGAGCAGAGATTGCTGGAAGTATGGTCATACTAAAATGATATTCAAGATGATTACAGGAAACAAAGATATAGAGAAACAGTTTAATAAGGAGGAAGATACAATAAATTGGGTTGGCCAGAAATACTAGTATCTAAATAGGCTTCAACCCTTACCTTTGCTCCCCTCAACACCCCACCTGTATGACTAACTCCTAATTAATAAAGATAATGTCTTGGTGCTTCTTGAACTTTTGAATCTACCCCACCAAAAACAAACCCACAGCTTGTCTCCAAGCTGCTTTAAGTCCCTAACTCCCAAGCAGCATTCAGTCAATGGAAAACATCTGGGGCAAAGTAAATCATCCTTCTTTGAGAAAGACCAGAGTGTATTTTTCCCCCACTAAGTGTGTTTTGAAGTCATGGTCGGAAAATTAGTGAAAATTGTAAATCTGCTTGCAAATCTGGTCATGTCTAACTCTGAGATGAGGGCAAAGATTCCAATTTAAAAGTAAAACCGTGACAACCCCAGTTAAGCGTGTCCTCAGGCACAGCCAGCGGGGCCTTCACTCACTTCCATGGGCTGTGGATTTATTACAGGCACCCGACACGTTCCCCATCAGACACCCCTGGAGTATGTACTTGAGACAGCAGGGTTCAGTCTGCACTTCCTCTGCAGACCAATATATTATTATAAATTGAGCTAAACTGTTTCCTTTTCATAAGTGCTATGAAGTTCAGATTTCAGTTATCAGCAGGCAAAGCTCAGGTCCCTCCATGGGGCTACTTAGGCTATTTGTTTTTTAAAAGCAGTGAGAAAAAGTCACATTAGTACCCAGACACTTTTTGAAAGGGACAGGAGAGGAATGCCTTTTGTATGTAAATAGAACCTCTTAACAAGAATCACTTAACTAATGAATTTAGTTAAAGGGTTTTGTGCCTCTTGTGGTTCACTATGACAAGATGCATCCCCAAAGTCTGAAGGCAAGTGTTGAAAAGTCTAGGATGAGGGCCCTGTTAGGGACTTCATCTCTTTTTGTGAAGGACAACAACAAACCTGTTTACAATCTGGAAGAACAGTAGAAGCCTAATAACTGTTATAAGTATGTTACTGTAAGCATGGTGTAGTAGAAACAGTATTGCCTCTGCAGCCAGAGGACCTGAGTTCAAATCTTGCCTTCAACATTTACCATCTTTTTTACCTTGGGAAAGTCAAACCAACTCTAGGACTTGGTTTCTTCTTCTTCTTCTGTAAAATGAGGGAGCTGTACCCCAAAGCCCCTGGGATCTTTTCCAGGTCTACATCTATGATCTTGTTGCCTTGAGGAATTACAAAACAGTAGAAAGAACAATGGACTGAGAATCAGGAGACAGATGGGTTCATATTCTGCCTCAGACACTGTGTGACCAATCAGGCGGCAAGTTAAAAACTGCATCTAGTCTCATCTGTAAAATGGGGAAAATGTCAAATTACCTACTAACACCATTGTTGTGAGCAAAGTCCTTTGCAAACATTCAAGTACCATATAGAAAGGTGATGTGCTGTTCTCCCTCAACCACACCCCTGGCTGGGTTACTGTAATATCTGGAACTGGAACAAGCCTAATATCCAAGGACAGTCCTTGGAAAGAAACTATTATTCACTCTCCTCAAATAGAGGACAAGAAAGGGTATGGGGCTGACCCCCTTTTTCCTCAAGAATAATAACCCCCAGTGGAGAGTGGAGAGCAGTGGAGACCTTCTAGCAAAAACCTCTCCTACGGATGGTAGTTGTTTGTCCTTCATTTCAAAGAGGACCAATGATACCACAGGTGATGTCTTGACTTGTATATGTGAATTGGATGTAAGTGAAGCAGAGTTGCACAGTTGTCAACCTAGTTCTCCCTTGCAGAATCATCAAAGTCCAGGGGCAGGACAAAAGGCAGGACAATCAGCAATGGCTCAGGATGCAGTAAATGATCTTGGAGTTTTTGATTTCTGACCAAGCTCCAAGCACTTCACAGTGACATTGGAACAAACTGTTCTCACCTGTCTCTTCTGCCAGGGGAAGTCTTCACTGCTTCCGAGTGTTCCCAATGGGAGCCCTTGGTAGCTGTTCCTGGAGGGTCTTTTCCCCTATAACTCTTCCCTTCTTCCAACAACAACTAGGTCTTGGCAGCTAAAAAGTTCATTGTTACAGACACTTAACACTAGCTGTGTGACCCTGGGCAAGTCACTTAACCCCAATCGCCTCACCAAAAAAATAAAAAAATAAAATGAAAACAAGTTCATCATTACTGTCTATGCAACAGGCTAGAAAGCAAGCATGGGCAGGCAGGCCCTCTGCTGAGGCCTCTAAGGGGGATATGGTGCTGGGCAGCTCTAAGAGCACTTCTGAGGAGTTCCTTCCAATCTCTTATGGACTGCATTCAGAAAGCAAACCTTTCTAATAACACATGGTGTGATTATCCTAACTACACCCCCGACTCCCTTTGGCTCTGCTCTGAGGACAAACATACAGGTCCACTGACTCTCCCTTGGATCGAGATGCTTGATCACACTCCCCAAAGATGACAGCCCAGTATTTCATGCAGCAGAACCCATCACTCTTTCCTGTCAGTGTCTGAACTCAGCTGTCTGTGAACACTTGGCAACAGCCCCACATTCCTTTTCCTAACCAGTAGGCCACAGGGGCACACACACAAATCAAGTCCCAGGAAGTTTTTCTTTCGATCAAGCCTAAATTTGCCACTTTTCATCTTCCTTCCCCGTTCTGCCCTCTGGGGCCAAACAGAAAAAATAGAATCCCTCTTCCAGGTGGCAGCTCTTCAAACGTGAGAAGGGAACTATCATATCCCCCTACTCAGTTCCTCCAGCTAATCCTCTTGTGGAATGAACTCCAGGCCCTTCCTCATCCTGGCTACCCTCCTCTCAACATTCTCCAGCTTATCAATGATCTTCCTGAAATCTGGCTCACAGTACTCAAGATGTGGTTGGAGCAGAACAGAGTACAGGAAGACCCCTGATTCCTTGTTTGTGGACTCTTAGCTTCTCTTAATACAGCTGAAAATTGTTTTTCTTAGCTGCCATACCAATGCTTTGAACTTGCAGTCCACTAAAAATCCCAGATCTTTTTCAAAATAAGTGCCGTCTAGCCTCATCTCTCCCACTTATAATTCCTTATGGGACAATGACATTCCATTATATTCATGTGCCACAATCTGTTCAGTCCTTCCCTTATAAGCACATAATCTGTTTCCAGGTATTTGCTATCATAAAACATGCTGCTTCCTAACCTCAAAGCAAATACATGAACAGATTCCCTAGGAAGCCAGGGGCTAGAGAGTCCCCAAAGAAATGGAGACAATGAAAAAATTATGCACAGAGAACCTTTGTGGTCAAAGAAAAATGTTATCAGCCTACTCATTATACACTGGGCCTAAGAATGGAAAAAGGCATTATGAAGACTACAGCGC
Source organism: Dromiciops gliroides (assembly GCF_019393635.1). Taxonomy (NCBI): domain Eukaryota; kingdom Metazoa; phylum Chordata; class Mammalia; order Microbiotheria; family Microbiotheriidae; genus Dromiciops; species Dromiciops gliroides. The sequence continues at coordinate 401,803,091 of NC_057862.1, forward strand.
ACGCATGTGTGCGCGCGCGCACACACACACACACACACACACACACACAGCAGGAGTAAAGCTTTGTAAACTTTTAGGCCTCTGTTAGAAAAACTACTTATGAAACATCTTTTCATTAAGAATTAAAAACCAAACAAAGAAAGGACCTGTGCTGTCAGGACAGCTGCTTCCTGAGGCCACAAGAGAAGGAAACTAAAGTCAAATCCAGGAACAAACTTTTCATAACTAGAAACCTGCCTTGGCAGGGAAATACTCCAAGAGTTTCAGGGCAGGTTAGCCTGTGTTTGATAGAGACCAGCATTAAGCAATTCTGATGAGGTATCCCCAAGTGCAAAGCACCTTGGGGGCTTCTGTAAAGCAGTACTAGAGCTTTCCTCAATTTTGCTCTCCAAAAGACATTGGGGGGTTAGGAGGTGGGTAAGAGCCCCAAAAGAGTGGGGGTGAGGGGTTCTGATCTAGCAGCTCCATTAAACTCAAGAGCACACCTGAGCTCCTCTTCCAAAGAAGAATACTAGATTTGGGGACATAGTTACATGCCACCTACCAGCTGTGAACCTTGCTGAGCCTCTGTTGCATCAGCAAAATTGAGATAATAATACTTGCACTATATACCCCACAGAGATGTTAAAAGGAGAGTGCTTTATAAACATACACTATAAAAAGGTGAGTTCTGATAACAGGAATAGCTGACATTTAAATGGCATTTTGAGATTCACAAAGCTCCTTATTGCATCATATTACTGGATCTTCACAATAACCCTATGAGGCAGGTGTAATTATTACACCCTACTTACAGATGAGGAAACTAAGACCCATAGAGGTTAAACAAATCCTTAGGTTCATACAAGTAGTAAGTAGTTTTAGGAAGAATTTGAACCCAAGTCTTTCCTGATTTCACATCTATCTAGCACCATATCATGTTTCCATTCTTCATAAAATACATGGGGAAAAATAAATAGCCCACAAATGTCTTCTCTTGAGGTCTTGGGAAATCAATGTCTTTTCACTCTTTCCAGGATTACCTAGCATAAGATAGCAGTCTCCTTGATTGAGCGGTACTGCCAAACCAGGTGTCTCTATGTCCCAGGCTATCTTCAGACCCACATGCCAAACAGCAGGGTTTCTCCCTTCTGGACTCAGCTCATCATCATCGATCACTTCAGGGCCTGTTTGAAAAAAGGGAAAATGAACGCCAGGTCAGATACTTGCCACACGGTCAGCATATCGGGGAGGGCTAGAGTCATCAGGGGGAAAAAAGCATCAAGCAGGGTGTGATCACTTGAACTAAGCCTTGTGGAAGGGACAGGATTGGGAAATCCTTTACAGAGGAGGAGGACTCATAAGAGGAGAAAGGAAGGAATGACATGAGCAAGGGCGCAGAGATACAAAATACTGTTTCCCAGCCCAAGACAAAAAATGCTTTGCTTGTGTTGTATATCACAACTCATATACGAGCAGGACAGATCCTACCCTCTGCTTTAATCCACTTAAAATGATTCCTCAATTATGGCACAGAAGAAACCTCAAGTTCTTGAAGGCTATGCCTGAAGGGCAGCAAGGTCAGTGGACCTTACCATTCTGGAAAGGTTTTGAGGAAAGGCCCAGAAAAACACTGCTGGTATTTGGGGACCAGCCTGGCAAAGTTCGAAATTCTCCAGAAAGTCTGCACAAGGTGATTAATTTTTTAGACGCAGCAATGTACAAATACTATCTACTAAAGCAATATGTATTAGTGATGGGGGAACCCACAAGACCAAAAATCATCAATTCTTGAAGAAACTATGTCTATATACATCTTTTTTTTGGGGGGGGGGGCGGGGCAATGAGGGTTAAGTGACTTGCCCAGGGTCATACAGCTAGTAAGTGTCAAGTGTCTGAGGCTAGATTTGAACTCCTAATCCTCCTGAATCAAGGGCTGGTGCTTTCTCCACTGTGCCACCTAGCTGCCCCATTTATATACATCTTCGATAGACCTGTGACCTCATCAATGTGGGTATCTCTTTCAACAACTGTAATCCAGCCATGTTTTCTTATCTTTAGTGGTTCTTGCCCATAAATCCTCCACAGGTCAGTCATATGATGTGCTAGAGGGCCCTTCCTCTAGATCTTCTGCCATTATTTGAATATCAAGGAAGAATAAGGAGCTATGAATCACTGATACCTACATAACCAGCCCAACTCCTTTCTCAGGCGTACATCTTTGAGGATTTCAGCCTAGATAACACTACTTCCATATACACACTAAACTAGGTTATAAACATCCTACTATGTGATCATTGAGTACAAAGGTCAGAATAAGCCACCACAGGGAAGGAAAAATGGGTATTCTACCTTTTAACAAAACTTTTAAACAAGAAAAGCAGTACTAAGTTGTGGCATATGAATGTGATGGAATACTATTGTGCTATAAGAAACGATAAGTAGACAGATTTCAGAAAAATCTGGAAAGACTTACATGAACTGATACTGAATGAAGTGAGCAGAACTAGGAGAACATTGTACACAGAAATAGCAAGGACTTAGCTCTTCTCAGAAATACAATAATTCAAGGCAATTCCAAAATACTTATGATGGAAAATGTTCTCCAGATCCAGAACTATGGGATCCGAATGCAAATCAAAGTATACTATTTTCACTTTATCTGTTATTTTTTCTTTCTTGTAGTTTTCCCCTTTTATTCATGACTAAAATGGAAATATTTATAACATGACTGTATGCACACACATACCATCTATCTATCTATCAACTATATCTGATTTCTTGCCACCTTGGAGCGGGGGAGGAAGGGAAGAAGGCTGATAGATTTGGAACTCAAAATCTTACAAAAATGAACGTTGAAAACAATCATTACATGTAATTGAAAAATAAAATAAAATATTACCAAAGAAAAGCAAAGCAATTCTAACCTTGATGTTTATAAATATGGAAGAAAAGAATCACTAAAAAAATCCTGAAACCGGTAAGGGGAAAATATCATGAACAATCCAGGAATCCATATTTTTTTAAAAAAAATACTATAACTAGAACTGTTTATATAATCTAATCCTGAAAAACCTAGATTTTTTTTTTCCAGGTCACTCCCATGCACATTTTTAAGAGGCTCTCCTGGGGCAATCAGTGGGCAGTTTCATTTCCCTACTTATTTGCATACACAAGGGAAATCAATATCTAAAAAGTTGGTGTTCACTTTAAACCACCTAAATATTTGTCATTTGATATAGAAGATCACCAAGCATATTTTAACTGAGCATGGAGGTGGTGCAGTAGACTGATTACAAGACTTAGAGACAAGAAGACTTGAGTTCAAATCCTGCCTCAGCCATACACTAGCTGTCACTTAACCTGGGCAAGTCACTTAACTTCCCTGTGACTCAGTTCTCTCATCTGTAAAATGGGAACGATAATAATAGCTTCTACCCTCTGGGGCTGTTGTGAGGATTGAATGAGTTAACACATACAGTGTTTTGCAAACCTTAAAATGCTACATAAGTGCTTGTTGTTGTTGTTGTTGTTATAAATAACATCATTATTTGAGGGAAACAGGAATGAAAAAAATTAAGCATGCTGTCATGTTACTTTACCTGGGCTTAGAGTTGGAAAAAAGAAAATCATGTATGTGTCGGTCTTTCTGTCTGTCCCTAAAACCATAGTGAGCTGCTGCAGGCTGTTTCATCACAGAGGGCACAAATGAGAAAATAAGGGCTAGCAAATACTGTGAGAAAAATCAATGCAAACATCTTAGAGGGGCTTTTCATATTTTTCTCCTTGGTCAGATAAATTGTAACTTAATTTTGAGAAAAGAAAACTGCAAATACAATCGTTTTCAAGGCATTTTTAATGCCACAGATCATGGGTATTATAAAAAGAGGTAACCTCTGTGGGCTGTCTCTGCTGAGAAGGTCAAGTTCCCCCTATCACTTTAGCAGCAGGACTGTTCTCAATATGGCACCAATAAAATCGAGAATGATCAGCAGAGACAACAATTTCAATCAAATTTTCCTGGAGTCTCCTCATAAATCCAACACTTTTGGAATGTACTCGTTAAAATAATTTTTTGTTAGTGTGTGTTGTTGTTTGTTTCCTTAGGGCAAGAGGACTGTTGCAGTTTGATATATTTTTTATTGCTTAAGTACAACGTAGCACCCAGACTCACTTTCTAAGTGAGAGCAGTTTATAATTATCCATAGCAACTGCAACTGATTATTCCTGCCCCCTTGTTACGTTAGAAACAAATCAGGCAAGATGATCCTACTTGTCTTTAACTCAATTATACTAAATGAGTTTTTCTAAATCATCCAATGAATTTGATGCATTACCAAAATGTACTCAAAGATCTCATCAGAGGGACAAAACTGGCTAAATGATAAAAATGTACTAAAGTATAAACCTAAATGTTAGATCATGAATTCAAATGACTATTCAGGCTCTGAGGTGCTATAAAAGGTTTAATATTTCAACCCAGTTTACAAGAAAAATGCTTGAGTTCAACAGTTAAAAATACCATCATCAACATTCCTTCTAATCATGCTGGAGAACCCTACTACATTAACCACATACCATGAAGATACTACATGCATTTATAGAGTTTAACGTCATAATCAAATAAAATCTGTCAAAATTAATATGACATATTTAATAATATACACAATCTCTATGATGCTTTATAGTAGCAAGAAGTTCATGTTAATCAGTAGATAGTGTAGTATAATGAGTTGGCATCAGAGTCAGGAAGGGAGGAGTTAAAGTCTACATCACAGACCACTAACCTCTTAAATGTCCCAGGTATTTCTTTCCTCGCTAGGACCTCCCTAGGACCTCCCTAGGACCTCCCTATCACCACAAAATCACAAATCTAGTTGTTGCTGTGATTGTTGGAGTATTAGCTATTTAGAACCAAACCATTTTTTTTAGGTGGTTTTTTTTTTTTAACTTTTCATCATTGGTTCTTTATTTACATCAAGATAGATAGTTTTAGGGGCAGCTAGATGGCACAGTGGATGGAGCACTGGCCCTGGAGTTAGGAGTACCTGAGTTCAAATCCGGCCTCAGACACTTAACACTTACTAGCTGTGTGACCCTGGGCAAGTCATTTAAACCTAATTGCCTCACTAAAAAAAATAATAATAAAATAAAATAAAAATTAAATTAAAATATAGTTTTTCCCTAATGCAATATATTATTTAACCATCACCATCACCATTGTTTAACCATAACCATCACCACACGTAGTTTAAGAAATAACAGCTGGGCTTATCCTGCAATTTTACCCACAACTCAGGATCAGGTGATTGCGACCAGAAATTACAGAATGCTTATCCTTAAGGAATCTGCACTTCCCGATCAATTTAGATTATACAAATAAATACCTGAAAATCACACACATCTCTGTAGGCTGTAAGTATTTAGCACTAATGAATACCTAGAAAGGCATGATCAGATGGCCAGAATCATATACCAAAAATCCACTATATTTTATAAACTAATTGATAACAAATCCTTATCATACAATAATACCCCAAAATATCATTGAAAAACAAACAAACAAATAAATAAATAAATAATGTTGGAACTACAGTATTATCACAAATAAAATTGCTGTGTACATTTGCATTGACACAATATGAATCCCTAAAAATTTAAGTACATTTTTAATAGATGTGAAACTGAATATTCATAATATCTAAATTATATGAAAGGAAAAGTTTTCAAAAGATAGAGACATAGTTTAAGAAATTAAATCCATGTGGGAACATGATGAAGTCCTATGATCCTAACTGCTACTGGACGTGTCTTGATGATGTTTTGAGAGAGCCTACAGAATATTGGTTTTTATGCTAATACTTTTTTTTCAATTACAAAAGGCAATTATGTTATCTACCTTGCAAAAGTCCACTGAACATTAAGCATAAATTCATAATAGTAGGATATTGAGATAGCTATTTCTCCGAGGACATTCTTAATATGAACTCCATCAAAAGTATAATATATTATAATTAATAATTTAAGAATATAATAATGATAATACTAAAAGTTCATGTTTGTATATGCTTTAGAGTTTACAAGGCATTTTATATAAATTACCTCATTTGACCTTCATAATAGCCCTCTGCACTATTATTGTTATCACCACTTTATAGATGAAGGTCATACAAGTTGGAAATGTGATTCTTGTAAGAGTAGCAGCAACAGTATGAAGAAACAGTCACCAGTGCAGATTGCAGAGTATTATTCATTGAACTACCAACAAAATAAAGATTCTGGAGAAATGGAGCTTTCACATTCCAAAAAAATCAACTCATGTCCCACCAGAAGCAAGTATCTGTTGCAAAAGGCCTTAAAACAAGTCATTTGAAAAAAATTAATTATTTTTATTTTTAGTAGTATTTTGGGTTTTTTCCAATTACATGTGAAGATAATTTCATTTGAAACAAATTAAATCCCTTGGAAAAGAAAAAGTGGAATTCATTCTAAGTTTTCTGAGATTTCTTGAATATTGTAAACTTCTTATAGACAAATCTAAAGCCCTTCAATGCAAGGTTTGCCTCCATCAAGCTTTCAGTGGCTACAATGGCAAATGAAAAGGTTTTTGGTTTTCTATTTTTAAAGATAAATATTCACATACATGATAATGCCTTAGTACATCATTTTTCAAGGGCAAGGAAAAATTGAATTATAAACTAGGAAACAAACAGAAAAGTTGCTTTTCCATCTTTTCAAACCAGAACATGATATGAAGGAAAATAAAAAAATAAGGAAAAGATATTCAGAGATTTCTGAAACCATGTAAACTTCAAATCAAGAAGTTCTAAAAGCATTGACTGATATCTTCTAAGAATCTAGGTCATCACAGGAAAGTACTTAGAAGAGCTCATGAAGAAAAGAGCTGGAAAATGCTGAACTGTTAAATGGAGGGGAATGAAGTATGGTCCATTAACAGAAATTGCTACAAGAAGTCAACACCAATTCCCTAAGTTACAAGTGCCCCCTAAATTACATCTAGCCAGCCCCAATCCCTGCCATATTACACCATGTCTTTTGTATCTATTTAGTACGAGGCAGCCTAGAGATAAAGAACCAGCTTCTACATCAGGAAGCACTAGATTTAAGTCCTGCCTATGACCCAATGGATTGCTTAATTTGAGATGTTGTTGAGCCCTTGCTTACTGAGGTTAAAAAAGTGGGTTTCCTCACTAGGAATTCCCCATACCAATAAAATCATAGGTGCAGGCTAAAACCAGGTATTTTTCTACTTGCTTATCTGTGTTCACATTGTTTTCTCCCCAGAAATATGTAAGCTCCTTGAGGGTCAAGACTTGTATTTTCAGCACTTAGCACAGTGTCTGACATATAGTAAGGGGCTTAACAGTTTTTTTTGAACTGAACTGCTGTGTTGATTCCTACAAATACTTAAATAAGATTAAATCAACAAATATGTTGAAGGAGCCCTAGACATACAAGATCTTGTGATATGTGCTGAAGGAGTACACAGGCAGTTAAACTGGAGTGCCTTTCATCAAGGAGTTTGTGACCTAGTTGGGGAGATAATACACACACACACACACACACACACACACACTGTAGAAATATTTTAAATTGACTGGGCCTAATTTTGGGGGGACTGATGTATGGAGGACTAATCTGGGGACTTTTGACTAACTGGCTATCTGACTGCTATTAACTTAGCATGGGCCGTTTATAAAGTTCCACCACACTGCTCCACTCCCAAATTGATAAGCAAAATATTAAGAAGCCTCTTAACTAAATAATCAAAGCAGAGTTTATTTATGAGATACTATTTAAAATTAAGAATACAGGGAAATAAAATGTACAACCTGACTGCAGTGTGGTGCATCTCTTTCCCACCTGCTGCGCCTGGAACTTCTTTAATACAATAAGGGCCTTAGCCGCCTCTTGCCTTAGGGCACTCAGGACCTCTATTCTAACTCAGAGCCCCTTTCACTTTGTAAATCCCCTTGCTTCTAACTTTCCTCTCCTTACTGCCACCACTGAACCCCTGTGTTTCTCTCTCACCAACCTTCTGTCTGTCTGCTCCGTCAGTCTGCCCTTCGGCCTCTCTTTTCTCTGCTCCTAGTCCTTTAGCCTTCTCCTGCGTCCATGTAGCCCCATCTCTAGTCTGCTGCCCTTCCTGTCTAACTCCCAGGTCTATATATATTTTCCTTTTCTCCACTCAAATCTTGGGGCTTTTTGCACCCACACTCCAAGCTAATCCACCAGTCAGGGCTGTGGCTGGGGCTGGGGGGATGCTCAAGCATCCCGTGCCTCAGCACAGGCTATGCCAGAGCCCCAGCCTAGATGGGCTGGGATCTCTCAGGGATAGCTCCACTCAGGTCAGAGGGAGCTGGGGCTTTTTCCCCCCAGCTGTCTGACCTGGCATCTCATACAGCCCACGGGGCTTTTTGGCTCAGCTGAAGCAGAGGGGGAGGGGCACCAGCACCTCCCACACAGAAGAGACCCTGAGGGCCTAAGGCTTTCTAATCTCAGCCTTAAGGTAGGGTCCCCAAATCAAAATAATCAAAATCAAAATAAATTTTCACAACACACACACACACACACAAACACACACACACACACACACACAGAGTTAAACCCCCCCCCCAAAAAAAGAATATCACTTAAGTGACTTTCCTGAGCTCTAAGACCCCTCCAAATACTTTCAAATAATGGAATAAGATAATTCCTGGAGCAGCAGAACCCCCCACAAAAGACAGGGTGAAATCATTTTCTAGCCAAAGACAATTTAGAAGGTGGGCAAGAAAGGTCTGTTGTATGGGGGTGAGAGTAGAGTGCAGTCCAGTGCAGGCCACAAAGACCCAGCCCCAGCACAGACCCAGCCTCAGCCTAGACCCAGCTTCAGTGCCAACCCAGCCCCAGTTCAGACCCAGCCCCAACCCCAGCAAATGAGGAGCAAGCCTTGGGAGCCTTGGAATCAACAGCTCAACTGCTTCTGTAACTCAGCCCACAGAGGGTAAGGGGGTTAAACAATTGGCCTGAAGGAGATTACAGGGATCTCTTTCCCAGCACTGAGGCAGGCCCCTATTGTTTTGCTCATACTTAGATCCAGGTCACAGTTTGGGGTGGAAGTCCCAGGCAGGGGAGGACCACAAGCACACAAGAGCTTGCAGTAACAATGGAGTGGGACACTTCATAGTTCCAGGGGAGAAAAGCATGCTTGTGGTTGCTTGCAGACCAGAACACTGACCAGGAGAGTAGTAAACATACCTCCGCTTAAATCATACCACATTGGAAGAACTAAAAACTTACAAATTCCTAGAAGAATCTCTGAAAGAAGCTATACAAACCCCCTGAAGCTTGGGACAGTGAACAATCTACCCTACAAGCAGTGCCTCACTTTAACAAGAAGTTAAAAGTCAAGAAAGAGGTTAGGAAAATGAGCAAACAGAAAAATATTCTGACCATAGAAAGTTTCTATGCTGATAAGGAAGATCAAAATACACCATCAGAAGAAGATTACCAAGTCAAATCACCTACATCCAAAGCTTCCCAGAAAAATCTAAATTAGTCTCAGGCCATAGAAGGGCCCAAAAAGGACTTTGAAAATAAAGTAAGAGAGGTAGAGGAAAAAATGAAAAGAGAAATGAGAGTGATGTAAGATAATCATGAAAAAAAAGTCAACAGCTTGGTAAAGGAGACACAAAAAAATACTTCAGAAACTAATACCTTAAAAAACAGATTAGGCCAAATGGTAAAATAGGTATAAAAAGTCAAACAGGAAAAGAACGCCTTGAAAAGCCAAATTGGCCAAATGAAAAAGGAGGTACAAAAGGTCTCTGAAGAAAATAACTCCTTAAAAATCAGGATTGAGCAAATGAAAGCTAATGACTTTATGAGAAATCAAGAAACAATAAAGCAAAACCAAAAGAATGAAAAAATAGAAGGCAATGTGAAATATCTCAATGGAAAAACAACTGACTTGGAAAATATATCCAGGAGAGATAATCTGTAAATGATTAGACTGCCTGAAAGCCATGATCAAAAAAAGAGCTTAAACATCATCTTCCAAGAAAATGTCAGGGAAAATTGCCCCGATATTCTAGAACAAGAGGGTAAAATAGAAATTGAAAAAATCCACTGAATACCTCCTGAAAGAGATCCAAAAATGAAAACTCCCAAATATTATAGCCAAATTCCAGAGCTCCCATGTCAAGGAGAAAATATTGCAAGTAATCAGAAACAATTCAAGTATTGTGGAATCACAGTCAGGATAACCCGATATTTAGCAGCTTCTACATTAAAGGATCAGAAGGCTTGGAATATGATATTCTGGAAGACAAAGAAACTGGGATTACAACAAAGAATTACCTACCCAGCAAAACTAAGTACAATCCTTCAGGGGGGAAATGGGCATTCAATGAAAGAGAGGATTTTCAGGCATTCTCGATGAAAAGAACTGAACTGAAAAGAAAATTTGACTTTCAAATACAAGACTCAAGAGAATCATAAAAAGGTAAATAGGAAAAAGGAATAATAAAGGATATTAAAAGGTTAAAGTGGGGCAGCTAGGTGGCGCAGTGGATAGAGCACCGGCCTTGGAGTCAGGAGTACCTGAGTTCAAATCCGGCCTCAGACACTTAACACTTACTAGCTGTGTGACCCTGGGCAAGTCACTTAACCCCAATTGCCTCACTAAAAAAAAAAAGGTTAAACTGTTCACAATCCTACATGGGAAGATGATACTTGTAACTCATAAGAACTTTCTCATTATTAGGGCAGTTGGATAGAGTATAGTTAGACAGAGAGCACAGGTATGAGTTGAATATGAAGGGATAATATCTTTAAAAAATAAAATTAAGGGATGAGAAAGGTATGCCTTGAGAGAAAAGGAAAGGAAGAGGTGGAATGGGGTAAAATATCTTACATAAAAGAAGCAAGAAAAAGCTCATACAAGTGGAGGGGGAGATGTGGGAGGTGCTGGGGAGTGAGTAAGCCTTACTCTCATCAGAATTGGCTCAAAGAGGGAATAACATACACACTCAATTGGTTATAGAAATCTATATATCTATCTATATAGACAGATCTATATAGATATAGATAGATGTAGATATAGATATAATATAGATATAGATATACTACTCTGCAGGAGAGTAGGAGGGGAAGGGGATAAGGGGGGAGTGATAGAAGGGAGGACTGTTTGGGAAAGTGGGCAATCAGACATAAGACACTTGAGGAGGGACAGGGTGAAAGGAGATATTGCATAAAGTAAATGATGTGGCGAGGGAATGAGAGGAGGAAAATATAATTGGCAATAGGGACAGTGAAGAATTTTTGAAGCAAGTTTGTATGATAAAGGCCTCATTCCTCATACAGAGAACTTAGTCAAATTTATTAAAATAAGAGCTATTCCCCAATTGATAAATGATCAAAAGATATGAACAGTTTTCAGAAGAAATAATCAAAGTTATCTATAGCCATGTAAAAAAAATGCTCTAACTCACTATTTATTAGAAAGATACAAGTCAAAATAATTCTGGGTTACTACCTCATACCTGTTTGATTGGATAGTAGGAAAGAAGAGGAAAATTACAAATGTTGCTGGGGCCATGGGGAAAATGAGACATAATGAACTGTTGGTGGAGTTATAAACTGATTCAAACATTCTGTAGAGCAATTTGGAACTATGACCAAAGGGCTATAAAACCATGCATACTCTTTTGACCTAGTAATACCACTACTAGGTTGTATCAAAAAAGAGATAAAAACCAAAAAGTTAAATTAGGACCTATAGGTGCAAAAATATTTATGGCAGCTCTTTTCTGGTGGCAAAGAATTCAAAATTGAGGGGATGTCCATCAATTGGGGAATGGTTTGAGAAACTGTGGTATGTAATTATGATGGAATGCTATAAGAAATGATGAACAGGATGTTCTCAGAAAAACCTGTAAAGATTTACATGAGCTGATGTAAAGTGAAATATACTGTGTGCAAAGTACCAGCAGTACTGTAACATGTTCAGCTGTGAATGACTTGGCTATTCTCAGCAATACAATGATCCAACACCAACTCTGAAGGATTTATGATGAAAAATGTGATCTATCTGGACAGAAATAACTGATGGTGTCTGAATAGAGATTGAAGCATAATTTTTAAAAAACTTTTTTTTCTTGAGGTTTTTTTTGTCTTTCACAACCTGACTAATATGGAAATGTTTTGCATGACTACACATGTATAACTTTTAAAAAAGCAGACCAAATAAATACAAAGTAATTCTGAGTAAGAAGCACTAATAGCTGGGAGGATCATGTAGTCAGCAGGGCTTGGTATGAACTCTGAGGAAAATAAGGAATTCTAAAAAGTAGCAATAAGGAAGGTGTGCTTTCCAGGCATAGGGGAGATAGTTGGTACAAAAGGATGGGAGAGGAGGTAGTATATCACATATGAGAAACACAGCAAGAAAGGCAGTCTGGATTACAGGGTGTATGAAGAGAATTAATGTATGAATGTACCACTTGACCTTCATTTACAGGAGTTGGCTGACTAAATATTTCGTATTTTAGCTCTCTTTGTTATTATCCTATCTTCTCCCACCCTCCTAACCTCTTTGTCTCCAAGAGAACATAAACACCTTGAGGACTTTCCCCCTTTATTCTCTCTCTCTCTCTCTCTCTCTCTCTCTCTCTCTCTCTCTCTCTCTCTCTCTCTCTCTCTTTTTAGTAAGGCAATTGGGGTTAAGTGACTTCCCCAGGGTCACACAGCTAGTAAGTGTTAAGTGCCTGAGGCTAGATTTGAACTCAGGTACTCCTGACTCCAGGGCCGGTACTCTATCCACTGCGCCACCTAGCTACCCCTCCCCTTTATTCTCAGCACCTACCAGAGTATCTTACACATAGAAAACACTTAATAAAAGTTTGTGGAATTGAGCTGGTTCTGTCAGAAAGATGGTTATAAAGATGACTTTTTGCTACTATGCTGAAACCTTTGCTAGAAGAAAGGTAAGCAATGTAAAGTCAGAGGTGTATGGTATGTCCTAACAGTCCAAAAAGATTATTTTAATAAGAATCACCAAATTAAGTAACAAAATTCTGGAAGTACATAACAAACCAAAGCCATTACTCTGCCCTTGAGAAACATCAGAGGAAAAACATATAGTCAGGAACATCTGCTTAGACCAGGGAGAAGAGAAACTTGACCTTGAGGTGACAATGTCTATCTGTTAGCTTTCCTAAAATCCAGGAGAAATCTTGGTAAAGGTCCAAGCAGGGAAATACTTTCCTGAACCTCTCCATCTAACCACCATCCCTAAAGCACTGATAGGACAAAGATCATGAATCTTGGGCTGATAGAAATAGAAGCAAAAAGCAAAAGAAAAGGGCCTGTTCACATAAGGCATCTTTCTGAAGCTGTACCACTGACCTTTATTCCAAAGAAGTCAGCTGATAACTCACTTAATTTAAATATAAGGAAACTCATGGAGTTTTTCAGCCACAAGAAAACCAATGTGCATTCCCATATATATTTGTCCAGGTAAGGATCTGGGCAGAGTTCTGAAAAATAGGAATACCTGGCTAAAAAGCCAACCCTTCAGGGTTTTGGCAAGGAAGGACTCATATATCATTACTATGGTGTTGCCTTGTGATAAGGGGTTTATTATATAAATGACTAGAATCAATAGGTAGTGTGGCATAGTGGATTGTGAGCTGGCTTCAGAGTCAGTATGAAAAGCACTATGAAGCCAAGGGAAAGTATAGAGTTGACAAAATAGTTCCCATAAAGATAATGATGTCCACAGTAATCAAGCATTTCTGCAAGGCTGGAAATGTGCACCTGTGGTAATCTGAAAAGATTTGACTGATTTTTGTTTTCCTAGCCCTTTATCATCAAGTCAATCAAAGTAGCATCACAGCATCTCAAGGTTCTACAGACATGGCCAGCAACATAAAATCGAGGCCTCTCTCTCCTGAGCATGGACAAAGGAGAATGATAGTCTTGCTTGTATGTGAAAATGTAATATTTCTGAGTTATAATGAACAAGGGCATATCTAGACTGAGAGAGAGGTATGCCTTGTAAAAATGGGGATATGTTGAAAAATGAAGGAATTTTAAAAAATAATAATAACATGTAAGAGAGCTCTAGGACCTAAGGCATGCCAGCCAAAATTTACTCAAGGATATTATTCCACAATCTTTGTACCTTCACAGCTGTAGCTGTATACTGCGACTGTTGACCTGTCTACTAGATTCTCATCATGGTGCCAGCTCACAGCCATTTTCCCCATGCCAAAATAAGGCTCTTCTTTCAAGTATGACATTTTTTGGGGATCCATGTAATTCAACAGAGTCAAATTGTAGGTTGTCCTCTTCTTGAGTTCCATATCAACGCCCACATCCAAACCACTCTTGGAGACCTCTGGTACCATTCCAAAGATTGTACTGTCTTCATCTTGCTCGGATTTGATCGAGTGTAACTTGTCCAAAGCCTGCATTGTATCTTTCTGCAGGTAATCATTGAGCTTAAAGAAGGCTCTACAAGCTGCAAATATTTCATCTTCAGTATATTTTATGTTGGAACCTTCCACAGGCCATGGAACAGTGAAGAGCCTGCTGTTTAAATACTTATAGGTGTACCCTGGGTTTCCAATGAGAAGACGAGATACTGGTGTGAGTAGATTTTTCCCTTTGATTCGGACCAGATCCTGGAATAAACATCCATGCTTCCTCAAGGTGAGAAAGGCTTGCTGAACTTCGTTATGCAGCAACTCAGGGATTCTATTGGCTTCTCGGAGAACCAGTTTGGAATAGTTCTCCTGCCACTGGAAAAAGAAAAAATGAAAAAAAAGAGTATGTATAGCTACTAATAGTATTTTTTCACATAAAATGCTTTTCTTTATACATATCTTTGGTTATATTTCCAAAAAAAGAACCAGTGGCTTTACAACCTGAATAATTACAATGCAGTAAATGAAGTAGATGGTGAATAATTCCTAACCAGAGTTCTCTAATCAGGACCAGCTGATTAACAATTATGACTATCAACAAAGAGTCCTTCAGTACTTTGAACTTCTAAGGTTCTTGTTTCTCTTATCTTCCAAAAGGCTCCATTTGAATCCTGGGCAACAAGCAGCCCAGAAGAGAAAAGGAATTCTAGGCCTAAGCCTAAGCGGCTATATAATTTGGAATCAATAAGAGAATTATAGAATTCAGAGGAAATTTAAAGGTTATCTGATTTAATTTCCTACTGAAAAAAAAAAAAGAATCTTCTCTACCATATGCCTGACAAATGGTTATCAACCATTTGTTTGGGGTCACATTTGATTTTTCTCTCTCCTGAATCTCTCAAATTCAATCAGTTACTAAGTCCTTTCAATTATACCCCTGCAACATTTTGTGTATTCACCATCTCCTCCCAATTCCCACTAATACCACTCTGACATAGGTCATCATTACCACCCACCTGGATTATAGCTATAGTGACCTAATCGGTCTTCCTGCTTCCACAATCTCACCATTCCAATCCATTCTTCATGCTACTGCTAGAAAAACCTTTCTCATACATTTATCTGATCATGTCACTCCTCAACTGAAAGCTCTTCAGTGTCTTTTTATACTGCCTCTAAGGAAAGTTCAAACTCTAAGGCATTCCACAATATGGCTTCACAATCGATCAATGTGGCATAGCAAATAGGACACTGGTCTCAAGAGAGAGGTTTGATTGAATTCCAATTCAGATACTTCCTTGCTATGTGATCATAGGCAAATCATATAATTCCTCCAAGCCTTATTCTCCTTAACTGAAATAGGAGATAATACATACCTCACAGAGTTGTTGGTAGTAAAGTATTTTTAATTATAAAGTATAAATTAAATATAAATTACAAGTATAAATTTAATTATAAATTATTTATTTTAATTATAAATTATTATAAATATGAATTATTATTATGAGCTTTCTAACCTTATATTATATTACTCTACTCCACTCACTCTAGTCTTTGGTCAAACTGTTGTACTCTCTGGTCCCTAAACATCTGCTACATTCTTCTGCCTCTGCTCTTGTGAAGGGTGTCCCCTGAAATGTCAACTTAAAGGCAGCATGGTGCTCTTGACAGCGCCCTGCATTTGGAGACAGAGGAGTTGGGTTCAAATCCTAACTCTGTAATTTACTAGCAATATGACCTTGGGGAAGTCACTTGTACCTCTATGTACCTCATTAGTAAAATGAAGGGTCTGTAACTGAGGGCCTCAAGGGTTCCTTCCAACTTTACATCTATTATTCTATGATTCTTTTTTTGTTTGTTTTTGTTTTTTTTTCTGCGGGGCAATGGGGGTTAAGTGACTTGCCCAGGGTCACACAGCTAGTAAGTGTCAAGTGTATGAAGCCAGATTTGAACTCAGGTACTCCTGAATCCAGGGCCGGTGCTTTATCCACTGTGCCACCTAGCCGCCCCCTATTCTATGATTCTTGATGAACAGATGAACATAAGTCCTTTTTAAAGTCAACTCAAAAAAAAAAAAAAACAAGAAAAGAAAAAGAGGAGAAGAGAGGGCAGGGCAAGGGAGGAGAGGAGAGGAGAGGAGAGAAAAGTGATCAGCAGTAGTGATTTATAATTGAAAGGATCTGGTCCCACTAAGCTCTTCTTTTTACCCAACTGAGATCCCAATAATTATTACCATTTTTTTCTCTTCATTTAATCTACTGTCTACCCTCTATAGTTGAAATTTGTTTTGCTTGTGACTATTCCTTCCCCACTTTTACTCTCCTCTTATTAAACCCCCTTCTTTACTTTCCCTGTCCCTATTACCTTATTGAATGTAATGTATTTCTATGTCAAACTCACTTTGAGTGTCAATGTTCAACTCTCCCTTGACCTCAGATAAGACTGAAATTCACAAGATGTCTGCTTCCCTACTGCTTCTCTATGTTTGCAAATTCTTCCTCTGACATACACCCCAATTATGAGACATAGTAAGCTCTTCCCTCTTCTTCCTCTGGTTGTTCCCTAGCAAATTCCTTCCTTTTTTTTTTTTTCTTTTTTTCAAGGCAATGGGGGTTAAGTGACTTGCCCAGGTTCACACAGCTAATAAGTGTCTGTGGCTGGGTTTGAACTCAGGTCCTCCTGAACCCAAGGCTGGTGCCTTATCCACTGTGCCACCTAGCTGCCCCCCAAATTCCTTTTCCAGTCCTTTTTAATTTTTAAATCAACAATACAAAACCATCTCTATGCCGGGGCTTATATTTCTTAATTCCTGTGACCTTTGATGACAGTAAGTTAATGAAAGATTTCTGCTAGTAGAATAAGTACTTCATTATCGTTTCATCCTTTGTAATAACTCAAATTTATTTACCTTGTCTCCTGCATTTGTGTTTCAAAAACTATGCTCAGGTTTGGTTTTTTCATCAGGAATGCTTTGTAAGGCCTCTATTCAAATAGAGGTCCACTAGTTTTTCTGTAGATTTTTATTAGTTTTGTAGGATAAACTATTCTTGATTATAAGACTTTGAGAGTATATTATTCCAAGATTTATTTTCCTCCATAATAACTGCAGCATAGTTGTGTGTGATAATGACTGTGATTGCTTGAATTGAACTCTTTTTTCCTGGCTGCTTGGCAGCATTTTTTCTATTTGGAAGCACTGGATTTTGGCTAAGACATTTCTGGATATTTTCAATTTGGGGTTGCTTTTTCAATTTTATTTTGAGATATGAATTCTTTTTCTACTACCATTTCTTGCCCTCCCACTGAGAAAGCAAAACAAAAGCCATTATATACATATATAGTGATGCAAAAAAATACCCACATTAGACATGTCCAAAGTTAGATATAAAAAGATCTGTAGATATAGATGTGTTGTTATATGTGGGTGTGGGTGTGCACCTTCACTCTGAGCCTTATCACCTCTCAATCTGGAAGTGGGTGGCATGTTTCCTCATGTGTCCCCTGAAATTATGGTGGGTCACTGTGTTGATCATTGTTCTTATGTCTTTCAAAGTTGTTTGTCTTTATAATCCTGCTGTTACTGTTATTAATAGTTCTATTACTTCTCACTTTACTTTGCATCATTTCATGCAAGTCTTCCCAGGTCTCTCTAAAACCATCCCCTCCATTTCTTCCAGCACAATATTCCATAAGACTCATATATGCTGGGGCAGCTAGGTGGCGCAGTGGATAGAGCACTGGCCCTAGAGTCAGGAGTACCTAAGTTCAAATCTGGCCTCAAACACTAAACACTTACTAGCTGTGTGACCTTCAGCAAGTCACTTAACCCCAATTGCCTCACTAAAAAAAAAAAAAAGATTCATATATGCTGTTGTTCTGTTATTACCCAATTAATGGGTGCTCCCCCCCAGTTTCCAATTATTTGCCACCAAGAAAAGAACTTCTATAAATATTTCTATACATGTGTTCTTTTCATCTTGCTTTGATCTCTTTAGAGTACAGACTTAACAATCTGGGTCTAAGTGTGTACATAGTTTTAATAGAAGGGGCATAGTTTCAAATTGCTTTCTAGAATGGCTGAATCAGTTCATACCTCTAACCAACAGTACATAAATGCACCTGTTTTTCCATAGTCCCTTCAGAATTTGTATTTTTCCTTTTTTGGTCCACTTTGCCAATCTGATGGGAATGAGGTGGTTTCTGAGAGTTGTTTTAATTTCGATTTCCCTAATTATTAGTGATTTGTAGCACTTTTTATATGGATATTGATAGTTTGGGCTTCTTCCTCTGAATAATTTGGGGTTTCTTTTAGGTGACCAGTGGATTCTTTCTATTTTGAATTTTTCCTCTACTTCTAATAGATCTAAGTAGTTTTCTTTCATGATTTTCTAAAATATGGTATTGTAGAGTTTTTTGTTTTCAAGGAGCCTGTGGATTTTTAAGTTACTTTTGTCCTATTTTCTAGATAAGTTGTTCTTGATAGCAGGTACCTCACCTTTTCTAATATTTCTAATATTTAACTCTTTTTAGACTTTTTAGACTTAGATTTTGTTCTAATATTTCTTGTTGCCGCAATGAACTATTTCGTTCCGGTGGCTTCATTCTAATTTTCAGGGAGTCCACTATTTGAATCTTTTTTTCCACCTCTGATTCTAAGCTATTTATTCTGTTCATAATTTTCCCCCTTCAGTTACCTCTAATTTCATTTTTTAAAAATCTCTGGCTTTATTTCATCCCTTTACTCTTGTAATCCTTGTGTTCAAGCCATTCTTCTTTTCTAAATCTCTACTTGAATTTATCATGATGTTAATCTGCATTTACCTCTTGGGCATCTCTTAATCTATAGTATTCAATAGTATTCAACAACAGTAGCTATCATTTACATAAAGATATTTAAATGCTTTAATACTTACAAAGAATTTTACAATATGATCTCATTTTATCCTAACAACCCTGGGAGATAGGTGCAATTACTATCCCCATTTATTATTATCCTCACCTTTCATCCCCAAATTATGAAAGCAAGGCAGGGAGCGGTTAATGGACTTGCCTGGTGTCACACATCTAGTAAGTGTCTGAGGCTATTTTGAATTCATATCTTCTTGACTCCAGGTCTAGAACTCTAATCAACTTCATCACCTAGATGGCTCTTCAAAATTTGTGGTTATTTATTCCTATCTGCAGCCTCAGTTCCTAAATTATGACTTTTTGCTAGCACCAGGTTCTGCCCCCTCCCATGGTTGAGTGGGAAAGCCCTACATGGTGCTGTTTCTTATGCAATTTGAATGATGCTGTCTCTGCCCTGATGTAGTTCTGATAGATTAACTGGTTCCTGGACCCACAGCCCACTGTATTCAAAAATCTTGTCCTGGGACAGGAAGTTGGATCCAGGGTTAAGTGTAGGCCCTGCCCTCTACCTCAATCCCAGGTGTTTGCCTCCATCTCCTGAGGCCCAATGCAAACTCACCTTGGCCCCATCTGTCTCCTCCTTGTATCTAACTAACCAGGAATCATCTTCATCTACAACTACAGCACTTAAATGCCCTGACCAGATACCAGAATTCACTGACTTTAGGCCTCCTTTGCTTTGTTTCTACCTCCTCGATCCCCCTGGTATACCTTGCAAATAACTGATCCTGGGCCTTTTAATATGTGTCCACAGCACAGGCAGCATGGATACTGTACTATCTCCCTCTCTAGGTAGTCTTACCAAGGGTTGGTTTTGACTCCTTCTAGGGCTCTGGCAGGAGGCTTTGGACCTCATGGTGGGTCTTAAGGCATATATATACTGCCTGATTCTGCCTCCTCCCATAGTGATATAGCAGAAGCTGGTGTTTCCTGATGTGGCTCCTAAATATGATGGTTGAGATCCTCCAAGCTTCAGAACCCAGTTAGGGGGAACTATGCTGTTTTTCAGGCTTGCCTGGAATACACCACCTCAGAGGGCCAATAGACTTCTACACACCAACTTGTGTAGCATTGAACTGGATGTTGGAGCTTACTGTCAATTCTCTTCCGTTTTTATTGATCAGGACTTTATCTGGAACCCTTTACATCTTTGCTAGGGATTTTCTCGACTACTCCTTTTAACATCATCATCTTCACCAGAAGTCCTCTACTTTTTCTTCTTGTGAATTTCAAGTGATATTAAATATTAATCAAATTCAGGGAAATTCTCAAACGCATATCTTAGAAATGCTGGAATCTCTGAGCCCAAACCCTAGGTATTAATAGCTGGAAATATCTTTATGTACATCATATTTGAAGTCATCTTCATTGTTAAATGAGAATCTAGACCCTGCTTGGTACCATGCAAAAGACACATACATCATGGAATTTGCCCTCTAAGAACTGATGAAAACACATCTTGTCCATCAATCATCTAATACAAAAATGTAACAAGTGCATGCCAGGACTGCCAGCATATTACAGCTTTAAATCTGATCTTTAAAAAACAATTCCCTTTAAAAAAAGGTAAATACCATGGACTCCAATCAATTTATTCATTCAATGAATATTTATGAGGTTCTTGTGTACAAGGACCTGGACTGGGGGCTGACAGATACAAAGAAGTGGCCTGCTAATTGGCTTCCCAATACTCCTAGTGTCTTGACTGTTCAATTCATCCTCTATAAAGCTGCCAATATTATCTTACTGAGACCATGTCACTTCCTTGCTCAAAAATCTCTAAATAGCTCCATATTATATGTAAGAAAAATATGAACTCTTTAGACCATAATCTAAAGCCATAACCAATCTGGCTCCAATCTGCCTTATCAGAATCATTTTGTATTACTCTCCTCATACTCTGTGTATTCCAGTCAAACTGGTCTACTGTTTCTCAAAGAGGACAATCTTCCATCCATGCACCTTCACAAAACAATCCTGACTTCACCCAAGTTACCAATGATCTCTTTATTGCCAAATCTGGTGATGTTTTCTTTCTTTCTTTCTTTCTTTTTTTTGGCGATGTTTTCTTAATCCTCATGCTTCCTGACTTCTCTATAGTGTCTGACGCCACTGAACATCTCTTCCTAGACGCTCCTTTCCAGGTGTTCATGATCTTGTTATCTCTTGGTTCTCCTTCTGGTGTCTGATCATTTTTTAGTCCCTTTTGATGAACTTTCCATCTATGTCAAACCCACTAACCAGAGGTGTCCTCCAAGCCTCCTTCCTGGGTCTTTTTTTCTTTTGTCTCAAATACTATCTCATGTGATTTCATCAGCTATTCAACTAGTACTGCAACAGCCTTGGTATCTTTGCCTAAAATGTCTTTCTCCTTCCAATACTTCTCCCCTTCAGCTGCCCAAACTAATTTTCCCAAGTACATGCTTGACCACATCATTCTTCCTACTCAGTAAACTCCAGCTTTCCATTACCCCAAGATCAAGAATAAAGTCTTCTGTTTAGTACTTAAAACTATTTATAACCTGTCCCCATCCAACCTTTCCATTCTTCTTACACTTTACTCATCTTTTATATACTCTACAATCTGGATACAACGGAGGTCTTGATTAATTTTGCTGATTTTTTTCTTCATCTTTTTCCAAATGAAAAATTATTTGCTATAATGGATGGCTTTCTGGGAGGGGGAGGAGAAGAGTATGCAGGGGGAAATCTAGATGATTTAAAAGCAAAAGAAAATTTTTAAATCTGTTACTTTTAAAAAGCAACTACTGATTCATTTCTGTTTTCATATCTTGAAAGTAGTACCTGGAGAGTTAAATACTAAAGGTCATCAACCTACCATGTTATGAACTAGTCTATCCACTGGAAAAAATGAAATAAAAATGCAAACAGAACACCTATCAAGGTTTCTCTTTTATCATTCCAAAATCCACAAAAAACCATGATATCAAGCCGTACTAATATCTAATCACTTTAAGTGCTCCTTATATAATGTGTAAAGCTACTACACAAAACCTTACCAGGAGTAAATCTGTTCTCTTAAAAGCAAAGTAAAAATGCTTTTTAATGACATAAATAAATACAAAGTTCAGACCCAAGTCTTGGATCTTGGCCAGAGGAATGCCACTTCAGCCACCAGCCACAAAAATGAAAATTCAGGCAACCATTAATAACTGGTCAGGGATCAGGAATGCTCCTAACACGATCAGTGTCAGACCCCAAGCTTCAAGGCACCTCCAGGAGAGATCCAAACAGAACCAAACAGAAAACAAAAACCAGGAAGAAGTTCCATCTTACCACTTGTCACTCTACCTTCCTAAAACTAGACAGAAGCTAGCTGCAGATCTGGAATAGCTGCCTACAAAAATTAAGAAGAAAAAATAAAACAAACTAGTCAGGACCTCTGCTACCTTCCTTTGGATCCAGGAAAAGCAATCATGCATCTCAGACATATGAATACTTTTACTTCCTTCACTGAAATAAAAACACAATCTCTAGAATGACATTTGTTTCCTTTTCCTTGCCCAAAGGGAAATCACTTTCCTTACATCTTCAAGCCCTGTGCCAGATACCTAAATTTCTTTGCATTTCCTTTGTAAGATCTTAAGGCAAAGCAAATCACATCAAATTGGGGGTAGGTTAAAACAATGACTTCAGAAGTTCTTGAAAAGAACTTGGGAGACTTCTCAGCTTCATGCAGCTGTAGTCTGAACCAGGGAAAGTGTTTAGAACATTAGTCTTGGGATGGCTGCCAAGTTGCAACCATTTTACAGCTAAAATGGTGTCGAAAATGGTATGACTAATATGGTGCAAATTTCCATAAAGTGTAAAATGCAAAATACTGCCAGCAAAATTCAACTGGAGTCAGTCTAAGAAAGCATTGCCGTGAAATCAGAGTGTCTTTCAATAGGGGACTGTTCCCCACAAGTAACAGGAGTACATTATATCTTACTCTCCTTTCCCCTATACCTTATATCTGGTCCTGAAGTCAGTCCAAGATTTTTATTTTATTTTACTCTACTCTGAACTTTTCAATGAGTCTGCTTTAAGTATTTATTATTTTGTCCACTTAGACTTTCCTCCCTTTTGTGAGGCAGATTCCTCCCAAAAGCATTATTTACTATTAAGAAGACAATGAGGGGGCAGCTAGATAGCGCAGTGGATAGAGCACCGGCCCTGGATTCAGAAGTACCTGAGTTCAAATCCGGCCTCAGACACTTAAAACACTTACTAGCTGTGTGACCCTGGGCAAGTCACTTAACCCCCATTGCCTCACTAAAAAAAAAAAAAAAAATTAAAAAAAAAAAGAAGACAATGAAAATATTTATATAAAAGCATGGGTTCTTATTTTGTATCATGAACCCCTCCCCCACCATATTAGACCATTAAAATGTGAGATTTGTTAGGGAAAGGACTGGGTTTTTTCCCTTTCTCTGAACCTTTCTTTGGTGCTTATCACAATGCCTAGCAAATAATGATCATTTAGTAAATTTTTATTGGCTGATTGGCTAGACCATTATCTAGCTGTCTCTCTTATTTTTAACTTGGGCATTTTATTTTTTAACTTAAGTATAAGACTTTAGATGAATATATTTTAAAGTATATCATTTTTATTTTGACAATCATACCAGCTTGTTGATAACTTTTTGTCAAGGAGATTCGCTCTTAAGTTAGCTGGATGACCTCTACGGTTCAACCCCCTCATTTCTCAAGGGAGGAAAGTGAGATTCAGGAAGGTTAAGTGAATTGTCCAGGGTCACATAGCAAATTAGTGGTAGGACTCAGGTTCCCTATCCCCAATCCTTTTTCCTTTTGCTGGTCTGACAAAACACATGGACTCATCAGAACAATGTTGCTTTGTTTTTGTTTTTATTTTTTAATTCATAATTGACTAAACTTCATCTAGAGGTTAATGAAAATAAGGATGTAATTTATTTTCCATCCAAATTCAGAGATCCCCTAAAATCTAGTGTGGACCTCTGGTTAAGAACCCCTGGCCTAAAAGTTGAAATGCAGCTAGCTAGCTAGCTGAATGAATGCATGAATAGGTAGATAGAGAGAGAGAGAGAGAGAGAGAGAGAGAGAGAGAGAGAGAGAGAGAGAGAGAGAGAGAGAGATAGATAGATAGATAGATAAAATGAAAGCTTTTCTCTAGATAGACTGTTGTGCCCCAGCACTGAATCACTGATAAGGTTTGGGCATAATGGCCATTGGAACCTAAAAATATTTTGTGTTATTTTATAAACTGCATTCTTTTCATGGAATCTTCTATAGATATTAAGAGGTAGATTATGTCCATCAACAGCCATTAATGTAATAACAAGATTGTATGTTTCTTTTTTTTTTCTTTTTTTTTTTTTTGTGAGGCATTTGGGGTTAAGTGACTTGCCCAGGGTCACACAGCTAGTAAGTGTTCAGTGTCTGAGGCCGGATTTGAACTCAGGTACTCCTGAATCCAGGGCCAGTGCTCTATCCACTGTGCCACCTAGCTGCCCCAAGATTGTATGTTTCTTAGGAGAATTTTAATAGGATTTACAAAACTTTTTTTTGAAATTCTGCCAACAACCATCCAAATCACTGTGTAACATTTTATATTCTACACCTTCCTCACCAAACTACAGGCTCAACCTTTTAATCTGACATGGCCAGCTAATTTACAGCTCTTGAGTACATATTTTTAGGCTTGAGAGGTAAAATAGCCCAGTGGATAAAAGGGTAGCCCTGGAGTCAAGAAAATCTGGGTTCAAGTCTTGCTTCTGATACATACTAGCTATGTAACCACAGGCTTTCTTATTGCCCCAAACAACCAACTTTCTATCACTCTAAGTTAAAGATGACTTGCTGATATGCACGAAAGTTTCTTTTTAACAAGCATTTATTATTGTTCAGTCGTTATTCAGTACTGTGTGACTCTTCGTGACTCCATTTGGGGTTTTCTTAGCGAAGATACTATGGTGGTTTGCTATTTCCTTCTCCAGTTTATTTTACAGATGAGGAACTGAAGCAAACAGGGTTAGGCAACTTGCCCAGGGTCACAAAGCCAGTAAGTGTCTGAGGCCAGTTTTGAACTCACAAAGATGAGTCTTCCTGACTCCAGGCCCAGTGCTCTATCCACTGCGCCACTTAGATGGCCTAAGCATTTATCAAGCATTGTGCTAAGCACTTTACAAATATTATCTCTTTTGATCTTCACAACTCTGAGAAGTAGGTGCTATTATTATTCCCATTTTATAGATGAGAAAACTGAGACAGACAGAGGTTAAGTGAGTTGTCCAGGGTGACATAGCTAGTGTCTAAGGCCAAATTTGTTATCAAGTCTTCCCAAGTTCATAGCTCTATAAATTTCCACATCCAGGAGTCACCCACACTAATGAAAACATAAGTCCAGTTTCCTACTCCCTAGAAAATGCTTTGTCTTATGCAAAAGTTACTTGACATCCTGCACATTTCTTAAAACACCATAACAATGATAGGACCAGGGAGGGTATATATGTTTAAGCATTTTCTTTACTAGGGCAGAGATATACTAGCTAACCTCCCAGGGTTATTATTTGTAAAATGATACCTATTAAAGAAGCAGAGAGGAGCCTCCAATGGGGTGAGTAGACCATCTATGTAGAATTTACATCGATACTTGGATAAGGAACTCTCGAAGCAAGAAACCCTATGAGATCCCCCCTCAGTTAAATATAAGCTCCTTGAGAGTGAAACTGATGAATATTTGTTTTTGTATCTTCAATGCCTAACACATTGCTTTGTGTAAAGATGTTTTTAAAATGCTTGTTAATGAATAAATTAAAGAATGAATGGTTTGGAAGAATTGCAATACAAACCGGTAGAGTAATTACCAACCTGACGAGATCATGAATCTACCTAAATATCTAATTAAGATAGTCATCTTAAATCTAATACAACAGATTCTGAAATATAGATTCAAAGACAGGCAGACCTTGGTTCCCAAACTTCAGACAGCTCTCATTCTTTTAAAGATAGATAATCCAATTATAAAGATGCTAGCAAATCTAATAAGCATCATGAAAATAAAAGTTTTTACAAACATAAATTACCATCCAAAGCTTTAAGAAATATAATTTGTTGGGGCAGCAAGGTGGCGCAGTGGATAAAGCACTGGCCCTGTATTCAGGAGGACCTGAGTTCAAATCTGGCTTCAGACACTTGACACTTACAAGCTGTGTGACCCTGGGCAAGTCACTTAACCCTCATCGCCCTGCAAACAAATAAATTAATTAATAAATAATAAATATAATTTGATGTTTTCTACACAGATGTAAGAATGTTTAACCATTATCTTTATAACTTTACAAACACAGTTTTGGTTCAGCAGAATGATTTTGTTTCACTTTTTCTTATAAGATATGGTAGTTTATGACAGTGATAATTATATTTTGGAAGACAATGGGAATTGAAAGAGGAGGGAAGGAGAAAAGAAAAAATAAGAGAAGGATCATAGAATAAAAGACTTAAAACTGGCAAGGACCTTAGAGGTTATTATATAATCAAAACCTATCATTTATAGATGGAGAGGCTGACTTGCCCAAGGTCACACAAGTAACAAGTAACAGAGGCAATATTTGAATGAAGATCACCTGGCTCCAAATTCAGGATTCATTCCACCATATTCCCAACCACCCCCTTGGAAGGTAGATTCTACAACAGTAGAGAAAAAAATAGAGAAAAGGGAGTTTTACCCCAGAATCTTCTTCTCCCATAATCACCTGTCTCCTTTATCTATATCAATTTAAGATCCTACTACGATCAGGATAGAACAAGCTAGGGAGAAAAAGCCCATTAGACTAGGAGTCAGGAGATCTAGGTTCTAGTCCCAGGTCTGCCACTCATTAACTCTTACTTGACTTCTCTGAAAAAGTCATTCAACCAGTTTAGGTATCAGTTTCCTTGTGTCCTCTTCTTAAATTTCTGGCATTCTATGACTCAAGGTCTTTATTTTTTATCACATTCCATTCAACTGAACAAGTATTGATTAAGCTCCTACTTCTGTGCAAGGCACTAGGACTACAAAGACAAAAAATACATAAAATAGTCTGCCCTCAAGGAAATCACAGTCTAAAATATATAACTATAATCACACAAAATATGATTAATATACATTACCAGCTGGTAGAATTCAGCATCTTTGGGGGTTAGATAAGGAAGCCATCTGTTTCCAAGTTCTTTAAGAAGCCTCTGCTTCTGTTAAAAAAGAAATAATAGACACACATTATTCAGGAGGAAAAAAATGAGGAAAAAGACATGGTTCTCTTAGCCAAGAAAATACTACAATATATCAAATACTTCAAAGTGATCTATTATTTCATCAGTATGGGGACTCTTTCCATTGATGATCTTCACAACCCCCCTCTGCTTCAGTGGTTGGTCTCATGCAATGCTATCTATAGGGTCAAAAACTTCACAACCTTGGATAACATTTTCTTGATGAGCACCACCAAATCTTTCTTGGCTGATCCTTGAATAACAGACACACAGTCTATCGCTGGGCCCAAATGTAATACCTTTGCAGCATGGCAAGAGCTGTTAAAACTTGTACTCTATTGGTGTGCACTTAAAGAATCTAATGTCACCTCCATAGCAAAGAGGCATTGCAGGAAGTCTTCAATTGAAAAGTAAAGCAAAATGGCAATAAAACATTTATTATAAGAGTATTAGAGCATAGGAAGGCAGCCTTTGCTTTCCTAAACCACAGCTCCCTGAAAAATGCATAAAAAAGTCCCTTGTGAGCAGCACTCCTCCAAGGAGTCTAGTGCCCTTATTACATAAATCAAAATGGCAAAAGTATCAGCAAGAACACACACAAGAAATTAAAAGAACTATAAAACAGCCCCTCTGCATCGAGAAGGACCAATTAGTAAATTGTGTTTTTTTGTCTACAGGCCTATTCTAATTATAGCTAATTAAGGCCTTCTGCCAGTGGAAAACATTTTATTCAAGTGGCAAACAGTCTTCAGTGACTAAGAGCTGATACAAGTCTTGGTTAAATAAACAATTAGCTTAGATAATAAAAGTACAAACTACAGCACAGTCCAGGAATCTGTTGATGGTTTTTTCCTACTTTGAAAATTAGCTGGTTTTTGCTTCAGTGATATCTGCACACATCAAGACACAATGAATGTACATAGATCTACATTTCAAGCATTAATGCAAACTGTCCCTAATGAACTTGCTATTTAATCATCAATTTTTCCTTCAAACTCTTGAAAACCAGCCTTCCCTTAGAAATCTACATTTAGTTCCCAGTCCTTATCACAAACTAAGCATGTAAAGATGATTTATAAATGTCAAAAAGGAAAAACATAATCCATCTGAACACTTGGATACATCAAATGGCCAGAGGTTTACATTCCTTAAAATATTTCCCACCCTATAAACACTGTCTTAACACATATTTATGGGTCTCCTTCAATGAGGTTAAATATGTATATGTGGTAGCACACATAGGAAAGGGTCAAATGAGAATTTACACACCATCCCCCAAAACGAGGTTAAATAACAGTGAACCTTTCACAAAGGTTAACAAGTGCCAGTGGAGGTCAATTCTCAGTTCATAATTCATGCTTCAGTTAAATCAATTCCCTCAAAAGCTTATCAGCTAACTCACAATCAGCTCATCAGAGAAGTACATATTATTGCCACTCAGAGGGCTCACTTGAAAGAATAAGTTGAAAGTGCAGATGACAGCTCCTACTACATTGAAATCAAAATATGAAATGGCCTACTGGATCTGGGATATGTCAATATCCTAAGGATAATTATACAATACACCAAAATAGAAATAGAATCAGCAACACTTCCAACTCAAGTCTGCATAACTGAGACTATTACTGTATATCAACATTAACTAACTACAATTCACTCACTGACTAAACTGGCAAGAAGAGTGCTAGAATTTAAAAATGAGAAATGGACTCTGCTCTGTCTCTCATTTTCTTGAGGGGCATGGAAATCTTGGTGAAATCAAGAAGAAAGGCAAGATTTGATTAAGTCAACTGGCCATTTAATTAGCATACTATATGATTACTTAAAGAAAAATTTCATTATTTTCTTAACATGGAATTCATAGTAAAGACAAAGATAATATAAGGTGTTTTTTTTAAAGCATACTTTTGTTCAACAGTGAAGCATTTATTTGGGGAAACATCTGAAACACAGGCTAGCAAACAGAAGGGGGAAAAACCTGACAATTTCTTTGTCTGTGTCAAATGCCAACCCCTTGGCAAACACACACCACATTAAAATGCACTCTTGAGTGTAGGTAGAAGGAGCTCACATTTGATTGTCAGATCTGGCTAACTGCTGCTCCTCAGCTTGATGTACAGATAAATACACACAGCTGGGCCTTGCAGCATACTGCTCTTCTTATATACAAGAAGCTGTCACACAGATGTCAAATACATCAAGCTACTCACCAATTCCACACACAAAACCAGAGAGAAATCAAAGCCTCAGCTCTACCACCTGGTTAGAGTGGAGGTATAAGGCCCCATCCACCAGGACTGACATCCCACCACATCTCCAACAGGTAAAGGAGGCAGCAAAGATCTGACATAAAAAGCATCTTAACTCCAAACTCATAACAGATTTTTAAAATCAGGTGTCAGAAACTTCAGTTTTAATGCTTAGTCCCTGGCTCAAAAGGCAATCTAGACTAAATAAGAGGGGACACTCTATCTTACTTTCCTTACCTATAAAACGGGGATGGAAAAAAAATTATGTAATCTATGAAAAGACAACAGAATATGACTCCTAAAAGGATTATTTTAGGCTTCAATCTATTTTTTAAAAATCCTGAGTTGCTTTACAGCCCTGAAGACATTTAGAAAATCATTGGTGGGTCTGTTGTTTTGTTCCAAGAATTTAAAATTTTCTTTTAGAGGTTGTGTATTTTCTTACAGTCCTATGTGTTTGTGTTTTTAAAGGCAAATAGCTGTTATTGTTAGTCTACTCCTACCCAAAGCATTCCAAGAAAAGCTGTTGGGGGAGGGGGGCAGGAATAATAGCAATTCATTCATTCACTGAACCAATATACCTAGTATCTAGTACCTAGCACTATCCCAGAAAATATGCAAGATACAAAAGTTTTAGAGTCCCAGAAAAACTTCTAATTACAACTCAGCCCAACCCTTCTGAAATGAAATGGACAGTAAGCAGGCATCCCTAAAAGGACCTCAGCAGAGCCCCTTAACAGTACAGTTTGAAGCAGTGTAAGCCTGTGGTCCGTTAACTTTTAAAACAATATTTTGATAACTATATTTTAATGTAATTGGCTTGCTTTATAACCCTATGTATTTTACTTTATGCATTTAAAAACATTATTCTAAGAAGGGCTCCATAAGTTTCACTAGACTAGAAAAGGGAAAGAAGAAAGAAAAGGGAGGGAGAGAAGGAGGCAGAGAGGGAGGGAAGGAGGGAGGGAGAAAAAGGATGGAACCAATTTGCTGCCTGGCATTGACATGGTCACAATACCTACTCTGTCCCCTGGTAACCAAGTCACATCCTCCCCTGCAAGTACTGGAAAGTAAAGGAAAAAAAAAGGTGAGGGGTATGAGAGAAGAGGAAATTGCCAGAAAATACGTCTGGGGTTGGGTTGAAATCCTTCCTTGTTGCCAACTAAAGACACGGTCTACCTCAATTCGTCAAGACAAAAAAAAAAAATGTAGTATGAGCAATGAGAAGTTTGAGAACCACTACTTTAAAGCCAAAACTAACAAATATGTCTCCAACTCCCGTTCTGCCAACCCTCACTCACACTCCACAGAGATTCTCACAAAGTTATAGATGCTGATTAAAGGCAATACTCCAGGACAAAACTCTGCCACCACAACTGGCCATTCTCGAAGAGAGGGGGGCTACCTGTTCAGACTATGGTCTAGCCCCTGCTTCATAATTCTATCATCTTTCCTTCTCATTCAGTGTTATGCCATCTCTTCAGAATTGGTTCCCACCTACCGACCTATATGAAAGATGCTGTGAAAGCAGAAATAGTAAAGGGTTGGCAAAAGACTGAACAGGTAGGGTAAAAGTAAGTATTGAGGATGACGAATGGCACCAAACCTGGGTGACTGGGAGGTTTATGGGGCCTTCAACAATAAGATAGGGAAGTTTTAAGAAAGGCGAGTGTTGGGGCAGCTAGGTGGCACAGTGGATAGAGCACCGGCCCTGGAGTCAGGAGGACTTGAGTTCAAATCCGGCCTCAGACACTTAACACTTACTGGCTGTGTGACCCTCGGCAAGTCACTTAACCCCAATTGCCTCACACACACACAAAAAAAAAGAAAGGCGAGTGTTTTTTGGGAAAGATAATGAACTCTGCTCTGATCATGCTGAGACTGACTGATCTGTCTATATCAATGTCCAGTTTGAAATCTCCAGTAGGAAGTTAGTGGTAGGAGACGAAAGGTCTAAAGAAATATGGGTGGGCTAAGTAGATGTAAAAATGACCTGCATAGAAATGATTAAGTTTGATCATTGAATCAATGGGAGCTGAAGAGGTTAGACCACCAAGAGAGACAGCATAGAGGGAAGAAAGAAGGTGGCCAAGAAGAGAACTTGTGTGACCTAGAGAAAGATCCAGCAAAAAAAAGGCATATTCAGACAAGAAGGAGGAAAACCAGTAGAGAGCAGTATCATAAAAACCTAGAGATGAGAAAGTAGACAGGAGAGAAGGGTGATCAACAGTGTCAAAGGCTGCAGAAAGGTCAAGAAGGATAAGGACTAAGAAAAGGACATTATTTTAAAAGGGCATTAGATTTGGCAATTAAGAGATCACTGGAAATTCTAGACAGAGCAGTTTCACTGAATGATGAGGTTGGAAGCAATGGTTTAAAGGGAGTGAAACTAGAGGAAATGAAGGCACTGACTGTAAATAGCTTTCTCAAAGTTAGCCATTAAGGGGACATGAAATATAAACACTAGTGAGGAGTGAACAGGTGAGTTTGTTTTTTTTAAAGGATGAAAGAGACATGTTTGTAGGCAGCAGACAAATGGCCAATACAAAGCGAGAGACTGAAAACTAGTAAGAGGGGAGTTGAAAGAGGTGGAAATATTCAGAAAAGACAAGATGGAATGGGATTGCGGGTGCATATAGATGAGTTAGCCCTGGTAAGGAGAAAAACCAAAGGGAAAAGGACCCACATGTACAAAAATATTTATAGCTGCTCTTTTAGTGGTGGCAAGGAAATTGAGGGGATACCCATCAATTGGGGAATGGCTGAACAAGTTGTGGTACATGAATGTAATGGTATACTATTATGCTGTAAGAAATGATGAGCAGGCAGATTTCAGAGAAACCTGGAAAGACTTACATGAACTGATGCTGAGTGAGATGAGCAGAACCAGAACAGTATACACAGTATCAACAACACTGTGTGTTGATCAACTGTGATAGACTTGACTCTTCTCAGCAATACAATGGTGCAAAGGACTTATGATAGAAACTGCTCTCCAAATCCAGAAAAAAAGAACTATGAAATCTAGATGTAGATTGAACCATACTATTTCTATTTTGGGGGGTTTTGTTTTTTTAAGTTTTTCCTTTTTGCTCTGATTCTTCTTTCATAGAATGACTAATGCAGAAATATGTTTAATGTGATTGTACATATATAACCTATATCGGATTGCTTGTTGTCTTGGGGAGGAGGGAGAGAGAAAAATCTGAAACTAAAAATCTTATAAAAACACATGTTGAAAACTATCTCTACATGTAACTGGAAAATAATAAAATACTTTTATGGGAAAAAAAGGAAAAACCACCTCTTCATGTGAGAAAAGAGTGAAGCAAATGATAGGAGGAAGGCATCTGAGGAATGGGAGATGAGGGGGCTCTCTGGGAATGGCCTCAATATTTCTGCTTAAGTATGATGCCAGGAGCTCAGCTGAGAGGGTGGAAGACAAGGTGCCATGAGAGACTTGTGGAGGGATGAAAAGGTTTGGAATAGTTATTGTTGTGAATTTATTCAGGATATGTTAAAAAGAAAAAACTGTCTTGCTACTATGAGGATCCAGTAGAGATTATGCAATGTAATTGTTTTTGATTTTTATTTAGTATTTTATTTTTCCCTAATTACATGTAAAAAGAAATTTTAACATTTGTTTTTAAAACTTTGAGTTATAAATTCTCTCCTTTCCTCCTGACCCTCCACCTCTCCACCCATTGAGAAGGCAAGTAATTCAATATAGGTTATACATGTGTAGTCATGCAAAACATTTTCATATTAGTCATGTTGTTAAAGAAAACATAGACCAAAAAAAAAATCAAGAAAAATAAAATAGTAGGCTTCAGTCTGTATTCAGACACCATCAGTTCTTTCTCTGGGAATGGATAGCATTTTTTGGTCATAAGTCCTTCAGAGTTGTCTTGGATCAGTGTATTGCTGAGAATAGCTGTTATTCTCAGCTGATCACCTTACAATATTGTTGTTACTTTGCACACAGTGCATTTCACTTTGCATCAGCTCATATAAGTCTTTTTATGTTTTTCTGAGAGCATCACAATATTTCATCACAACCATGTACCTTAATTTGTTCAGCCATTATCCAACTGATAGACATCCCTTCAATTTCCAATTTTTTGCCACCAAAAAGCACTGCTATTAATATTTTTGTACCTATAACTCCTTTCATTTTTTATTTTTTATGTCTTTTTGGATACAGACTTAGTAGTGGTATTGCTAGGTCAAAGGGTATGCATGGTTTTATTAGCTCTTTCGGCATAGTTTTAAACTGTTCTCCAGAGTGGTTGAATCAGTTCACAACTCCACCAACAATGCATTAATGTCTCATTTTTCCTACATCCCTTCGGACATTTGTCATTTTCCTCTTCTGTCCTATAAGCCAAATTAATAAGCATGAGGTAGTACCTCACAATTGTTTTGATCTGCATCTCACCAATTAAAAGTGAGTTAGAGCATTTTTTTTTCATATGGCTATAGATAGCTTTGATTACTTCATCTAAAAACTGTTCATATCTTTTAACCATTTATCAACTGGGGAATGGCTCTTATTTTTATAAATTTGACTCAGTTCTCTATATGTTTGAGAAATGAGACCTTTATCAGAGAAGCTTGCTTCAAAATTGTTTTCACAGTTAATATTGCTAACTGCAATATGTATAGAGATATATAGATATAACCTATATCAGATTACCTGCTGTCTAGGGGAGGGGGGAGGGAGGGGAGGGAGGGAGAAAAATCTGAAATTGTAAAGCTTGTATAAACAAAAGTTGAGAACTATCTTTACATGTAACAGAAAAAATAAAATACCTCATACATTAAAAAAAAAAATATTGCTAACTGCATTTCCCTCCATCCTATCTCTCCCCATTTATTCTATTCTTTCTTTCCTTTCACCATCTCTCCTCAAAAGTGTTTTACTTCTGACTACACCCTCCTCCAATCTGTCCTCCTTTATATCACCCCCCATACCTCTTATCCCCTTCTCCTCCTACTTTCACATAGGGTAAGACAGATTTCTACACCCAATTGAATGTGTATGTTATTCCCTCTTTCAGCCAGTTTTCTTAAGAGTAAGGTTCACTTACTTCCCATCATCTCCCCCATCTTCCCCTTGACTGTAAAAGCTTTTTTTGACTCTTTTATGTGAGCTAATTTATCCCATTTCACCTCTCCCTTTCCCTTTCTCCCAGTACATTCCTTTCTTACTCTTTAATTTTATTCTTTTAGATATCATTCCTTCATATTCAACTCACACCTGTACCCTCTGTCTACAAATACTCCTTCTAACTGCCCTAATGATCAGAAAGTTTTTATGAGTTACAAATATCATCTTCCCATGTAGGAATGTAAACAGTGTTACCCTATTAAATTCCTTATGATTTCCCTTTCCTGTTTTCTTTTTCATGCTTCTCTCTAGTTTTGTATTTGAAGGTTAAATTTTCTATTCAACTCTGGTCTTTTCATCAAGAAAGGTTGAAAGTGAGTGTGAGGAAAAGGAGACGGGAGTGATGCCTGGACCAGTCACTGCTACTGCTGTGCTACTGCCGCTGCTCCCACCCCTCCATCATCACCACCATGCCCAAGAGAAAGGCTGAAGGAAATGCTAATGGAGACAAAACCAAGGTTAAGGACGAACCACAGAGGATATCAGCACAGTTATCTGCTAAACCTTCCACTCCGAAGCCAGAACCCAAACCCAAAAAGGCACCTACAAAGAAGGGAGAGAAGTTAGCCAAAGGGAAAAGTGGAAAGGCTGATGCCAGTAAGGATGGGAACAACCCTGCAGAGAATGGAGATACCAAAACATACCAGGCATAGAAAATTGAAGGTGCTGGAGATGCCAAGTGAATTGGGTGAATTTTTGATAACTGTGTACTTCTAGTGACTGTAAAGTCTGAAATACTATTTTTTATCAAGTTTTATGAAAATGCAGAATTTTGTTTTACTTTTTTTAAGCTATGTTGTTAGCACACTTTATTGTTTTTGAGGAATATGGCAGATGTTACAGATAGGCTGTCTCAGAAGCTGGGTTGAAATGGATGGGGGTTTTTAAGAGGACTTCTCTTGAATACCAAGAGAAGGTTCCCTGACACACACATATATACATACCCCCACACACACCAGATACATAGATCTGAACACTGATACCCTCAGCCTGTCTGGTGGGGGTAGGAGTAGATAACTACAAAAAATTTGTACTTCTTACCTTTCTGCCATAAGCATCAACTTGACTCCTTCAAACCCAGAGGCCAATCAGGACCTGACCCTATTTCCCTCCTTCCCCCCACCACCAAATCAATTGTGTTGGATACCAGTCTTTCAGGTAATCTGGACTTGAATTATGGCCCTGAGGAGGCCTCCCCAAAAGAACCAAAGTTCCTTTCATATTGGGGATCTTTTCCAATGAAGAATTCTGCAGTTTTCCATTTCATTTCCTCAAAGTCAGGGTAGGCTCCTGAAAAGTTGTTAAACAACATACACTCAATGTAAAAGTGTCCTCCATAAACTTTCTCTATTTAAAGTATAAAATAAAGACTCTTCATTGGGTTTTATAGTGACTTTATGTTTTTGGTAGTCCATGGAAAAGGGGAGTTTGAAGGTTGTTATATACTGTTGCTGACTGTAGCCCATGTCCTGCCTGAATTACCATGATTGTTTATGAAAAGTATCTTTAATAAAGCTGAGTACAGTTTGGCTTGAAAAAAAAAAGTTGAAAGTCCTCTTTTTCATTGAATATCCATTTTTCCCCTGGAAGAATTTTTTTGGGTAGGTGATTCTTGGTTGTAATAGTAGCCCCTTTGCCCTTCAGAATATCCTATTCCAAACTCTCCAATACTTCAATATAGAAACTGCTAAATCTTGGGTTATCCTGACTGTGGCTCTATGATACCTGAATTGTTTCTTTCTGGGTACTTGCAGTATTGTCTCCTTGACCTGGGAGCTCTGGAATTTGGCTAAAATATTCCTGGGAGTTTTCATTTTGGGATCTCTTTTAGGAGGTGATCAGTGGGTTCTTTCCATTTCTATTTTACCCTCTTGTTCCAGAAAATTAGGAGTCTTCCTTGATAATTTAATAAATAATAGAAAGATAAACAAAGGGGAAATATGGAACTGAAAAAATTATAGGAGAAACTAAAGCTAAAACTTTCTGGCATCTTCTAAATTGAATTGCAAAAGAATATATATGGGGCAGCTAGGTGGCACAGTGGATAGAGCACCAGCCCTGGAGTCAGGAAGACCTGAATTCAAATCTGGCCTCAGACACTTGACATATTTACTAGCTGTGTGACCCTGGGCAAGTCACTTAACCCCAATTGCCTTACCAAAAAAGAAAAGAAAGAAAAATAATATGTACATATATATATATATATATACACACACACACACACACACACATACATACATACATATATATGTATAATATATGTGTGTATATGGAGAGAAAGAGAAATGAACTACATAGTAATTTTACAAAAAATAAGAGAAATCCAAATCAAAAGAACCTGGTAATTTCACCTCACACCTTGCAAACTGACAAAGGTGACAAAAACATTAAAAGTTAGTGAGGTTAGGGCAGCTAGGTGGCACAGTGAATAAAGCACCGGCCCTGAATTCAGGAGGACCTGAGTTCAAATCCAACCTCTGACACTTGACACTTACTAGCTGTGTGACCCTGGGCAAGTCACTTTACCCTCATTTCCCCACCAAAAAAAAAAAGTTAGTAAGGTTGTAAAATGGTAGATATACTGATACATTGTTAGTGGAGCTGTGAAACGATAAAACTATTTTATAAAACAATTTTGAATTATTCAAATAAAGTGACTAAGATGTTCATGCCCTTTGAACCTGAGACTCTATTACTTGGCTTGTGCCCCCAAGGAAGCTATCAATAAAAAGAAATAGGAGCAGCTAGGTGGCACAGTGGATAAAGCACTGGCCCTGGATTCAGGAGTACCTGAGTTCAAATCCGGCCTCAGACACTTGACACTTACTAGCTGTGTGACTCTGGGCAAGTCACTTAACCCCCATTGCCCTGCAAAAAAAAAAAAAGAAATAGCCTATGTAGACCAAAATATTTATAGCAGCATTTTTGTGTATGTGTGATAGCAAAGAACTGGAAACAAAATAGATGTCCCATTGATTGTCCAATAGTTAAAAAATTTCCATGAATGCAACAGAATATTACTGTGCTGTAAGAAATAATATGTGATGAATGGAGAAAAGCATACAAAGATCTATATGAACTGATACACAGTGAAGTAAGCACAGCCAAGAAAATATTATGCACAGTAACTACAATGATGCAAATGGAAAGACCACCCCCCACACACATACCCAAAAAGTATAAAGTTATAATTAAACATTATACTTCTCATTTAATTTTCTGGCTAACAATATGAACCAGAAAATCTTCTGTTTTAATCTTCAACATAAGTAATTGGGTTTTTTGATGGATCACTGTTTTTCACTGAAGGTAAGGACCCACCCTTACTAATCGCTTTATCTCCCCAGGGTCTAGCATAGTAAATTAAACAAAGTAGCTAATTAATAAGAGTTTGCTGAGTAATCTAAGTGTAGTAACTTAGACTCACCATTCTGAAAATGAGAAGTCACTAGACAGTTCAACAGATGAGAAGGAGTTACCAGTATGCTGGATTTGGAGTCAGATGGCCTGGATTCAAAACCTGTCTTTGCCACTTACAGTTCAGCCCTGAATTAGTTACTTCCTTTCTTGGCTTCAGTTTCCTCATCTGTAAAACAAGGGAACTGAACCACTATTAAATGTAGATGCAGATGTATAAGTTAAATGCATACTTCCCTAAGGATAACCCTGGAGAATTGATTTCTTGAATTTTATTCAATAAAACATTTACTAAATGCCTACTGTGTACTAGACTTTGGGGGAGATGCAAATTTAAATAAGTATCAGTCCTTAAATAGTTGTAAAGGGGACTATGACTTATACATAAATAATTATAATGCAAAATGGAGCATGTAAAATTCATACCAGAAGTACCAAATACTAAGAGAGGTCAAAGGAGGGAAAAGATAACTTCCAACCATGGAAATCAAGAAATGTCAGGCTTCCTAGAGAAGGTGGCACTTGAGCAAGGCCTTAAATGATGGGTAGGATTTCAACTAGCAGAGATCAAAGGACCACAGATTTAGAGCTGGAAGGGATTTTAGAGGCCACATGTGGAAAGTTCACAAAGAACATTGTGAGCAAAAACAGAAAGGTGAAAAAGCACAAAACAAGGCAAGATTTGCCTTTGATTCTGAGCAGACGCACAAAAATATTTCTTACCTGAAAGATTTAAAAAGATAATTACTGATCAAGTAATTTTTTTTATTGCTAACACTGCCTATATTTCGAAAGACTATATAAAACTCAACACACCCTTCTATTGAATTCTGTCCCATTTTCTTTTTGGCCCCATAGTACATAATACTATAAATTCCCAGAAGCTCAGTAGCAGGAAAATTGGCACTGGCTACTCCCATCAAGGTGGGAGAGCCAAATTCTCTTAACCTCAAGCTAAGTTAATTTTGCATATTCAAAGTTCTCCAATTCAAGGGTCCTGGGCATCTATTTTGTGACCAGCAATGCAATAGGTGTTTAATGACATAAACTCTAGAAAATGGGGCCAAACACTTTTCTCTTTAGGAGTCAATTTGTGAACTGACTTTAAAAACATGTTGTACTGCTTTTGTACAACAGTTTGCTCCAACTATTGTGCAGAATTGGAAAAGTCAAACTACCATTAAATGACTTACCAGCAGAAGGAAAATGTACTTGATGCTACTAGCCCAGGGTCTATCCACTAAATAAATACTTCTTTGCATTTCTTTGCCCTTCTCTAGCTTTCTGCCTTTTGTCTGAGAGCTGCATAATCAAATATGCATTTTAAGCACTTTTTTCATTTTAGGAACATCTGGATTATACAGACAGAATATCTTGCTTAAAAAAAAAAAGACCTGCTGATACAGCTGTATCAGCTATTAGTTTTTGCCTACGTGTGATTAAAAGTTGAAGAAATCAACTTTAAAGGCTGAGTTATTAAATAACTATTTTAAGATTCTATAATACGATGACGATATTTCTGTTTGTTTTCATTTATCCAATTCTAGAGTGCCTGAAAGTCAATACACATTTTATCACTATTTCTTGATTAAAGCATTGAATATTGTACCGAACTCTGTAACTTTAAAAATGATTGTTTAATCTTATTTCAGTATGTGTATTTTATGTTCCCTAGTTTACTCTTCCAATTATATAACTAATGAAAATGTACCTGTGCTGGCTTCTCTGATAAAAAGTAAACAATAATAATCCTAATAAAACAATTCTTCTTATGCAAATTGCACAGGCCTGCAACCTTGTGTTTATTTTCTGAACCATCCCTGGCTTGACTCATGGCATGACAACACTCCAGCCTGAGGCCTAACAATCAATGGATCAGGCTTTTCACTGAGTCATTCACATCCAAACTGAAGGTCATAAGATCTGAACTCAAAGGGAAAAAACACAAATCTATCTTTAATCACTCTTCAATTACACAAATCAAACATGATAGATTCAATTTCATCAACTCACAAAATAATTTTCCTAGAAGCTTCCAGGAAACATAAATATCACTTCTTACAGAAAATAGCAAATTCTAAGTCACCATTTTATTAAAATTTATTACTGATATTAGAGAACTGACAGATTCCCAAAATAAAATTCAGAAGAACTTAACCAAAAATGAGAACTCTACTCCATATGCAAAGCCAGTAGCATTTGGCAGCTGCCAAGGGTGCTGAACAAAACCTATTGGGATGATGGAGGGAAAGGAATTTCATACTTAAGAAAAAAGAAAAGATACCACACACTAGCCACAAAAAGCCATGTTGAATGCTAAAGAATCTCTCCCTGTTGTGCACAATAGTTGTTACTTTTAAAAACCAACTGAAGACACCAAATTCATGGGCTATAAAAAATTACTTCCCAGTAAGGCTTGTTGCAATGATGTAGTAATTTCTAGGTAGGTTGATTTTCTAGTTCTTTTAGCCCATTATTCTCTTACTCCCTGTTGGTCTAAGCTAACACTAGCATTCATTATAAAGTGTCTCTGAACACTTGTGGCTGCTTTATTCCCATTACATTGTGAGAATCAGAGCGCTACCAACCTGCTGAGAAAGATATTGCAGAGAAGC
This sequence comes from Dromiciops gliroides, assembly GCF_019393635.1. Classification (NCBI taxonomy): domain Eukaryota; kingdom Metazoa; phylum Chordata; class Mammalia; order Microbiotheria; family Microbiotheriidae; genus Dromiciops; species Dromiciops gliroides. The sequence goes on from NC_057862.1 coordinate 401,844,093, forward strand.
TCCACCATGAGGAGAAAGCGTGAGGTGACCTCTGGAGGTTTCAAAGGTCAGATTGGCATCAGGAAGTGATGTCTGCCGCCTGTGGATTGTGTCAATCAGAGCTACCAGCCAATTAGCTTGGAGCTGTGTGTGTGGATGCCCCTGTTTCCTGTTTCACAGGAGGCTTCTGGAAGAAGCCAGGGAAAAGCAAGGGTCTTGGGGTTCCAGACTTGGGGCTTGGCAGCAGGATGGATGCTGGCTCTTAGATAGCTAGACAAAGGCTGTTTTACTTCTCTCTCTCTATCTCTCACACTCTCTCTTCACTAACTTCTAATGCACTTTAATAAATACTTAAAAGACTAAACTCTTGCTAAAGCTTCTAATTTAAGGCAACCACTCATTAGATTTTAGATATCACAGCTAGAATTTTAGACCTTACATGATATATACAATATACAATTGATTTGACTATACTCTCAATCCATCTATGACACTGGCAAGTAACACACTACTGTGTTAGATGAGATGAGTCAGTGACCTACAGAATGGCTAACTAAATATCTTCATCTTGAAGACAGGCTAAAAAAGAAAAAATAATCTTTGGGATTACAATATTTTCTCATCTGTCAACAATCTACATTGGTCTTATCCACTTCAATATGTCAACCCTCTTTCTCTAGAAATTTTAGTCTAATATACAAACCTTTTGGTTTTCCCAGAAGCAGATGAGAAACAGAAACATCACTTACTATAGAAAATGTCAACCTGTAATCCATCATTTTATGAAAATATCAAATTCTCTGACATCATGAGACCAGGAAGATTCATTGGGCAAAATTTAACACAAGTTAGAAGGGGAAATTTTGAAAAAGTGTGCTTGAAATAGACAGTCAGTTCTTTCCCAAAGAAACAAATTCCTCTGTAAACCTAACACAGAGGCAATAAAAGGGAGAAGCTAATTTAGTAATAGTTCTGATTTCTCTTAGGTCTCATAGACATATAGCAAAAGTGTGCTGGAAAGGCAAGATATGAAAGTCTGACAAGCAAAACCAAAATAGACAACCGACTATTGGTTGCGTTTTCCCTTAAGCAGAATACTTTCTTACTTCCCTTTACCAAGAAAAGAACTATTTTCTTTTTACTTTTCCTTCTGGCCTAGAAAGATGGTGTAGGATATGTGAGCTACCCTACAGAAGTAAATAATGCTGAAGTAGATGCTAAATTAGGAGCCCGCCTTTCCCTATTATGAAGAATCAATGCTCAAGTCATACTCAGTCCCCTCCATTCAACCTTACAGTATAAAAGCTTCAAGACCAGGCCAGGAAAGGACAGGCTTCAAGTTAATATTTGCAAAGAAACTGCTATTAGCATTTTTCAGTTAGCTCTTATGTTCTACCACTCAGTTTCTGACTGTTAACTATTAAAACTTCATAGTAACAGAGGCTATTCAACTGGATCACTGAATTCACAGCAGTCAAAAAGAATCTGGCATAATAAATCAGACATCCTAACTGTATCACTGCTGTTTGTGTTTATGAGGAAATGCATTATCTCTTGAACTAGATTTCAGATAATCTTTTCTGAATCCTATTTTTATTCAAATGGAAGAGCTATATTTTCAGATTTCCCTTTCATAATGCTCTGAATTGCCAAAAGATACACTGTGTGCACTGGCCTAATCCAATCTGTTAAAAAAAAATCCCAGCAGTTTATGCATAATAGCACATTAACATTCAGTTACATAGTGCTCACTCAGACTCCTGTATATCACAAGGGGTACCACTGTCAGTCAATAAACATTTATTAAGCACCTACTATGTACTAGGCACTGTGCTAAGTACTAGGAATACAAATGCAAGTTTGGTTTGTTTGTTTTTTAAAGACAATCCCTTCTCTCAGGGAGCAATATAATGGCAGAAGACCACACATAAAAGGAAGCTGAAAAGTAGGGCATGATGAGGAAGATGGAAAAGGGGGTGCCAAAATAAATTTTTAAAAAACACAATATAGGGGCAGCTAGGTGGCGCAGTGGATAGAGCACTGGCCCTGGAGTCAGGAGTACCTGAGTTCAAATCTGGCCTCAGACACTTAATACTTACTAGCTGTGTGACCCTGGGCAAGTCACTTAACCCCAATTGCCTCACTAAAAAAAAAAAAAACCCACAATATAGCAGATAGGAAATGAGAAGAATATGCTGAGCTTCTTATCTTAAATAGAGGCCCTAGGGGCAGCTAGGTGGCACAGTGGATAGAGCACTGGCCCTGGAGTCAGGAGTACCTGAGTTCAAATCCAGCCTCAGACACTTAACACTTACTAGCTGTGTGACCCCAGGCAAATCACTTAACCCCAATTGCCTCACTAAAAAAAAAAAAAATAGAGGCCCTAGAGCTTGTGGCCCTTCCCTCCAGCCAGAAGGTCCAATCAGAGGACAGAGGTTACTGATGAGATGAGTATCCAGGAAAATTCAATCTTTCAGGATAAAGGGATTTTCCTCATCTCACTTTGCATCAGTTCATATAAGTTTTTCCAGACTTTTCTGAAAGCATATTGCTCATTATTTCTTAAAGTACAATAGTATTCAGTCACAATCATATACCACAACTTATTCATCCATTCCCCAATTGATTGGCATCCCTATAATTTCCAATTCTTCACCACCACAAAAAAAAGTTACTATAAGTATTTTTGTAGATATTTGGGTTTTTATCTCTTTGAGATACAGACCTACTAGTAGGCTTTAAAGTTGTTTTAATGCTTTTTGTAGAAGTCTTTGTGACAAGTTCCTATTTCTGCAGCTGCATTAGGAAGATACTTTTAAATGAAAAGTAGAGTCATATCCATGATATAAGAAAAATGTGTCTCCTGTTGGCCAAATGAACTCCTTGCAGGAAAGCTACTCCACAGCACACCAGCCCTCTTGGTTCAGAAACCAATTTCTATTTGTTATTCCCAGAGGACTGATGATTCTCCAAAATTCCTCATCTTCTCCCTTTCCCACTTTGAGTTGCCCAGAAATAATGATGGATACAGTTTGTATGTCTGAGTCTCACCATGGCTCCTAGACCTGATCAGGCACTCTCTGAAAAGGAAGGGAGAGATCTCAGACTTCTCTATATGCCATATAATTTTTGTTTAACTTAAGCCAGAATTTTCCATGTGGTCCCCAGATTCCAGGGTGTTAAAATAAGGATCAATGTTGATAACAAACCACCCAAAAGGACACATATACACAGGACACATATTCCTCCCTTGCTTTTCTGGACATCTTAATCAAAAGGTTGTGGTTAATAATCAAAGTAAACAGACAAAAACAGAAGGAAAATGCCAGCATCCAATCCTCTACCTCCCCAACTGTGTTGATATGCTGCTCCAGGATCTCAGCTAGCTCTCTCCCTCACTCTTTCAACATAGTTTTATTGTGATAGTTTTTCATACAAGTTCTGATATGGATCCTCCTGTTAAATCTCTGTGCTGATGAAATAAACCCCACCTACCAATGATGAGTTACCTGGGGAAGGAAGGCATAATGGAGAGGTCTAAAGAAGGCCATTCATTCTGAAGGTCAATGAGTTCACATTTGTAAAGATGGTTCATGGCAAAAGGTTCCTCTATGTGTTCCCCAAATATAGTCCTAAAATGACTGAGAATTCTTTAATTACTCTCATGAAATAATATCCTAAATAATCTATCCAGGTTACTAAGTAGTAGATATCTAACCTCTTGGGCCTACCATTTCTAATTTTCTGACTCTTTGTGCATCTCTCTCTCCTACATGCACACATACACACACACATACACAAACCAAACATATATATGTATGTATATGTACACATCTATACATATGCATATGTGTGTATGGGGTGTAGGGTGTGTTCAGGGAAGACTGGTACCTCTGGTATAAGGGCCACTGAGCCCTTTTTTGGGTTGCTTTCCACCTTTGGTATCTATTTGATTCACCCAATTCTCATCAGTGGCTCCAAGAAGCTGTAGTGTGTGCAATGGCCATACCCTGGTAAACCATTTCAGAAGATGGGCTAAAACCAGGCTAAAGGTAAGTGAGGGGTCTCAAACTCTTCGGCGAATTAGGGGAGTGTCTACCCGAAGCATGTGAAGATTTCCACTGGGGGAATGGGTAGATGAGAACAATCAGTTCTAACAGCCACGAAGGCTAATGAAGCAGACACTGTGGAGCACTTAGAGCTTGGTTAGACATCAAAGATGCCAGGGTCATCCACTGTTTCCTGAGCCATCACTGGCTGTCTTGACCTTGTCTTGCCACTGAATTCTGATGACTCTAGAAGAGAGAGTGAAGCTGACAACTTTGCAGAGCGCTTAAATCCAAATTATGCATGAATCGAATAGACATTATCCATAACATTTTACCATTTTTACCTTCCACAAAGTCCAGTGGCAACAAGCAAGTCGTTGTTGTTGCCTGTCCTTCCTTCTCAAAGAGGACCATGACATTTGTCATGGTTTATAATGAATTGGATTTAAGGTAGGGAGGGCTGTGCAAAGTCACCAGCCTCACTTTCTCCTCCAGAGCTATCTGGGTCCAGTGGCAAGATATATTATCAGGATGACTGGACATGGTCCCTGATGTTTAAGGCAAACAGGGATAAGTGACTTGCCCAAGGTCACACAGCTCGTGTCTGAAGTGAGATTTTAATTCAGATCCTCCCAACTTCAGGGCTAGTGCAGTAAATAGAGCACTGGCCCTGAAGTTGGAAGGATCACTTGCTTGCTGAGGGCAGAGTGACAAAGAAGCAGGTGTGGATACACTGGGAGCTATAGTCACAATGCTGCACACAGACAGCCCAGGACATAGGGTCATCTTCTCACTGGACTGAGATACCACTGCTGCTATTCAGCAGCCCCTGCTTGTCTGAGCAGTCTTTTTTAAGGACCACACTGTTCATCTCCTGATATGAGAAAGGGGCTAGAAAGGTACCCTAAAAAATGTCTGCTTCACCCAAGCACGGCCTGCTTACCACAGCAAGTGAGGATCCCACCCTACAGTCGAAATGCAAAAAGAAATGTACTGGGGCAGCTAGGTGGCGCAGTGGATAAAGCACTGGCCTTGGATTCAGGAGGACTTGAGTACAAATTCAGCCTCAGACACTTGACACTTACTAGCTGTGTGACCCTGGGCAAGTCACTTAATCCTCAGTGCCCTGACCCCCCCAAAAAATGTACAAAAACTTGTGCAAAGATGATTCCAGTCACCTTTGGTACATGGAATGTGTGCACCCTTAGGGACTAAACAAAATCTAGTAGACCTGAAAGACGAATAGCTCTTGTTGCAAGACAATTCAGCAGGTGTCATATCCAAATAGCAGCCCTAAGAAAAAAACAAGGCTGGCAAAAGAAGGCCAGCTTACTGAAGTCAGATCTGGATACATGTTTTTCTGGAGTGGACTCAGTGAAGGGAAGCACCTCATCTAATGTAGGTTTTGCAATCAAAACTAATCTAGTCAACAAGCTTGTATGCCTACCAAAAGGAATAAATGACAGGCCCAGGACAATGCAATTTCCACTTGTAGAAAAGCACCATGCTACCATCATCAGTGCATATGCTCCCACCATGACAACAATGATGAGGACAAAGAAAGATTTTATGAAGACCTAGAAACCCTTATCATCAATGTTTCAAAAGAGGACAAGCTTATAATTCTAGGAGATTTTTTTTTTTGGTGTTTTTTTGTTTTTGTTTTTTTGCAGGACAATGAGGGTTAAGTGACTTGCTCAGGGTCACACAGCTAGTAAGTGTCAAGTGTCTGAGGCCACATTTGAACTCAGGTCCTCCTGAATCCAGGGCTGGTGTTTTATCTACTGCGCCACCTAGCTGCCCTCTCTGGGAGATTTTAATGCAAGAGTAGGCTCACAGTACCAGTCATGGAACTCTAGGGAGGAATGGAGTCAGAAGCAGCAACAGCAATGGTCAATTACTTCTAAAGACTTATGTGTCCCATGACACCCTCACCAACAATGTCTTCTGTTTACCTAAACGCAATAAAAGTTTGTGGATGCACCCTTGCAGCAAACATTGGCATTTAATAGACTATATGATTATAAGGAGAAGAGACAGCCAGTATGTAAGAATCACAAAAGCAATATGTGATGCATTGCTGGACTGATCATAGACTTATCCTCTTTAAACTAAACATTAATTTTCAACAAAAGCAGTGGCCTCAAGGCAAAATGACTACCAGAAGACTTAATGTCAACAGATTAGAGTACTTCTTTGGGCATAAGCAGTTTGTTGCTAACTTAGTTGAGAGCAGTGGAGTAGAAAAGGAGTGGGCAGATTTCAGAGATTTGTTGTACAGCACAGCATTTACTCATCTGTGCCAGAAACTCACAAACATCAAGACTGGTTTGACAAAAATGATGGGGAAAATACAGAAGCTGCTAAATGAAAAACAAGAACTCCACAAAGTTTACCAGCAGAATCGTTCATCTCTCTCTCTCTCTCTCTCTCTCTAAGAAGGTAGTGTTGAACTTCATTAAATTGAAGTGCAAACGAATCTTAGAAATGTGCAGAATTCTTGGCTGAGATGAAATTCAGTTTTATGCTGATAGTAATAATCCAAAGCATTTTTATGATGCCCTGAAGGCTACTAATGGACCAAAGATCTATAGTGCATCTCAACTACCCCATGCTGATGGGTCTACATTGATTAGTGATACAGACATGACCCTGGACAGATGGGCTGTACACTTCCATAATGTTCTCAACAGACCATCATCAATCAATGCTGAAGCCATTGACCATATACCTCAGGTTGAAGTCAACTCCTCTCTAGCCGAACTTACAACTGAAGAAGAAGTTTTGAATGCCATTAGGTTCCTCTCATGTGGCAAGTACCTAGTGCTGATTCTATTCCAGCTAAGATTTACAAAGTAGAGGGCCTGATGCTCATTCAAAAACTGACTGAAATTTCCAGGTTATATGACAAGAGGAACTCATCTCCAGGAGTTCAAGGATGCCTCTACTGTCCATCTCTATAAAGGAATGGGAAATATATTGTCCTATGACAATCACAGTGGGTCTCCCAGTCATTACTAGCAAGATTCTTGCCAGAGTCTTCCTTAATGAGCTGATCCTTCACCCAAGTCATTTACCTGAGAGCCAGTGTGGCTTCAGAAAGTGCCAAGCAACCACCGATATGGTGTTTGCTGCTTTATAACTCCAGGAAAAATACCAGGAGCAGAACAGAGATTTATACACAATATTCATTGATCTGACCAATGCCTTTAATACTGTCAGTTGTGATGGCCTGTGGAAAATTATGGCAAAATTTCATAGCTCTGAGAAGTTCATTAGTATTGAACATCAGTTTCATGACAGTGTGCATGCACAGGCTCTGGATAAAGGATGATGGATTTTTTTGTTTTGTTTTGTTTTTGTGGGGCAATGAGGGTTAAGTGACTTGTTCAGAGTCACACAGCTAGTAAGTATGTCAAGCGTCTGAGGCTGGATTTGAACTCAGGTTCTCCTGAATCCAGGGCCGGTGTTTTATCTACTGCACCACCTAGCTGCCCGTAAAGGATGATGTTCTTGAGCTTTCCAAGTCACTAATGGAATGAAACAAGGCTGTGTGCTTGCTCCCATGCTTTTTAGCATGATGTTTTCACCAATGTTGTCAGATGCCTTCAATGAGGAAAAAAATGGTATCAAGGTCAGCTATGCACAGATGGTAAATTATTTAACTTTAAAAGGCTACAAGACAAGACTAAAGTGGAGGGAGAGTTGGTACATCATTTTTTGTTTGCAGATTATTGTGCACTCAGTGCAACCTCTGAGGCTGAGGAGCAACAAAGTATGGATCGATTCTCTGCTGCCTGTGCTAATTTAGACCTAACAATTTATACCAAGAAAACAGATTCTCCACCAGCCAGAACCACATCATCCATATGTAGAACCATTGGTTACAGTAAATAGAGAAATATTGAATCCTGTGGATAAGTTCACTTACCTTGGCAGTATACTTTCCAGAGTTGTACACATAGATGATGAGGTTGACACACACACTGCTCCAAAGGATAGGATGGAAGATAAGAGATATTAGGCTGCCTAACAAACTGAAGATCTACAAAGCCACTGTGCTGACCCCATTGTAGGATGCCTATGAAACCTGAGCAGTATACCAGCTACCTGCCAGGAAACTAAATCACTTCCATTTGAGTTATCTTAGGAAGATTCTGAAGATCACGTGGCAGCATAAGATACCAGACACTGAGGTTCTTTCTCAAACTAAACTGCCAAGCATTCAGACTATACTACACAGAGCACAATTTTGATGGGCTGGCTCCATTGTTCAAATGCCAAGTGTGTGTTGCTTAAAAGACTATTTTATGGAGAACTCTTACAAGGCAAGCACTCACATGAAGGTCAGAAGAAGCTATACAAGGACACTCTCAAGATCTCTCTGAAGAATTCTGGAATTAATTGCATGACATGGGAGATACTGGTAAAGGACCACCCAGCATGGTGTTCCCCCATCAAAGACAGCGCTGTGCTCTGAGTGAAGCAGAATTGCAGTAGCTCAAAAGAAATGTGAGATGCACAAATTTAGAGACATCTCCACTCCAAATGTTCATGCGGACTATTTGCACCTGACCAGTAGTAGAGCCTTCCAACCAAGTACTGGTCTGATCAGCCACAGTCAGACACACTGTACCTTGACTCCAACATAGTGGTGTCATTTTGGTCTTCTTCAAGGAGGAAGGCCAACAACCAACCAAGACCATTTATGTGTATACATGCATGCAGACATACATATATATATAAACTATTATAAATGATAGCAAGGACCTCAATTCTAACAATTTACAAATGAACAGTGTCTAAAGGTTACTTACTATTCTCCCCTGCCCAGGTACTATTTGGTTTTGTTTACCAAATCTAATCTGTACTGTCATAAATCAACAGCCTCTATGCTCTTATCCCTTCTATGTTATTCAGCCAAGTTACACATACAATCCACCTGTAATATTTCGATAAGAGGAATTTTACTTTTCTAGATACTATGAAGTTTTAATAGGATAGCAGAGCTACAAAGGACTTTGTGGATCATCTAATCTCCCTCATCACTTTACAGTGGAGGAAACTGCAAGCCAGCAGAGTGATGTACCTTGCCTAAAGTCACAGAGCTAAGAAAAAGGAGAGTGAGATGTACTTCATTTTAGTCTCACTGATGCCCTACAAATCCCTTCTGAATGGTGGTTGGTGATATATTTATCTTCCACTTAGTCAGTTTAGTCTAAAGGGTTATCACTCTACTGCTCAGTGACTAGTAACAAAAGCTGACTGGCAAGAGCCTACCCCAGTTTGGGTGTTAGATTTGACACCCTTATTTGAACACTGTGAGTACTATTAGATGTTGAAATAATGTCATATGGACCATATGTGACTTTTTTTGCTGGAAGGATATTTCTAAGTCTCAGCTGTCCTATGTCAAGTGAGACTATCAATGAATACCTGATGTCACAACAAGTATCATCCACTTTTAGGTTTCCTTACTAATTTACCATCAACCAGTTCTCAAAACAGGAACCCTATAAATCACAGGGGCAGCTAGGTAGCATAATGGCTAGAATGCCAGGTCTGGAGTAGGGAAGACTCATCTTCTTGAGTTCTTGGCCTCTGACACTTACTAGCTGTGTGACCCTGGGCAAGTCACTTAACCCACGTTGCCTCAGTTTCCTCATCTATAAAATGAACTGGAGAAGAAAATGGCAAACCACTCCAGGATCTTTGCCAGAAAACAAAACAAAACCCATAAATGGGGTTATGAAGAGTAGGACATGACTGAACCACAATGAATCGTAGGCCCAACCCTGTTCCACAGAAAGGACCTATTTTTGACAGTCACAATCAAATGTAAATATTCATCATGCTGGAAATATCACATAAAGAGAAAACATCATTACAAGTGAGCAAATAAAAAATGCTATCCACCTCCAGGAGAGATCTGATACCCGCTAGGGCAGACTGAAGCATACCTTTTTCACTGTCTTTATGTTTCTTGCTTTTTGTTGTTGGGTTGTTTTCTGGGGGGGAGGGGTTACAATGTGGCATGTTAAAAAGAAATAAATAGATAAAAGAAAAAAATAAATCACAAAAAAGACAAAATGCCAAGTAGAAGGTACAAACAATAAGTGCTATAATTTATATTTTTGTTCAGTAATTATCATTTATCCATTACAAACAAAATTTAAGCTTATAACCAGAAACAGTATCTCAAGAGTAAAAAGGAAGTTCAGAGGCCATCTAAGTCAACCCTAAAACTACAGGAAGCCTTCCCCATCCACTCTTAATTTTAGTGCCTTCCTTCTGTTAGTTTTCTCCAGTTTTTCCTGTATGTAGTAGTTTCCTTGTACATATTTGTTTGCTTATTGTTTCCCCCATTAGACTGTGACCTCCTTGGGGTCAGGGGCTATCTTTTGCCTCTTTTACACCCCCAATACTTAGCACAATGGCTTGCTTGTAACAGGTGCTTAATAAATGCTTGGTGGCCTACTGACTGATACCTTTAGAAGAATCCCTTCTTTAATATCTCAGGCAGATTCAGAACTCCCTTCAAAAATATTTAGTGAGGGAGAACTCATTAATTCCCTGGGCAGCCCAGGCTACACTTGGATAGTTCTAATTGTTGCGGGGGGGTAGGGGGAGAAATCTGTATAATCAGTCTTAATCATCCTCTATAAATTTTTATCCACTTCCCCTTGCTGGTTCTGTTCTCTGGGGCTGATCATAAAAATTGTTGTATTGTTTAGTTGTTTTCAGTTGTGTCCAACTCTTTATATCTCCATTTGGGCTTTCTTGGCAAAGACACCAGAGTGGTTTCCTTCTCCAGCTCATTTTACAGAAGAAGAAATTGAGGCAAACTGGGTTAAGTGACTTGCTCAGGGTCACACAGCTAATAAGTATCTGAGGCCACATTTGACCTCAGCAGGCACAACACTATAACCACTCTGCTATCCAGCTGCCCAATCATAAAAATATCCAACATGCATTTTAAAGCACTTTGAAATGTGAAAATTACTGATATTATCTCATGTGATATAGACACTATTATTAGCACCAAGTTATCAATGAGGAAACTGAAACCCAAAGAGGTTAAGCAACTTCCCAAGGATCACAGACCTCTAATAAGTTTAGGAAGTAGGATGCCAATTCAGGTATCCTTCACTTCAAGTACAACTCTCCATCCACTAAGCCACATACTAAGATCAGAATGTTGCATCCTTCTTCCCAAGGATGGCCCTTCAAATGACTGAAACCCGTTATGCTATCACCCCTAAAGCTTCCCTTTTCAGACTAACCATCTCCCCTTTTGCCAATCTTTATCTGCAATGATCTCATAAGCCTTCACCTTCTTGATCCCTCTAATTTAAAATGCAGTGCTGAGGCCAGAACACAATGCCACATGTCTGACCAGGCACAGGAGTCCTGGATGTTGTGCTTCCCTTAATGCTGCCAAATGATCCATTTTTGAATTCCATATCACAAAGCTGAAAAAACATACTGAGGTTATGGTCCACTATAACCCCCAGATCTTTTTTCAGACAAACTGCTATCTGGCCACACCTCCTCCACCTTGTAGTTGTGAAGCTGACTTTTTTTAACCCCAGTGTCAGAGAGCAGGAGCTCACTCTGTAGGGCATAATGCCCTGAGAGGCACTTAATAAAATGCTTTGGAGAAAAATGGGTTTAATAAAGAAATAGCAAGGTCTGAGTCCAGATTTCATGTGCTTACACAGTTCCCTAGGAAGCACAGTACCAAGGATGAAGTGAACACTCAAATCTTTTACCATGTCAGAGAGAAATAATGCCAGAAAATTAATAGACCACTTCCCAGTCAGGTGACTGAACAGTATCGAATCTAACCCAAATTATTCTCGTTCCCTGCTAACATGAATGAGTTTCACAAAAGTCAACAGAATTAGAGGGGAGAGCTGTCTTTGCTTTTCCTTTGTGTCCCTAGGGCCTAACAAGAAGGAGCAATGTTACTTTCCTACTCAATAAACTCCAGTGGCTCCTTATTGCCTCTAGAATCAAATAGAAACTTCTCTGTTTAGCTTTTAAATCCTTTCTTGCCCCACATGACTTTCCAGCCTTTTTGTACATTACTCCCTTTAAAGCACTCTGTGATCTGCCAAAAATGGACAAAATTTGGAAAATTGGAAATTCCCATTTCCATTTCCATTGCACTGGCTGTCCTCCATGACTGGAATGAATTCCGTCTACCCCTGTAGCTCACAGAATTCCTCTTTTCTTTCAAGAATCAGCTCAAGTACCACCTTCTACATGAAGCCTTTCCTGATCTTCCCAACTGCTAGTGCCTTCTCTCCCAGGGCAGCTAGGTGGCACAGTGGATAGAGCACTGGCCCAGAAGTTGGGAGGATCTAAGTTCAAATCTCATCTCAGACAATTACTTAAAGTTGTGTGACCTCAAACAACTCTCTTAACCCTAATTGCCTTAAACATCTGGGGCCATCTCCAGTGGTTCTGATATATACTGGACCCAGATGGTTCTGGAGGGGAGAGTAAGCTTGGTGACCTTGCACAGTCCTCCCTCACTTAAATCCAATTCACTGAAAGCCATGATGTAATGTTCCTCTTCAAGAACAAAGAGCAAACCATAACAGCCTTCTCTTCCAAATTACTTTGTATTTATTTGTATTTATTCCAGTTACATTATATGTTTGGGTCCTCCCTCCTGACCCCTCCCCCCTGGAAGAATAAAAGCTCATTGTGACTAGGAATTCTTTTATTTTCATTTAGTATATTTATACAGTTATCCCTTCCATATCGTGACTTTCCCTATCACAGTTTCAATATATCGTGGGACTGCATCCAAAATTAAATGGGTATTTTTAAAGGGTTTTGCAGAAGCCACAGACAACATGGGAAGGCCAGCAGCCGGCACCAAGATTATGATCAAATACTTAATCCAAATTTTATAATAGGGTACTATTTATTTATTAGTACATCAACACATTAAAATCAGATAGGAACCATATTTTAATCTGGTACTGCCTGCACTTAGGAGTGCTATAGGCTTCATGCTCCCACAGGCCACGTGTTTGACACTTTGGTTTAATGAAAAGATAATTGGTTTGGGAATCAGAGAATTGGATTCAAATCCCAGTTCTGCTACTTCCTATCTGTGTGATACTGAAGAAATTACTTAACCCCTCTGGGCCTCAGTTTCCTCAACTGAAAAATGAAGGAGTGTGTGACTATATCTTCTTTAAGGTCCCTTCCACCTCTAAATATTATGAACCTGAAAGGGGTTTAAAGGAAGTAGAGTTTAGGGAGACTAAAAGGAATGGGGAAGGTTTCAAGAAGGTAGTGGGACTTGAGCTGAAGAAAGAATAGGATCTAGTTGAGGAGATGGGGACTGGGGACTGATGGATAGTGGGGAGAAAGAGAGAGAGACTAAAGGGGATATTTCAGGTTTAAATTCAGAAAAAAGCATGGCATTGTCTAGGGACAGTAAGTCAACAGGCCTGAGTAGAGTTCATGATTATTTTTAGGGAGTAATGGAATGGAACTGATTGTCAAGTAACCAGAGTGTGGATTTGATTTTACAAACAATTAAGAATTATAGAAGTTTTTTGTTTGTTTGTTCGAATTAACAATATTAATGATGCATCTACTTTACTTAGTAGCTATTAGGATAGACCTAAAGAATTAGCTTTCAAAAATCAAAGTGGACGACTTCTCCAAAACTGTTTAGCTTTACTTATTGGCCAAGAAAAGTCTTTTTTGAGTGTGTTTTACATGTTAATTTTTATTAAACAATTCCTCTGAGGATATATCAGACTTTTGATGCAAACATTTCCTAGCTAGTATATATATATATACCTTTAAAATGCAATCAATGGGCAATAACTGGAATAGGTAGAAACAGATCCATATGCAGTCAGAGCATTAAATTCTACAGACTATCATGGCCTAATTCTGAACATCTCCACGGGCCACTACTAAATCGTTAGCTATTGACATTTACACACAGAGGTAAATTTGAAATTATTTTGCAAATATTTCATGAGTCTAGCTCTACAGTTTACCTAAGGCAAAACCACTGGCTCAGATTTTTATTACTACAGTGCAATGATTACTGGAAACACAGACCAGGTGAGAGAGCAGGCATTATGCCTCAAGCACAGATCTCAGGGCAAAGAAAACCAGATACCATGGAATAGGATAAAAAATAAAAAGGTGATTGCTTTACTGAGCTCCAGAAATAAAGCTTTTCTCTTTTTTAAAGGAAAACAATGAGCCAGAGGGAGATGGAGTTGAAATGAGACCAACTCCCCTCTGATTTAGACTGCTGTTACTGCATATAGCTCTGGGACCCCGTTTATGGCCAAGGGGGTACCCTGTTGACATATCTAAACTAGTTACCATTAAAGTGGATAATGGGTCTTCAGTGCTTTTTCCCTAGGTTCTTCCTGGAGTAATAAGTGAGCTTCAGGAGCCAACGGCACTAGAGCATGAAGGTTCAAGAGCCAAAACTACCTTTTCTCAAGTTCCTGAATTTCTGATCCCTAGTTATATACTCAGACCAACCTTCTCAGAGGTCAAATTACAAGAATCTCCTCAGGCAAACCAATCCCTTCTCTAAACCACTCCCCCCCCCCACACACACACACGCACCTCACCCCCACACCTAAAGGTTATTCAGGGCAGGAGATACACAGTCTTTCATTCCATTTTTTGATCCTAGAAAGATCCTAGCTCCTTTTCCCCAAGCCTGACTTTGGAGTCTGACCCCTTATAGTCACCATAAAGCTGATCTGAGTCCTTGGTGCATTTGCAAATTTATAGGAAAGGCATCTATAAGAATCATGCTTCTATAGAGAGAAAATCTGGGAATATTTGTATTTTTTCTTTAAAACTTTTGGAGAGGCTTGGGGAAAAAATTATATATGATATTTGAAGTGGCCAGACTCCCTTGAACCCCAAGTCTCCAAACAATCACATAGCTTAGAGAGTAAACTAGGGCTTGCACCAAGTTCAAAATACAATAGAGAATTGATGTATCAAAGAACAAGTCGGTTAAATTAAAACATGTTCTGTGTGCCAAGCTGAAACATTCTGAAGCACAAAGGGATCAGTCTTCTTTAACAATAAGGACCTGTTGAGAGGCAACTCCAGTTACATAACATCCTCTCCTCCACACTAAAGAACTCAAAAGGGATTTTTTAATAAAAAAGGCAAAACTCTTTTGAGTAAACCAATAATCATTTCAATAATGTGCCCTAACCACCCAAGAAGGGGGGAAAAAAAACTTTAACCAGAAAATCAGGATCCTTCTATTATCTCATTAGTTAATTGTTCCTTACATCCAAGTTTTAGTCACATAGGTAAGGACAAAGGAGAGATGGAAGGTCTGCTAGCAATCCAAGAAGCAGAGGAGATTATTACCAATAAAAGTTCTGTGGGGGCAGCTCAGTGGCGCAGTGTATAAAGCACTGGCCCTGGATTCAGGAGGACCTGAGTTTAAAGCCGGCCTCAGACACTTGACACTTACTAGCTGTGTGACCATGGGCAGGTCACTTAACCCTCATTGCCCCGTTCCCCCCAAAAAAAAAGTTCTGTAAAAGGGCAACTGGGTAAAGAAATCTTCATGTGTTGCCTCTAGTAGAGGCCCCTATGACATCCCCAAAGCCTTTGACCCAAATCATTTTTCATTCTTCATTAGTCTATCAAAAAAGAAACACTTATGAAAATAGCACAATTAGTCCAACTCAAAGGCCAACTTGACCAATGGGGGAAAAAATCCCCCTGTATCTATCTTACCAGAAGATCCCAACCCTCTCCTGGGAACAGACCAGAGCAATGAGATGGTATCTACTACTTCCCCTTAAATGCCATGCAGCCAGAGGTTCAAGGTTAAGATAAAACAAATGCTGTAGATTTGGCCCTCAATCCACTTTTATACTGTCTAGATAAAGAAATGGAACTTATACTCGAACCCCTAAATGAAGCTAGGATCTTGTCAAAGTCTGTAACTTTTTCAAATAGGGTAAACTGGAATTCATCCATGCCTTCTCATTAAATATGTCCATCTCATGGCTGTGTCCTACAGAAATTATTCCAAAAAGAATTTGAAGGAGACTTCCTTTAAATCTCTTGACATTGCATGGACCCTAATAAGACAGCAAACTAGTTTGCCAAAAGACCAATTGTGCCAAATTATCCCAAGAGCATTTAAGGATGAAAATAGTTTTGTGTTTTGTGTTTTCTTTTAAAAAGGACCCCCCAAAAAAGGAGACCCCCCCCAAGAAAAAAAAGAAAAATACCTGTAAAGTGACAGAGAAGTCACCACGTTTGGACTCTATTATTATAGTCCAAAATGTGCTGTACGAAGAGGTAAAAATAGCACTAAAGAAAGCAAGGAGCAGGTGGACTTGACCAAATGCAGAGAGAAGTCCAAGCTAGATCCAATTTTGAGGACATCAAGATAACTGAAAGAGCGGAAGATACTAAATGAATGTTAATAAAAATAAATATAATAACAACGGTTGGCATAATGCTTTACAAATATTATCTCATTTGATACTCATAAAGACCCTGGAAGAGAGGCACGATTATTATACCCATTTTACAGAAGAGGGAACTGAGGTAGAAGGGTCAAGTGATTTGCCCAGGGTCACACAGCTGATGAATATCTGTTCCAATGCTGTTAAAAATCATAAGCCTAATGTGTTCTATTTTTCAAATCACAGACCTAATGATTACTGAAAAAGGTGATCAAGAAGCTATCAATAACTACAAACCCATAAATTTTATTCTAGGGCAGACCACATCTTAAAAGTTATGCAATTGACTGAGTGGTACAGAAGACGTAAGATTCCCAATATGCACACACACACACACACACACACACATATGCATACATACATACACATACATACTGTTAACACTCATTTTATTTAGGAGAACAAAACTCCGCCTTACAGGCTCTCCTCCAATAAGGTGTTTCCCACTTGTTTGTTAAAATCATACAAGATTCTTTAAAAGATGTAACAATGGGGCAGCTAGGTGGTATAGTGGATAAAGCACTGGCCCTGGATTCAGGAAGACCTTAGTTCAAATACAGCCTCATACACTTGACACTTACTAGCTGTGTGACCCTGGGCAAGTCACTTAACCCTCATTGTCCCCCCCCCAAAAAAAAGATGTTAACAAAAGAGATGATTTTGTTCAATAATCCTCTGATTATTAATATCAACTGAGATATTAAACAGGGAGACATGTTCACCAAACATATTAGCCACTCTCATAAAAGATGTCTAGTGCAGAGTATATATCAAAGATTAGATATATACAATTTTAAATAAGTGCTATAGAATTGAGGAGTAGATGATTTTTGTTTCGAGTGGTCCAAGAAGGTTTCACAGTGATAGTGGGGTTTGAACTAGAACTTAGATGGGTAAAATTTGGACAGAGACAGAGGAGGGGTGACAGTTTTTCAGACACAGAACAAGAACGGAGGTATGAAATGTTCATCTGACGGCTGATCCTGGCCCTGGCCAAGGGTCCTGCATAATACATATTGAGGCTTCCCAAGCCAAGGAACTGGGAAAGACTTCAACCAGAAGTTACCTATTCAAGGAGAAGCCAGAAGCAATGGATTAGTCATAATGAGTCATGGGTCAGTTGCCTGAGACATGAGATACAGAGCTGAGAATGAAAATGCAGAAAGCACTGAATAGAAATTGAGGAGCCATCGAAGAGATGTGGTTTGAGGATTGAGCAAAGGGTTAAAAACAAAACAATAGAAAGGGCTTGAATTCCACACAGCACAATTTGTAACATTCAGCTTCTTGGGGGTGCCTTGCAGTTTCCCTAAAATAAACTACATCTGGACAGCTCTCCAACAGTAATTCTAGACATGTTTGCAGAATAGTGCATGAAACAATTCTGATGGAAGATTTGAAGAGGGTGAAGTTTGAAGAGTTAGATTAGAATCATTATGCTTGATTTGAACACTGGCCTAATGAGCTTGTATTTTATTGTGGAGGCAGAGGGTAACCAACAAATGGGTATGATCTAAGAGGCAGTTTAGGAAGATTTATCTCACACCAGTGTATTGAAGGGAATGGAATAGTATTAGACCAAAGAGGCAGGGAGACAAACTAAGAGGTGAATGCAGTAGTTCAAAGATGAGATAATAAAGGCCTAAATTAGAATGGTGGCAATAGGAATAAAAAGGAAGGGGCAGAGGGAATAAGCAGGGGAAAGAGGAAATAAAATTATCACTATTTTACAATGATATGATGGTTACTTAGAGAACGCTTGAAGACTCACACAAAAAAATTAATGAAACAAAAAATAACTTCAGGAAAGTTGCAGAATACAAAATGAACCCAAGCAAATCAACATTTAAGTACATTATCAAAAATTCAGCAGGAAAAATTGGAAAGAGAAATCCCATTTAAAATAACTATAGGGGATAGCTAGGTGGTACAGTGGATACAGCACTGACCCTGGATTCAGGAGGACCTGAGTTCAAATCCAGCCTCAGACACTTGACACTTACTAGCTGTGTGACCCTGGGCAAGTCACTTAACCCTCATTGGCCTGCCCCCCCCCAAAAAAAAACCTACAGAAAATATAAAATGCTTGGAAGTTTACTTCCCAATATACATACAGAAACTAACTATACAAATACAGACAGATCTAAATAATTGGAGAAATACTAATACTAATTGCTCATGGGTAGACAGAACCATATAATAAAAATGACAATACTACCAATATTGACTTACTTATTCAATGCCTTACCAACTACCAAAGGATTATTTTTTACAAAAACACAAAAAATAATTTAAAAATTCATCTGGAGAAACAAAAGGTTAAGAATCTCAATGAAAAACAAAAGTGATTAAAAGGAGGGCCTAGCAGTGTCAGATATTATACTTCGCTACAAAGTACTAACCATCAAAATAGTCTGATACTGGGTAAGAAATAGAGAAGTTAATCAGTGGGACAGATTAGATCCATGATATACAGAAGTAAATGAGCCTAGTGTTCGATTAAACCCAAAGATTCCAAGTACTGGGGCAAGAACTCACTATTTAACAAAAACTTTTGGAAAAAATGAAAAGCAGTCTGGCAGGATCTAGGTATAAACTAATCACAATGTATGCTAAGATAAATTCCAAATGGATACATGATTTAGGCATTAGACATAAATGGGTGAAATTATAAATAAATTATAGAAGAAAGATATTACCTATTAGATGTATGGGCAGGAGAAGAATTCATAAACAATAAAAAGATAGACAGATTAACAGAAGGTAAAATAGATCATTTAAATGACATAATTTTTTTTTAAACTTTGCACAAACAAAACCAAGGCAGCTAAAATTAGGAAAGAAACTGGTAAATGGGGAGGAAAATCAGCAAATTTCTCAGATAAAGGTTTCATTTCCAAGATATATGTAAGGCTCTCAATCAAATTTATAAGAATTAGAACCCTTCCGCAATAGATAAATGCTCAAAAGATAAGAAAGGCAATTTTTAACAGAAGAAATCAGAGCTATCAATAGTCATATAAAAATGCTCTAAATCCCTAGAGAAATGCAAATTAAAGCAACTCTGAAAGTTCGCCTCACACCCATGAGATTGGTAAAGATAAACAAAAAAAAAAAAAAAAGAAAATTACAAATGCTTGACTGTCAGTGGGAATACATGTACATTAATGTACCATTGGTGGAGCTACGAACTGATCCAGTCATTACAGAAAATAATTTGGAACTATGCCCCAAAAGCTATTAAATTGTGTGTTCTCTTCAACCCAGTGAGATACTCCTACTAAGTCTATACCTCATACAGATCAAAGAAAAAGGAAAAGGACTCATATGTACAAAAATATTTATAGCTTCTCTGCAGTGGCAAAAGAATAGGAAACTGAGGAAGAAAACATTAATTGGAGAATGGATGAACAAGGTATGGTACATAAGTGAAATGGAATATTACTGAGCTCTAAGAAATGAAGAAGGGAATAGTTTCAAAGAAGTCTATGAAGACTTATATGAACTGATACAGACTGAGGTTAGCAAACCAAAATTCCAAGTCTTTCAGAAAGACTTGGGAACTCCAATCATCGCAACGGTCAACCACAATTATGGATGACTCATTATGAAATTGTATATCCAACTCCTAAGAAAGAGATTCAGCATGGAGACTGAGATATAATTTTTCTTGACATGGTCATTGTAGGAATTTATCTTGCTTGACTAAACCTGTTTGTAAATAGGGGTTTTGGTTTTCTTCCTTTCTCAACTGGGAAATGGGAGAGAGTTGGGAGTGAGAGGAGGATCTTTTGGGGAAAAAATTAATTTAAAAAAAGTAAGGCATAGATGTCATTAATATACAATAAAAGAATCAACAGGATCTGGTGGCTAACCAGATATTAGGACAAAAGAGGCATCAGATTCCAAGGTTTCAAAATGAGGTTACTGAGAAAATGGTGACACAGAAACAGGGAAGTCATCGTCATCGTCATCATCGTCATCATCAAACAACAATTTATTGACTACTTACTTTAAGCAGGTCACTATAATAGGTATAAAAAATGGTTTGCTGGTACATGTTTAACAACTGGCTTTCTGGGGTACAATATAAACATGATCCACTTTCAAATTTAATATGCATTATTGACATATTTTCTCCATCCTTTAAGTCTAGACAATTGAAAAAATCAATCAAGCACTGATTTGTAATACTGGCTAATTTCTGATGTGCAATTGCTCACATTGAAAATTTAGAAACTAGCTCTCAAAAGTCAGTTCAGGGGGCAGCTAGGTGGCACAGTGGATAAAGCACCAGCCCTGGATTCAGGAGGACCTGAGTTCAAATGTGACCTTAGACACTTGACACTTAACTAGCTGTGTGACCCTGGGCAAGTCACTTAACCTTCATTGCCCCCCCCCAATAAAAAACCATATTAAAACATTAAAAAGTCAGTTCAAACTGACTCCATCACATCCTTGTACTGAGAGAGAAAGTTGGTTTTAGGGGAAGGTGATTTTACACATGTTGAGTATTGTTAAGGCTAAAATTCTAGCTAGTCTGTCTAAAATATCTAATGAGTGGTCGCCAATAAATTATAAGCTTTAGCAAGAGTTAGCCTTTTAAGCACTTATTAAGGAGAATAAAAACTTGGTAAAGAGAGAGAGAAAGGCCTACATTCATTTATCTATTAAAGGGAGAGCACGTTTCTCGCTCCCTTCTCCACCAGCGTCCTCAGGAAAAAGAGCGAGGCAGAGTGCCCGGCTCCCCCTTCCTCCTCCCACCAGCAAATGTCACCTCCTGATGCCAAAAAAAAGACGCATGGTCTTGCCCTCAAAGACCTTCCTTTCATGGCAGAGCTTTTCTACAGTAAGTCTCCAGCAGGTGGAGTCATTCCAATTGTTACAGTATGAAGCAATAATGTGGCATCAAAACAGCAGTGCCCCATATGTAATTGGAAGTGAATGCCAAAGAAATAGAAAAGCCAAAGATATAAATCTGTATTACGGGGAAAAGTGCAGGAATAGGAATAGATGAGTCAGTCTTAAAGACTTCCATAACCTCTCCTACTGTGGTAAACTACTCCAATTTTTTATCACATAAAAAAAAGTTCTTCCCTATGTTGTAACAATACTTAGTTAACACATTTAATTTTTCAAAATGCTTTTTATATAAGTTATCTCGCCATATCATCACAACACAAAATGGAGAGGAGATATTATAATCTCCATTATACAGAAGAGAAAACTGAGGCACAGAGAAGCTAAATTAGTCTCCCAAGTCACACATCAAGTTAGTGGTCTAACTAAGATTATGCTTATGCCCAAATCCAATTCTTTTATTTGGAATATTGCAAATAATTTTACAGAAGATCTAAAGGAAGAGTCCATTTCTAATACTAAAATAAGCAATAGGGAAATGGTGGGAACCTGCAAAAGATTACAAAGCCATAAAGAATGCCATAAAGAATTAAGTAAGGCCTGATAAATATGGAAATAATTTAAAAACCCATGGAAAATTTTATCCTTTAAATATAACCAAACATACAAATATGTGGTAGTTATTGTAGGCTCATAGCTTGGTGGGGTGGTTTTTTGTTTTGTTTTTGTTTTTTGTGAGGTTTTTTGATGGCTACTCATTTATTTTCTCTCATTCTATAAGCTGGAAAATTAACAGTGTTGTATTTACTAACCTTCACTGCTCCATTACATAAAGCTCAAATATGTTTATATTATACAGTGCCTGGGTTCGGAAAAGTTCAAAAAAGCAAGTTAATATAAACCCATTCACAACAATTGTGCAGAAAGGAGTCCTGTTGGACAGGGGTTAGGTTTTGACCTGTTTAACTTCTTCTACAGAATGCACAGTCCATCACGTACAAAAACATAACTAAAATGTGAGGTGTTGGTAAGTACCCCTGTTAGTGAGAAATTCTGCTAATTATTACACCAAATCAGCATAGTTAACAGGCCATAGCCACAAGAGGGGCATGTTTCAGGGCATTAAATAGCTGCCTTGGATGGAGATGAATATATTACACTATGCCCTTTAACAATAAAACAATTTCCCTGACACCTAGAAATCCAGCCGGCTGCAGCAGGAAGGAAAAAGGGATCCCAGGGTTGGCTGGCCCGATAATGATGCTTCAGTGCCACCTAGTGACTTCTACTTTCAAACTTTATCCCATCCCATCCCATGCTTTAATGGAACTTTTTCTTTATAATCGGCCTAAGGGTGAAGAAAGATGTAAGCATTTCAAAAAGGACTGAGGCAGAGAAGATAAAATTCTGTAGGCCAGGTGCTATCCTGGTTATATCTCATCTCCCACTCTATTCTTTCCTCCTCAAAGAATTTCTTTTCACATTTCAGCTCTTCTCTTCAAACAACCATAGAGTAGATAGTCTGTCTCAACATGAGCATCTTTTGAAAACAAGCTAAGATTAAAGAATTACAGCTGTATTTTAGCAGTACTGAAAGAGCACAATATGAATCTAAGTATCACTAGTATTATTTTTTCCCTGGGAGTTACTTCCCCAGAGTCTTCTTGTGGAAAAAGACACACTGTCCTTGAAATTATGCAAAGTAAGAATTAAACTCTATGAACTCAAGGAAAGAGTGGGAGGAAAATGGGGAAGAAATGAAAGAAACAAAAGTTAATATCATTCTTTGTACCCTTTCATAAAAACAATATGAAAATTGTCAAAGTTCAAATTTAATGTTAGGATTATGCAAACAAAGTTAAGAAATCAGTTAAATTTTTTTTGAAAGCACAGAATTATCTGGCAACAATTCCACCTTTAAACTAAAATGAGTTTTCCCACAGAAGCTGTTTCCAGGCAGCAGAAACCTAATGCAGCATCTCTGACATGTTGTACAATCCACACAAATATAGTATATTCCCAAAGTAGGGCACCACTGCCACAGAAACCCACATGTCTTTCTCATGCTAATAGTCTGGTTGAAAGAGATCTGATAGCAGCTCAAAAAACCCCGGCTACTCAACACACTATAAGAAGGAGGTCTAGTGAGCTAAGCAGCAACCCAAACTCCCATGGCCCAAGTGAGTTACCATCGTATTTGGGAGCTTATGAGATGGCAAGTGACAGAATTCTTTAGGCAATTAGAGCATCTGATTGGAATAGGTAAGACATTCAAACTTCAGTACCAGGCATTAGAATGAATTTTATTGGATCACTGAATTAAAGAAAAGAAGTTTTCTTTTAAAGCATTTCTGGTCACATTACCATTTATCAAGGCTAAGAAAGGGTGAATTCAGTGCAGAGAAATTTCTTGCCAGGGATATCAAAGTAACACGTCTTGATAGAAGGGGGTGGGGATGGGGGTGGAGGAAGCCCTTAAAAAGAAAGAAATATTTAGCTTTAAGAAATAAAGCTAAAAAAAGAAAAAAGAAAGAAAGAAAGCTGGTCCTTTAGCACCTCTAACCTGTCTTCTTGGGCAAATGAACATGCTAGCCCATACAATAAGGGAAAAGTCTATATTGTCCTGACTTCTCTGGGACTTTTATGATTGGGGTAGGGAGGGAGAGAGAGATCTTCAATTATGGACAGTGTTATTTACTTTTCATCGTTTTTACCAACAAGAGATCAAGCATAAGTCTTACTTATGTAGTTAGCTCCACAAACCATTAACAGGTTAGATATATACATACTCAATGCTAAGATTAAGGAAAACCCCAAACTGCCCCAGGGTTGTTACTATAAGCCCTGATTCCTATGTTAGGTGAGGAAAGCACACACACACACACACACACACACACACACACACACACAGAGTTGGCTACTTTGAATAACAGATGCATGGTACCTCACCTTCACAAAGATGAAAGCTAACTCTCAAGCAGCTGACTTGTAAATCTGTATTTTTCCAAAGAACCAAGAATTAGTTACATTGTGGGTTGCTAGCTGAATGTCAGAAAAGGACATCCAAAATAAACACTCAACTGGTGGTAGCCAGGGTGATATGACCAAATGCACACTTGAAAAGGAATTCCAAATGTGGTTGTGAACATTTTCTTGTTTCTAAGCAAAGGAACAAGACAAGTTTTGAAACAAATTAGACATTTGAGATTTTTTTTTGCAAGCTGCAGCCTCACCAGCAGGCCACAAGTATGGATTAAATGCATAGTTCAGATGGTTCACAAACCACTTTCCCCTCCATTACTCCCTGCTTAAAAACCAAAGAGATTCATTTCTTTAATTTAAAGGGCTATCTACCCATTACTTTCAGTGTCTGCTATATATGTTATTCCTATATGCTTCAGAGTTATGGTATAAAGGAAACTGATGTAGGATCTTCATATCAAAAAACAGGAGTTTTTGATGTATTTGGTGTTATGGTCCTCTTTAGCAATCTAGTGAAGTTTATAGACCCCTTCTCAGAGTATTGCTTTTTAAATAATTAAAGGAAATGCTAAAATCAGCAAGAGGTTAGTTTTAAAATGAACTTTTTTCCCATCCAAGTTCAAAGACCCCTTGAAATCTTTTCACTGACCCCTTGGGGAACCTCAGGTTAAGGTCCATCATCATAAAGAAGGGATATATTATACTTGTCACTACCAAAAGAGATACTGTAACTCCACTCTATTTTCCTAGGAACCTAAAAGTTGAATTGACCTGAACTGAATGGAAAAAGACTCTATACATGAGCTTCCTCCAAAAACTGAGACCAAAGATACAAGCTGTTATAATGAGAGCTGTTCAAAGAATTGACTCGTATTTTGAATATGACCATGTGGAAGGGAAACATAAAAATACCTCAAGAAAGACAAAAACCTCAAAAAAGGTATAAATTTAAAAAAAAAACATTAAAAGATCTTAGTCCTGGTTTTGTTCATTACTAGTGTGACTAGGGCAGCTAGATGGCACAATGGATAGGGCACCGGGCCTAGAATCAGGAAGACCTGAGTTCAAATCCAACCTCAGACATTTACTGGCTGTATGACCTGAGCAAGTCATTTAACCTTGTTTGCCTCAAGTTTCATCTTCTGTAAAATGATCTGGAGAAGGAAAAGATACTCCAGTCTCTTTTTCAAGGAAACCCCAAATGGAGTCATAAAGAATCAGATGACTAAACAAGCTATGTGACATTGATCAAATAAGCTGAATTGTTTTGGATGTCATTTTCCTCATGTGAAAATGAAGGGTTTGGAAGAACTAAGGACCTTTCCAAAACTAATATCCTAATATACTGTGTGAGTAAAATAATCAACAATTACTAAGTAGACTGAGCACCCTAAATATAATGAAGGGACTGATCAACCAACAATAATTTACTGAGGACCTAGTACTGTACAAGGTACTATAAGAGCAGTAGAAGGTATGGTCTTCTCTCTCAATGAGATTACAATCTGGTGTGTGTCTGTGTGTGTGTGTGTGTGTGTGTGTGTGTGAGAGAGAGAGAGAGAGAGAACAATTTTAAACCCAGTGTTCAAGAAATATTGCACAGGTACAATTGCTAGAGCAGATGGAAGTTTCAGGGCAGATAGGAGGTCCTTGATAAGGTCTCCATTAGCAATAGCTTTGCCTGAGGATGTTAGAAAGCTTCTCTGTAGACAAAGCATGCCTACAGCATGGCGTAAACCAAACACATATCTAGAGTCAGTATAAATGGTGACGCTCTTCTCTTTGGCTATGTTACAGGCTTGTGTGAGAGCCACAAGTTCAGCAGGTTGTGCACTAAAATGTGAAGGCAGAGAAAATGCCCAGATAATATCATAATCAGAAACTACAGAGGCCCCAGCGTAACAGGTGCCTTCTTTCATAAAAGAACCATCCATAGAGAGGACAATATCAGGGCTCTCTAAAGGTGTATCCAAAAGATCATCACAGGGTTTCTCAGCCATATCAACCAAAGAGGCACACACATGATCAAAATATACTATTTCAGGGATGGGGATGGGGAAGCAGAAGGTAGAGATAAAGAGGCAACACCCTGTTCTACCTCCCAATCTGGAGACCAAGTACAAGAGGGCCTTCTACCTTGATCCTTAACCCTAACCCTCAAAGTAACTTGAGTCTAACCGCTTGAGAGACAGGGGAGAGAAAGACAAATGGGTGCCATCACCTTCAGTCAAGGGGCATCTTCCCATTACCACTCACACTGGACAAAGGGCCTCCTATCTGTCTCTCCTTCTGTTCCCCACCCCCTGCCCCCCGCAGCCCATGAATCATTCTACATAAAACAATGAAAAGATCTGAAGGTAACAAGCTCCAGGTTTGTTCTAGGGAATGAGTTTACAATCCAACATCAAAGAAACAATCCAGCCAAAAGTTTCCAAAGAAAGGCAAGGAAAATCTATGAGTCTTTTTGCATTAATGTGTTATTTCTTTTGTTTTCTTTCTTTTTTTTTTTTTGCGGGACAATGAGAGTTAAGTGACTTGCCCAGGGTCACACAGCTAGCAAGTGTCAAATGTCTGAGGCTGGATTTGAACTCAGGTCCTCCTGAATCCAGGGCCGGTGCTTTATCCACTGTGCCACCTAGCTGCCCCTAATGCATTATTTCTTTTTGGTGACTTTATAGAACCTTTCCAATCTTTTCAGTGCTTTCAAAACAAAGAGTAGCTTAGTCCTTGGTGAGCAATTAAATTGTTCAATGAGGCCCTAGGAACATGACTGGTACATGGTATAAAACACTGGAATAAAGGAAGTATTTCCTACACCAATAACCAAGCAATGTTAAAAACTGAAAAACTCCACAGACAAAGAAAGACATCTCCAAAAGAGGATTCTTCACCAGAAAAAAAAATTCATAAAATGAGGCAATGGCATTTTCAACAGACATCCTAACATAGCAAGTTTCTATACAGAAGATTCAGCATATGATCCACTTCTGTGGGGAGAAAAAGAAATTCCAAAATGTGTCAAAATTCATTAATGTCATTCACATATGCTGAGACCAAAAGAGTTAAATTCCCATCTTTAAGGTCAGATTAAGGTAATATGACAGCCTGGATTAAGCCATCCATCAGGCTAGATAAATGTTTCTGGACAGTGGCTAGACTAAACATGGCCAAGAATGCCTAAGAAAAACATCATTTCTATCAGTGGGGGTCAATGGAGAGGCCTAGCCCAGTGGGGAGATGCCCTGTAGCTGCAGATCTGGAAGTCTACCCTGCAAATTCTCATCAGACGCTTAATCAATATCATGCCTTAGGACCTGAACTGCTACTATAAAATCAATATTGCCTCTATTTTAAGTAGCATGAGAAACAATGAGATTATCTTGTTCCTTACAAGTCTGCCATGGAAAATCTAGCTCATGGTGTGTCATCTTCTGCTTTTGACTGCAGGGAACATATTTTTTTTTTCCTTCTTGGGGCCATCGTCTATGCAGTGCAACACTGAGAAAGTGAAAGAGGTTAGAATAGGAACATTTTGGCTCAGAAGAGCTAGTGATCAATAGTTACCTATAACCTAAAAAACAACTGCTAGAGAATATCTATTCTAGAGAATGAATGATGGGTGACATTTACATTCACAATGGGCTTTATATATAGTATCTCATTTTATTTTCACAACAATCCCATGAGGAGGAGTAGTTACTATCAAGATCATTTTTACAGATGTTGATACAGAGATTCAGGAAGGTGAATTTACTTGCCCAAGGTTCACAACCAACACCAGCATCTAGTTCTTCCAATTCAACATAGAATTATGAAATGTCTACTATATATAAGGTATTGAGGGGTGACATTTTTCTAACCTGAAGTCTAATTTTTTTTTCTATAGAGAGGAAGAGCAACTAAAAATCTGATGCTGCTTCTAAGCAAGGTAAGCATTGGTAGATACCAATATAGGGACACAGTGTAGGAAGCACTGGATCTAGAATCAGGAAGACCTGAGTTCAAATCCTGCCTTACTAGTTGCAATCCTAGACAAGTCACCTGACCTCTGTTTTGGTTTTCTCATCTGTAAAGGAATAATAATATCTTACAGGGATATTATTAATAAATACCTCTCAGAGTTGTTGTGAGGATAAAGTGAGATAATATGTGTAAAGTATTTTGCAAACCTTAAAAGCAGTATATAAATAGTATAGCTCTTTATTATTCTACTACTCCACATAAGGACATAATCAATTCACCTTTTCTACTAAAAAAAACATATTTTGGGGCACAGTTGAGATTACACTTGATGGACCACTGGTTGAATTCTCTGTATGATCAAATGTCTCTTAGGTTTCATTCCAAGCAAGTCAGACAAGAAACATACTCTAATTAGAAGGTAGGAAGAAATCAGTGCTGAGCTGTGCTACTTCTTGCTATTACTAGGAAAAAGATTAGTAAAGCAGTCCACGTGGGATAAACATTTGAATGCCTCAGGAACCTGGGTCATCCTAGAAGGCCATGTACTAGCATTCACCTGACCTGCCCTATTAGGAAAAATTCCACTGCACATGCAAAAATCCCAATTCTTCCTACCATACATACAGAAAGAAAATCTACATTCCTATCAACTATACTTCCCTACTTGAAAAGACTCTTGACTTCAATAGGACTGGCACACTGTCCCTCTACCACATTTTACTACATAACCTTCATGAGATACTCTGGCAGAACAAAACATTTCCTGCTGGGGATGAGACTCTGAACTTAACTAGACTTCTCCTAACCAGACATAACAATATGTCTCTAGGGCTGTTATTAGAGGTCTTTGCAGCTAGGTAGAATTTCTCATAGCTTGTGCTATATTGGCAGAGTCTTCAAGTCCCTAGGATTGTCTCTATACCATGATAGATGAATAAATGAATGAATGAATAAGCATTTATTAAGCATTTACCATACACTAATCACTAAGGATAAAAAAAATCAAGACAGTGCCTTCTTTCAAGGAGCTAACACTTCATTTGGGGGAGACTACACACACACACAGAGTATATGAACTTGGAGATCCATTTTTTGAATAATCAAAAATTTTGAGCTGAAATGTTTCAGTTGTGTTGAAAAAATGCAAGGAAAATGAAACTTAAAGACAAATGGTTTCCTGTTCTTATTCAATTATATTTTATCCTCAATGGTAAAATTCATTTAAGTAACAGGACATCATTAAATCTAAAAAGTTTATCACTCCAAGACAAATTTCAAACAGTACTGGGGAAAGTAAGTACAATTTGTCTGACATATCTGTATCTGAAAGTGATATGAAATTCTTGACTATTCAAGCATAAAATATCCTGATATTTATCTCCTAATCCTTCACTATAAAACCAAGACATAGCCCAACAATTTTTATACCATGTTAATTTGTTTCATAAATTATTATTAAGGAATTCCAACAAGAATCTGATATAAAAGCTTACATTTAACACAAATTAGAGGAACAAGGAAGAAATTGCCTTTCAGAAGTATCAATTGGGGAACACTTCATGATCAACCAAGAAATAGAGAGAATCACAGAAGGGGACAATTTTCATAACATTAAACTATAAAGTTTTCGTATCCACAGAACCCATGTGTTTAAAATTAGAAGGCAAATGGTTACTTGGAGAAAAAAATCTCTGCAGCAAGGTCTCTCTTCAAGATATGTAAGGAACTGATTCAAATTTATAAGAACAAAAGCCATTCCCACAACAGGAAAATGGTCAAAGGATTTGAACAGTGAGTTTTTCAAGGAAGAAATCCAAGCTATCAACAACCATATGAAAAAAATGCTACAAATCTCTAATAATTAGAGAATGAAAACTGAAGCAAATCTGAGGTTCTACCTCATACTCATTTGATTATAAAAGATGACAAAAAAGTAAAATGATAAATGTTAGAGGGGCTATGGGAAAACAGGCACACTAGTACACTGTTGGTGGAGCTACTAATTGGTCCATTCTGGAAAGCAATATGGAACTATACCCAAAGAATTACCAAACTATACATTACTGACCCAGCAAGTTTATAGTAGAGATACCACTACAAATATAAGTCCTTTTTCCTTTATTTGCTCCCAAACAGAGCAAATAAAGGAAAAAGGACATAGATCCACAAAACTATAGCTACTTTTTTCTAGTAGCAAAGAACCAGAAACTAAGGGGGTGTCAATCAAATGAGTAACAGAACAAATTTTGTTTTGTTCTGTTACATGTGAATGTAACAGAATATTATTGTGCCATAAGATATGATAAAAGGAACAGTTTCAGAGAAATGGGGCGGGGGGGGGGGGGAGGGATTTGTCCAAATTAATGCAATGAGGTAAAAAGAACCAGGAGAACAATTAACAGAATAACAATATTGTAAAGGAAAACAACTTTGAAAGACTGATCAAGGAGACTTTGAACTCTGATCAATGAAATAACCAACCAGTATTCTAAGTGAAGCATATTAGTCACTTCTTGACAGAATGAATAGAGTTAATGTGGGATGGAATTTGTTTTGTTTAACTATTAATTTATTACAAGGGTTTTGTTTCCCTTTTCCCAATAGGGAGGGGATTAGATGAAAGGGATCAGTGTAGGGATACCATTTTCTTTCTCCCTATCCCACCCCCCCAAAAAAAAGAGACAGAAGGAAAAAAAGGCCAGAAAGAAACAGAGACAAGCAGGATCATTTTAAAAGTTATACACTGAAGTTATTATATCCTTAAAAGGAAAGGGAACCGCTACATAACAGCAGATTGCATTTTTATGTACAACCCCCTACTTCTGTTCTACAATGTATACAGAGGTGTTCCTTTTATTAAGTTTTTAGGTTCAGAATAAAAATCAATAAAATGAAAAAATGAAAAATCCAGCACAACCCATTCTAAAATAGCATTACAAGAAAAATAAACAAATAATAGAGTTAGTTTGAATCAAATTAAACAAGCATATACAAAGTGCTATGTGAGATTCTAAGGATACAAGGACAAAAAATGCAAAGTCTCCACCTTGAAGAAGCTTAAATTCTATAGAGGAACTTAGTTTGGTTCGAAAAATCTGACATTCAATTTCTGACTTAATTTTTTTCATAAATATGTTTAACATGATTGTACATGTATAGCCTACCTCAGATTGCTTGCTATCTTGGGAAGGGGGGAGGTAAGAGAGAAAAATTTAGAACTCAAAATCTTACAAAAATGAATGTTGAAATCTAGCTTTGCATGTAATTGGGGGAAAATAAAATACTATTAAGTGAGAATAAAATAATCTTTTTTCATACAAGATAAAATTGTGTCACAGAATACCAGATTTAGAAGCTGGAAGGGACCTTAGGGGTCACACAGTTCAACCTCCTCACATAAGTGAGAAAACTGATACATGGTGCAGTTAAGTGTCCACCATCACACAGTTTGCAAGTGACAGTCAGGATTTAAATCCCAATCTTCTGACATTGAAACCAGTGCTCTTTCCACTAATCCTGTACATGTGAAATAGCTTAGTGATGAACCAAACTTTTTAAAAATGAACCATTCATGCTATTCAGATATTTGTTGGAGCTTATTTAGAATATGAAATAAAATTTCTCTTTTTTAAAATTAAAGATACCCCATCTTCCAGAGACTCAAAGGGACACAGTGGCTAGATGGGGCAGGATCTGTACTCAAGAAAACAGGGGCTAAATCTCAGATCCTTGACATATTTATTCTTGCCCTTAGTTACCAAAGGCATCTTTTTGTGATGAGCTCCCAAGAATATCTTCAAATCATTACTTTATTTTTTTTTAAAGGAACCACGTAAAGTGGGAGGTGTTCAGCATTTGGTACAAACCAAACTGATAATAACCACACACAGTCTCTTCCCCACCAACAGGATGCTCTGTGGGTGTAAATATTTAATGGTATTACCATCATTCACTCAGTGCTTATATTGTCTGATCAAGCCTCTATTTCTGTCTGTTAGATACTCTGGAGGATAGCATTTTTTCATGTCTGCTGCTCAGTCACATAAAGCCCCTGCTTCTCAAAGGTTCTTCAAAGTTCAATAATTTATTAAACACTGTATGCTGGGGTCTGTAGCACTCACAGAAATGCATAACTACAGAATACATGCAACTATTAAAGTGTCTCTTCAACAGAAAGGGTGAATTTAGATAAAATGACAGTATTGTTACATATATGGGCCAGACATCCTCTGAGTATGCAAGACTACACAGTATTAGAATGATATAGCCTATTAAAGAAAGGCAGCCCATTTAAAGCAATTGACATTAGCCAAGTTCACCTTAAAAGTGGACTACAATATAGAGCTGGGAATTTTGTGGCCTCTTCTTCCTCACTTCTAAAGTCCTTTGCAATGTTTTGTTTTTGTGGGGCAATGAGGGTTAAGTGACTTGCCCAGGGTCACACAGCTGGTCAGTGTCAAGTGTCTGAGATCGGATTTGAACTCAGGTCCTCCTGAAACCAGGGCTGATGCTTTATCCATCGTGCCACCTAGCTGCCCCAGTCCTTTGCAATTTGGCTTGTGACCTCATCATTCCAATGAAATGGTTCTCTCCAAAGTTACCAGTGACCTCTTAAGTGCCAAATCTGCATCCTTCTCAACCTCTCTGCAGCATTAAATACTGCTAGCCACCTCTCCTTCTGGATACCCTCTCTTCTCTGGGTTTTCATAACGTTTCTCTCTTCTGCCTCTCCTATCCTTTTGACTCCTCAGTCTTTTTTCCTGGATCATCATCCACATCATGATGTCACTAAATTATCTGAGGGACATTTTAAATAGGATGTCTAGTATGGAATCTTTTTTTTTCTTTTTTCTTTTTTTGTGGGGCAATGAAGGCTAAGTGACTTGCCCAGGGTCACACAGCTAGTAAGTGTCAAGTGTCTGAGGCCACATTTGAACTCAGGTCCTCCTGAATCTAGGGCCGGTGCTTTATCCACTGTGCCACCTAGCTGCCCCCTCTAGTATGGAATCTTAACTCAACACACACAAAATATAACTCATTATCTTTCATCCAAAACAGTACTCTTCCAAACTTCCTTATTTCTGCCAGACACCAGCATCCTTCCAGTCACCCAGGTTTGCTACTGCATTCTCATTCAGAGTCATTCTCAACTTGTCAGTCACCCCTGGTAGTTTTTAGTAAATCAAATATTAGTCTTGGATAATAGAAAACCTTAGTTTGAATCCCATTTCTTACATTTACTAGCTATGTGACCCTGGGAAGTCACATAAACCCTTTTAACTTGTTTCTTTACCTACAAAATGGACAATTATCATACCAACCTCCCAAAGTTGCTGTGAGGATCAAATAATATAATATACATAAAGCATTTTGCAAACCTTAAAGCGCTATATAAATGCTAGCTATAATTATTATTATTATCTAATCAGTGGCAATGTATCGTTATTTCTTCTTCCACAGCATCTCTCACATCTGTCCCCCTCTTCTCCTCACACACAGCCACCACCCAGGTCAGGGCCCCATCACCTCTTTCCTAGAGAATTTCAATGACCTCCTAAGTGGGCTTCCCACCTCAAGTCTCTCCTCTTTTCAATCCATCCTTCACAGAACAGTCAGTATCTTCTCCTAAAGCACAGGTTTGCTAATGTCACTCCCCCTGCTCACTAAATGCCAGTGTCTCCCTAGTTCCCTAGGATCAAACAAAAAATGGTTTGGCATTTAAAGCCTTTCATAACCTAGCTTAGCTTTCCAGATCCAATATCCATTATTATCCTTCATACACAACCCAGCAGGGCCAAACCAGCCTTCCTTTGTTCTAACATGGAATTGCATCTCACATCTCCACACTTTTACATAGGGCCTGCTTCCTGCCAGAAAGCAATCCTTCTTCACCTGCACTTCTTAGAATCCCTTCAATTAGGGAGTAGCTAGGTAGTGCAGTGGATAAAACACCAGCCCTGGATTCAGGAAGGCCTGAGTTCAAATCTGGCCTCAAACAGTTGACACTTACTAGCTGTGTGACCCTGGGCAAGTCACTTAACCCTCATTGCCCTGCCAAAAAAAAAAAAAAAGCCCTTCAATTAGAAGGTAAAATTAATCTTACTTTTCTTCAAAGTTCAGCTCAAGCCCCAAGTTCTACATAAGGCTTTTCCTGATCCCCTTAACTGCCTAGTGCCCAAACAGTTTAATATGTGTGTTGTGCATATCTTTTGTATACACTTGTGTATGTACCTGTTATCTGAAAGAGAAGAATTTAAACTTTTTGAGGACAAGAAATGCTTTACCTTCATCTTTGCATCCTCGGTTCCTAATGCTGTGCCTGGCATTTAGCAGGTCCTTAATGAATGCTTATTTGACTAGGATCATCAATTTAGTCTTCCATATTCAGTGCAATGACACTATAATCCATTTAAACAGGGTCGATTATGCAATTTTGAAAACAGATATTTCTTTAAAACAAGAACTTCAGCGAGGGAAAAGAAAGAAAAAAAAAGTTACATGATAACTTTGTTATATATTTATAAGGAATAACAAGTTGTACATAATAGATTTACTGTTTCGTGTGCAATTATTTTTCCCCATTCTACTATGTTATGGAAATGCTCATTGTACTTAAGTTCAGAATAAAATAAATAAAAAATTTTATAAACCAAGAACTTAAGATATTCTATTAAATCAATATTTCAAAGTCCCACTGTAATCTAGAGTGATATTAAGCTCTTGGTGATTCTGATAGTATGTTGAGAGCAACTTTTAGTGAACCCTACAAAGCTAGAAATGCTCTGAGCAAAGGCTCTGTGACTGACTAGAGGCCAGGATGACAAAGGCCTGAGAGACCACTGGAAGGTTGGTTGGTGATCAGGTGACTTTGGGGGTGGGGGGGTGTTTCAGCCACAGCCATACTATCTACCAAGAAGAGGTTATAATTGCTGTTAGTTTATTAAATTATGGATTTTTTTTTTGCTGCATACAAGTATGAATCCATCATATTTTCAGACTCCAATTCTGTCACCCTAATGTTTCTGAGATATAAACAATCATTCTTACCACCAATCTAGTGCTAGCTTAAGGAAAAAAAACAAAACAAAACATGTTCAGGGTTCGTCCAAATGTAAATTCCACCAAAACCCATTATGGTTGTATATTTCTTTTTAGAATCAATTTTTTAAAATCTTTATTGAAACCTTACTTTGTTACCAGAATTAACAAGCACTAGAGGAATACAGGAGAAGCCTTAAGAAGAGGCATCGTCAGTGGTATAGCAAGAAAGTACTGAATTTGTAGTCAAAAACTCTGCTAAGGACTACTTCTATGACCTTGAGCTTGTTGATTAATCTGTTTGATACTTAGCCAATAAGGAGGCTGGCTTAGATCAAAGGGATCTTTGAGCTTGTTTTTGTTTTTTAAATTTGTAACTCGATTTCAATATAATTGGTTTTCTTTGCAATCCTATGTATTTTACTTTCTGCATATAGAAACATTCTGAGAAAAGGTGCACAGGCTTCACCAAACTGCCAAAGAAGTCCGAGACAAAACAAAAAAAGGTTAGGAATCCTTGCTCTATATGATCTTTAAGATCCTTCCAGTGCCTATGATCCTAAGATCCCCGAGATCAAGGATCTCAAAGCTAAACATCAAGCAAATTAGGCAACGACATAAATATATATGTAATTTCTCAATCATATGATGGTAATAATAATGATAATAGTTTATATTTATATAATGATTTAAGATTTTAAAAGCATTTAAACTATATTATT
Source organism: Dromiciops gliroides (assembly GCF_019393635.1). NCBI lineage: Eukaryota > Metazoa > Chordata > Mammalia > Microbiotheria > Microbiotheriidae > Dromiciops > Dromiciops gliroides. The sequence continues at coordinate 401,880,201 of NC_057862.1, forward strand.
TCATTTGAATGAGAATGGAGAAAGACTAAGTTAAAAAAATTCAGGCAAAAGAGAAATCAATGTGGGATAGAATAAATGAGAAAGGTTTCAATCAAGATAAATTTGTACATTCGTGAAAAAGTACCTTAAAGTTTTCTGTACATTAAGTTTTATTTCTCCAAGGACTCTTACTATGAAATATATGATATCTGGAAATAAAATTTAAATTCCCCTAAATTATGTTCAAGACCACTATAAACCTTTTGAAATCACAAAATGAAAGAAAGGAACCTAAGAATATTTCCAGATAAACTAATACCTAATCACAAAGAAATGAATATAAAGTAGCTAGGGTTATTTTTACATTTGGCACAATATCAAATATAAAGAAGCAAAGAAGATAACAATACAAATTTTGTTAAGTAAATCTCTTGTTCCTAGATTTAAAAATCCTATGACAGGAACTGTTTCTATAATCAAGATTGTGCAGCAATGAAGTATACTTATAAATAGGAAAAGAAAGAAGCATTGCTATGAAGTGTCTCTTAAACCTAAAGCCTGATCAGGAAAGATTAGGGGGGTGCCCCCCATGCACCCTTTAAAGAGAAGGAGCCCTTTCCCCTAGGAAAATGAAATTTTAAATGGCTTATTGTATCCAAAGGTACTCTCTAGATAGAAAGAAAACCCAACCCGTTTGAGACTCGGGAGACCACCCCATCTCAAAAGGAAAGGTGAATTCAGCATTTGTCATTGTCCGGAGCGGTGAAAGGAGAAACATTCTGGCCCCCTCATGGGGGTCCATGTGCCAAAGCAAGACTCCAAGTTTTACTATGTGTAGTACCATGGGGAAGCAGAAGAAATAGGGAAACGTGGCTTTGTTTATCCCTAAATTAAAGGAGACCCCCAAGAAGGCTGTCCTGTCATGGCCAGGGCCTGACAGCAACCGTAGCTCTTAACAGGCAGCAAGATGAGAGTTCTTCCTTCAAGTGTGGGATTAGAAAAGAGCATGAGAGCCTTTTGTCCCAGACAATGTGCTAGCCTGGATGTGCAGAATGAGAAACTTAGGGATGGAAGCAGCACAGTCCCTGCAGGCTTCTAGAATTAGTTTAGATGTATGTATAAATGTCCTTTTAAAAATTAAATGATTATCCATTTCTCTTAACATCCAGTGATATAACCTTAACAAGTTAAGAACGTGGACTTTACTCTGCTTTAGTCTTAAATGTCACATTAGTGACTTTTGCCTATATACCTTCTAGCCAAAAACAACATTTATACAAAACCTGTTTTCAGATTAACAGCCCTGTCATTTATCCTTTAAAGGTTTATCTCCTTTGGTCACAATTTTATTGTAGTTAAACAGCAACTAGTGTGTAATGAAAAGCATTCAAACTCTCTGGGTACACAGAGAGCACATTGTTATGTTTTCCAGCTGAGTGGACTTTTACTCATTGAACATAAGACAAGAACCTGCCACTCTTCGATTTAGATGAAAAGAAAATGCAAGGGAACAAAAACCTCACTGAAAAGCTCTGTATCTTAGTTAACTTTCCTAATGCTAATGAAGGCTGTGAAGTAAATAGGCATCCGATTTTCCCCCCTAACACCATCATTCAATTTAATGAAGTAATGAAAAATAATCATAAATTTTAGAACCTTTTAATCAACAAGTTAATAATGACTTGGAACCCACAGTATTACCAAGGAAGTTGTCTCACAGAATCACCCTAGTCAGCTGGCCAGTGGTCCAATTAAAATGGAAAGAGGGATATCAAGAGCAAGGGAATGGGGGGTGAGGAAGGTTTAAGGATTCTTAAAACCATAGGTGGGAAAGGGAGCCTATACCACCAGAAGGCAGACCAAGCCAAATCAAAAATTAATTTTCAGAAGAAAGCTACCTGCACTGAATGAATGAAGAATTTTAAGTGCTTATTATGTTGCCGAGCACTATGTTAAATCCTAGGGATTCAAAAGCTCACATTCTAATGGAAGAGACAATATAAATGGGAAGTTTTTGCTTCATGTCAGATGGAAAGGTACAACAGGAAAGCAGATATTAAGGCCTATCGTCTTATATTATTTCCACTAATACAACAACATCAGGGGGCAGTTAGGTGGTGCAGTAGATGAAACACCAGTCCTGGATTCAGGAGGACCTGAGTTCAAAATCGGCCTCAAACGCTTGACACTTACTAGCTGTGTAACCCTGGGCAAGTCACTTAACTCTCATTGCCCTGTCCCTCCCCTCCCAAAAAATACAATAACATCAACTTCTGGTGCTGAATCATTGTCATTGCCAAGAACTTTGGTACTAAGACCTTTCTTTTCTGGGTCACCCCATAACTGTGCTTGGCTGGCCCCTTTTCTTACATCCTACTACTCCTTAAGTATGTTCCAAGGCTACTGATTTCACAACTGCATGCACCATGTTATTTCTCACTAACCTATTTTGGTATCTTGTTACTGTGACTCCTACACATAAACACATATGCACACACACTCGCACACACACTTACACACACACACACACACACACACACACACACAACTGTTTGGGTCATATCAACTGTCCAAGTCTTTCAGACCTGAAGCCCAATCATACTTCCCCATCATTAAGGGAGACCTTTCACCTCATAGGGGGCAATAATCACATAAATGACATTCTGCTATTGCCCAAAGGTGATAGAGATGAGAGTGGGATAAATAAAGAATAATGTAGAAGCCAGTTGGGTCAGGCTTTCATTACAGGCCTTTCAGGAGCTATTAATCTTGGTCATAGTCGGTGGGCTAAAAATAATTACTTCTTCTAACTCACACTGCACACACAAGTACCAATAGGAACAAGTCAGCACTGTTATCCAGGAAAAGGACTGGTTTTTCTCCCTGAAGTCACTTTTTATTGTTATTATTCAGTTGTCTTCAAAGTGCATTCTCTTCTGATCCCTGTTGCTACTGCTTCAATTCTAACTTCAAAGTTAGGAAGCTATACAGGGAGCTGTATTAACAAACTGTCAGTAAATTGTTGAGAAAATGGCCAAAAAGAATAAAGATGAGCAGAAATGTTTTGCTGTGAGGAGTGATGTCTCTCTGATGATGATTATGATGATGATGATGAAGAAGAGGAGGAAGAGGACAGAACTTGGAATTAGGGAAAAACTGGGTCTGAATCCTGCCTCTGATTCTTAAAAGCTGTGGCATCCTGAGCAAGTCATTTCACTTCTCAGTCAATTTCATCGTCGGTGAAATGGAACAGTTGGACCTGATGACCTTAAAAGTCTCTTCTAAGGGCAGCTAGGTGGTGCAGTGGATGGAGCACCGGCCCTGGAGTCAAGAGGACCTGAGTTCAAATGCAGCCTCAGACACTTGACACTTACTAGCTGTGTGACCCTGGGCAAGTCACTTAACCCCAACTGCCTCACCAAAAAAAAGAAGAAGAAGAAGAAGTAAGGGGAGGGGCAGCTAGGTGGCACAGTGGCTAAAAGCGCTGGCCCTGGATTCAGAAGGACCTGAGTTCAAATCTGACTTCAGATACTTGATACTTACTAGCTGTGTGACCCTGGGCAAGTCACTTAAACCCTAATTGCCCCGCCCCCCCCAAAAAAAGTCTCTTCTAAATCTAAATCTGAGATCTTGAGATTTTATACTCTCAACCTCTTAAAGGTCTTTAACAGATGTTCTCAAGACCTTGGATCCTACAGGTACTCAACTTATCTTGATGCCTGTGCTGACTTCCTTTGAGCAGGTAAGGTCCATTTTCTTTTTCTTTTTTTTATAGTGAGGCAATTGGGGTTAAGTGATTTGCCCAGGGTCACACAGCTAGTAAGTGTTAAGTGTCTGAGGCCGGATTTGAACTCAGGTACTCCTGACTCCAGGAACGATGCTCTATCCGCTGCGCCACCTAGCTGCCCCTGGTAAGGTCCATTTTAAAACCCCCTTCAAAAAAACTAAAAACACACACCCAAAACATGTGTGTCACTTTAAAAAACTGAACAGATAAGCATACAAACTCACCAAATGAATACACTAAAGTGTGATTGAAAAAAAGGGATTTTAAAAGGATTCAAGAGGGATTCTTTAAGCATGAAATTACCCTAATACATTATTTTAACAATTCAATTTCCAAGCAACTTTTCTTAAGTATGTGTACTGCACACAAAAAAAGGTGTTCCCAGTATGTGAACCAAGTTAATGGAGTGGGAGCAGATCCAAGCTGACAGTAACAAAAGGGTCACTACAGAGAATGCTTAGAAAATAATGTCCCTGTGAGAAGAGTCAGATCTCCTGAAGCAGGAAAAATAATGCATAAGGCCTAGCTATAACCTAGAGTGGGCAGCTTATAGATGAGGAACATTAGGAAAGGGGAGAGAAATCTTGACATTTTCCAGTTTGGGAAAATAACTGGTCAGGGTCTTTCCTGAAGAGACACTTAAAGAACCACTGTGGGCATGGTCTCGAAGGCTTGAAAACAAGGGCTGCCTTTCACCCCAAAGGCGACACACAGGAGGATTTACAGTAATTAGGAAAGACGCAAACTGAAAATGGCACTGAACACTAAAAAAGTAAGAGTTACAGCCAGATTATGGGTTCTCCAGGGAGCAGAAAAATCCCTGCCAGCATTTTGTAAGTTATACGAAGCCAGTGACATGTGAAGGAAGCAACAGAGATCTAACACTTGGGAGAGAATATTCAAATCAGCAAAAATAATGTAAGTTTCTAGAACAGGAACTATAAATCTCATTACATAGTCACCCTTAATGCCCAACCTCATCAGAACAGATGATTTTGGTCGAGGGACCCCAAATTTAGGCCCTGATTAAAACAAACTGACCACCCAGCAAACCTTCCATGTACCATTTGTGAAGTACACAGGCGATGCCTAGGTGAGTTTTACTTGAACAAATCTTGAAACCTTAAGAGAATCGATTCATTGTAACCAAAACCTTCATTTAGCATTTCACAGGAAACAAATTAAATTAATTGAAATTAATTAAAGTTAAATAAATTTAATATATTAAAATAATTGTGGGCAGCTTGATCTTGTCCTGGCAAGCCAAATTATTGCCCTGTTGATACTGTTTGTTTTTACCAAGCTGGATTAAGAGAGACAGTGTTAGAATTACTCTGGAACCACAAATGGCCATATCAACCGTAGCCCTTTGTTTTATTTTAGGATGAGTCTTTAAACTAGCACACAAATCTATACGGGCTAGGATAGAGAATGGGAGGAACAGATACAAGTCAGGGTGATTTTTTAAAATCAAGTTTGAATTCAACATATCCATTTTGAGATCCAAAAGTTCAAGGCTCAGAGGAAAAAAAGCAGTAACCAAGATTTAAATCTCATATTTTTCATGAATAAGGTTGTACTATATAAATGGCAACCATTCAAAGAAATAAGCAATTCAGTTTATAAATACTAGAAGTAATTCTGTTGCTAGTATAAATCAAATCACTCTAAAAGGAGAATGTTAAGGCTGGTCTTCTGGCTTGTAGGTGAACCTTTTAAAAAAGAAATTTACTGGGGGCAGCTAGGTGGTGCAGTAGATAAAGCATCAGCCCTGGATTCAGGAGGACCTGAGTTCAAATCTACCTCAGAAACTTGACACTTACTAGCTGTGTGACCCTGGGCAAGTCACTTAACCCTCATTGCCCCACCCAAAAAAATTTGCTTAAACAAAGCCCACAAAATATATAATGTATGTTCTGACAGAGGGGAGGAAATGTGTCTCCTTTCTAAGTCTTGTCCCTTATTCTCTCCTAAGTTTTCTGCTATATGCTGGTGTTAAGAGGAGAAGGGGGAGAGAAGAGAGCCTTATGAATACTTCTCCAATACTGCAAGGATACCAGCAAAGCACAGAGACTACTCAACAGCTGCCCCTCATTTTGTTTGACAAGTGACCGGTCTATCCTACCTTTCATTCATGGATTTCTTTGATGACATCCTTACTCTAGTTCATGATTCCTTATGCCCTCTTATTGCACCTGCTCATATCCTTCCTTCACCTCTCAGCTGCCCACTGAGCAGTACTCAGGTTTTTGTTTTGTTTTGTTTTGTTTGTGGGGCAATGACCGTTAAGTGACTTGCCCAGGGTCACACAGCTAGTAAGTGTCAAGTGTCTGAGGCCGCATTTGAATTCAGGTCCTCCTGAATCCAGGGCTAGTGCTTTATCCACTGCGCCACCTAGCTGCCCGGTACTCAATTTTAATTCTTCACAGACTATATAGCATTTCATCCCTCAGAGTCATACATCATCATTAGAATATTGGCACTAAACAGATAAGATTCCTTACTTCTGTAAGAAACTTGTGGTCATGAAAGAAGTTGGGATACAGAAGGGTTTTAGGTCAAGTTGTCATTTTATTACTGTTATTTAATGTCTGGTAGACTATTGTGAAGGTGGATAAAAAAATCACCTTTTTGTAACTGGATAAAGAATTTTAGGGATTGCTACAGAGGAAGAGAGGATACAGAAATAATCCTTTTCCCAAATGATTTCAAATTCTTCTGAATTTGTCCTTTCACATAATTTGGAGATTATAACTCTGTGGTATGGTGATATCTATTTAAAACATTGTTTGTAAATTTTCATAGGTCAATGTTATATCTGGGTAATTGTGGACAATTGATGAGTATACTCCAGTATAGTTTGTTTCATTATTAGTAGCAGCAGCAGCAGCAGCAGGAAAAAATAGGCCTGTGTAAACGTGTAATAATAGGAAATATGTACAGAGCATAAATTCCTGTGTATCAAACATAATTATTTTACGTAAGCAGACCTGCAATCTGGAAAACTACATAGAAGGAAAGCTATAGTAGGACTTACAGTATAAGCAGAGACTAGAGGAACATCTCTAAGATTAATACACTTTTAGATTTTCCTTAAAGAATTTAGATTCTCCACAAGATCATCAACAAATGCACACTGAATTGTCTATCAATCAATTCACCCATATATCTATGTAATTGCAGGGGGAAAATGATTTCTAAGGTCCCTTCCATCTCTAATATTATCAGTCTACATCTCAGAACATGCTGAAAGAACAGAAACTAGTCTTTTTTTTCTTTTTTTTTTCTTTTCTTTTTTTTTTTTAAATACGGACCTCTAGCACCCTTTCTTTCATTCCACGATAGTTGTGAATTGGGTATTAGGCATCACATATAAGATGAAGAAATTTGACTGGTTCAGATTTTTAGAAGAGGACTTCCTTTCTTGCTCTAGTATTCTGGAAGTGAAGAGCTAGGACAGATAAAAAGGCATCGTTCCAAACAGAATCAGGAGAACTTAGGAGTGAAACTCTAAAGTAAGCAGCCAAGTTGAGCTTTAGCTCATAATGCCCCAAGGACACTGACAAATAGCCGATCTCTGAGTCTCAGAAGTCAGTTCTTAGAGATGCTGTATAAAAGCTAAAGGGAATTATTTATTAGTGAGTGTGAATAACACTGTATACCACCAGCAGATTGTGTTTGGTTATATTTAATTATTCATTAGCATTTGTGAGAAAGGCACACTCCAAGGGTGTTGAACCAATGCAGATTGATTGGTATTTGCTTTCCTTCCCCCACCCCCAAGTTTCCTTCAAGCTACAATACTTATATTAAGACTTTATTTTTCCTAGTAGAAACTTGGTCAAACAAAGGAAGGCAGGGAAATCAGGAGTCAATTTAATATAAGTAAATAAACAGGTGGCAGAAGAAACTAATATATTAGTTTACCTGTCCACACCTCTCCTTCTTTCAGTGCTGTATGGTCAGGGACAGCAGGAGTTACCGGATGAGATTCACAAGTAGGGACAAACTCCTTACATTCCCATCACAAAGCAGATGCAAATTTAATTGCAGCACATTAAGCCTTCCAACTAGTCTAGGAGTCCTTGGAAGGCAACTGTAAACAAGCACCACTAGGCAATCAGGTGTCAGGGACTCATTTGATCTACCACAAAATGTGTCACAAATCACTGGCAGAAAGTGGGTCGGCAAGGAGAACAAAGAAAAGAACTGTCAGCACGGTAGGCAGATCATGTGAGCAGGCCTGTTAGTGCACTGGGTCTCTCCTGCTCCTGTCTCAGGCTACCCACATAAAGTGCTCCCTGTCTGACAAGGTACTCTCATCTCACATTTGTTATACATTTTCCTGTGGTCGGCAAAAATCACTGACACAACTGGGAAGTCAACTGGGGGATATACTAAGCTCATTTAAATTATTCTACTACTAAAGAAAATCCACCATGTGCTGATTGGTTTTTAAGCCAATTAAGGAAATCTTAAAATTAATACAGGATCAAAACTCAGAGAAAAGAGCTCAGCACTTATCTCCTAGCAGTCTCAGAAGACACTAAACATGTCTGCCTCCCCATCTTTCATTTTGCAGCTAATTGAATAAGGTACTGTATTCCATTCTACCAAACTCCCAGTTTGTCTCTAAACTGTCAAGTGTTGCATTAGGCACTATGATAAAGGATGCTGCATTTTGTTGGCAACTGAAAGAAAGTGATCCATCCCTCTGTGCCCACACTTTGTAATTCTGCAAAGTGCCTCTGGACTGGCAAAATGGGAATCTTAATCTAATATACAGATTTGGAGTTGCAGAAGACAACAGCACACAATATACTTCTGTACCCCTCCATACTTCTGAAGACCCTTTAAACAGCATTTCTCAAAGGTACCTCATTAAATTTCTGTCTCCTCTTCCCTCATTCTTCCACCCTAAACCATCCTAATGACTTTTTTTTCCCAAAAGAAAAAAACAGGAAGCAACAAAATTCCTCATGCCATAATCTATCTTATGTCATGAATGGTCCTAGATGAACAACTTTTATCAAAATAGCACTTTTCTAATTCAGAATACAAGATAGGTAAACACAGGTGATCTTATGCTGCCCATTTTATAAATGAGAGAGAACAAGAGATGTCACGTTTCCCTAAGAATCTTTAGTGGGTCTCCTGATTTTGTAAAGAAGTTATGCCACAAAGATGATGCAAGATGGGAACAGTCAATATGGGAGTGATTGTGGGAAGATAGGCACAATAGTAAATTGTTGGTGGAGCTGTGAAAAGCAACGTAGAATTATGTCCAAAAAAGTGACTAAATTGCCCTTACCTTTTGATTCAGAGATTCCATTGCAGGTTATATATCAAGGAGGTCACTGATAAGAAGAAAGTCCCCATACACACCAAAATATTTATAGCAGCTCTTTTTTGTAGGAGGAAAGAACTGGGAGAGAAAAAAAGTAGATACCCATCAATAGGGGAACAGCTAAACAAATTGTGCTACATGAATGTAATGGAATCTTACTGCGCTGTAGGAAATGAATGGGATGAATACAGAAAAGCACGGAAAGATTTACTTGAATTGATGCAGAGTGAAATAAGCAAAGCCAAGAAAACAATATACACGGTGATTACAACAATATAAATGGAAAGAACCAAAAAAAAATAAGAGCAAATGTTTATATTCAAAATTATAAAGGACAAGCATGGCTCAAAAGAAGAGCAATGAGAAGAAACACCTACTCCAACCCCTTTGTAGAGATGGTTAAGCCCACAAGTACTTTTACACTGCATATGTTTTCAGACTTTTTCAACACATTGATCAGTTACGCTCATTTCCCTCTTATTTTTCTTTTTTTTTGTCTTTAAAAAATATTACTTTTTATATGTTATAGCTCTCTGGGAGGGAGGAGGGATACAGGGGCAACTATGCATCAACAGAAATTTATTTTTAAAAATAAGTGATATTTACTACTAATACTAATATTTTATACATAATACTAGCCACCAAGGTAGAAGAGGTATGGAAAGGCATTTAAAACTCTTCACACAAAATGGGAGGACAGAGTGGAAAATGGAAGGAATATAAGGGAGCTAAAATGGCACCAAAATGGCTCCTGAGCTGCAAGCTACATTTGGGGGGAGGGGAGAGTGTTTCCTTCATGCAATATTCTGATATAATTTATCACAGAGTATGGCTTCATAGAAGATATGATAGCACCAACCAAAGATACCAAATGTCAATTTCTGGTGTAATGACAAGAACTGTGGATTTGGAATCAAAGGAACTGGGTTCAAATTCTGGCATTTCTATTTATTGTCTGTGCCCCCCCCCCACCTTGGGCAAGTCCCTCAACCTAATTGAGTTTCAATTTTCCCATCCTTTAAGGAGTTGGACTAGAAGATTTCTAAATCCTATGATAGTGATTCAACAATCCTGTTTTATACCAGATAGCATTGGTTTACATTGTTTACAACAAAAAGAAAGCTCATATTGCCTACAATATGGTTCATGGCAAAACTTTTTTTGAAAAACAAATTCAAGGTTGTTTTTTTTTTAACAAGTTCAAGTATTAAAAAAACTCTTTAATACTTAATGGCCTGTTGATTTCATCAATGTGGGTAAAGTGTATTTGCCTCTAGCCCCCCTTAATGAACTTCCTCTATTGATTTGTACATGGTCTTCAGGAATTGTGTTAATTAATAGGGACTGAAACTGCATAGAGACTGGATCTGTTACTTCTTTATGTACAGAAATCCTGGATAAAGAAACTCTATCAATGCAGGCTAGCACCCTCTTTTCAACTAAGTGTCCTAGAGATTTGCTTAGGGCACTGAAAGGTTAAGCATCTTCACCAGGGTCACTGAAACAGTATGGATCAGAAGCAGCATTTGAACCTAAGTCTTCCTAGCTTCAAAAAAGGCTCTCTAACCACTACACTAATTTCAGTAAAGTAAAAGGATGTAAAATACAAAAAGAACCATGATATAAAATATAGAAAAAGAAATTCATTTCAAAATAATTACAGAATATAGTGCACCTACCAAGACACAGTAATTATGTTAACATAACTATAACATTTTCTCTATAGAAATAAAGACACATAAGTAATTGTAAAGATATTATTTGCTTATGATTAGGTCACAAGACTATAATAAAAATGGTAATATTACCTAAAGTAATTTACAGATTTAGTGGCATAGCAATCAAACCATCAGAGTTACATTATGAAACTAAAAATAATAATAATAATGGGAAAACTCATCTGGAGGAACAAAAGATCAAGAATTTCAAGGAAAATTATAAAGAAAGAGAGAGAGAAGGAAAGGACCCTAGAATTATCAGCACTCAATATATCCCAAAAGAAGCAATCATCAAAATTACTTGATAATGTTGTTAAAAACAAAATAACAAAACAGAAAGTTGATTAGTGGGCCAGATTGAGAATAAAGGTCTAAAAGCAATCAGACTTCAGCTACAGGAGGTAAAGACTCATTATTCAACAAAAATAGGGCAGTTGGGTGGCACAGTGAATAGAACACTACCCTAGGAATCAGAAAAACTCACCTTCCTCAAATCTGGCCTCAGACACTTACTAGCTGTGTGACCCTGGGCAAGTCAGGGTCTGCAACTCTGTTTGCCTTAGTTCCTCATCCATAAAATGGGCTGGAGAAGGAAATAGCAAACCACTCCAGTGTCTTCGCCAAGAAAACCTCAAATGGGGTCACAAAGAGTCGGACACAACTGAACAACAAAAAACCAACAAAAACTATTGAGAAAAGTGGAAAGCAATCTTGCAGAAATGAGATTTAGACCAGCAACACATTTCTTAAGAGTCCCTTTGCTCCTTTAAGATACAGTTTAAGCAACTCCTCTGCAAGGAGACTTTCCTGATTCCCTCACTTGCCAGCACTCTCTCCCAAACTACTATACATATATTTGTTTTTATTAAATTTATACTTGTGATATATATAACATACATTCTTGCCTCCACCATAAAAATACAAGTTTCCAACAAGATTATTTCATTCTTTATACTTGTATCCCAATGGGAATACCAGTATAAATTACCTGGCACATAGTAGGATTTAACAAATATTCATTAACTGATTAAAACGATCTCCAAATGGATACATGATCTAGACAGAAAGAGTCATATCATAAACTAAATAGAGAAACAAGACAGTAGATTCATTTCACAACTATGGCTAGGGAAAATTTTCACAGATGATCAAGGGATGTAGAAGACCAAAGGAGATAAAAAAATATGATTATTAAAAATCGAAAAGTTTCTACATACACACACAAAAAGCAATGCCATTGGAATTAGAAGGCAAATAGTTACCTGGAGAGGGGGTGAGGGGGAGAGAACCTTTGCAGCGAATTTCTCTAATAAAGGTCTGATATCTAAAATATATGGGGAATGGATACAAACACATAAAACAAGGTCCATTACCCAATAGATAAATTGTCAAAGGATATGCACAGACAGTTATCAAAAGAAGAAAAGCAAGCTATCAACAACCAGATGAAAATATGTTTGAAATCACTAATAACAAGATAAATGCAAATTAAAGTAGCTCTGAGTTATATCTTATGCCCATTAGATTAGCAAATATAACAAAAAAGGAAAACGACAGCTGTGTAGGAAGACAGGCATAATAACCTATTGATGTAGCTGTAGATTGGTCCAACCATTCTGGAAAGTAATTTGTAACTATATCGCCCAAAAAATCACTAAACTTTATAGACCCTTTGACCCAGTGATACCACTTCTAGGCATATATCCTAAAGGTATAAAAGAAATAAGAACCCATATTCACCAAAACATTTATAACTGTCCTTTTTCTTGTAGCAAAGAACAAAAAACAAAAGGAATTCCTCTTGATTGGGAAATGACTGAATCAGCCCTCATAACAAAATTTTAAAAGGAGAGTGGCACAGTTCAACAACAATGACACCACCACCACTCAGGGTCCAGCCTTATACAGAGTTTTAAAGAAAGAGGTGATCTGGGGCTACTAGAAGACTGTCCCATAATCCTTGGGGTAAAGCAGTGGGATAATCTACAAATTTAGGGAATATTCTCTCAATTTTCTCTTGCATGATAAGAAACGAGTGCTGAGGAACAGGGACCCAGTAAACTTAACTGTGCCACAGCAGGTGAAAGGGGGTGAGATGGGAGGCAGGGAGGGGGCATTTCTCCAGTTCGGCTAGGCTTTAGCATATAGGGCATCCTAGGGGATAGGGCTTTACCACCTCACACTAGTCCAACTCCCTCATTTTATAGACATGAAAACTGTTGTCCAGGGATGAAGTGACCTGCACATTTGTCACACAAGTGGTTTCTATACTATTGGTTAAATTCATGTGTATGTCATGCCTGGAGGGTCTTTTGTTTTCACTCTTGAAACAGCCATTTTATAGACGCCACATATTTTCAGTTACAATTCTACAAATCCAATGTCTATACCTATTATGGGCATTACTATTGCTCATTGAATTTATCTGTAAGTTTTAAACTTATCATGTACTTCTGAGAACATCTATCAATCATCCTTCACTTTGACGAGGAAGTGTTAATACTTCCATTGCTGCCTTAGTGTGATGGGCCTCATATTCTATTAATATCTTATGAGTTTTTGTTGGGATACTGTGCAAAGCTGTTATGGTCCATTTTACATTTCCAAATGTTTATGTTATGACTAATGCTTCATGGAGACCAATAAGCCTTTCGACATATACCACCCCAAATATCTCCTTGATAATTCCGTGCTTCTAGTGCTTGTCTGGGGGAGGATCAGGGTATCCTAAGGAGCATCTTTGTTCATCTGTTTAATCTGACCTCCAAATTCAAGCACAAAGCAGTGTCTCTATCTTTCCTTGGCACACATTAAGAATTTTATATTTATCAAGTCCAAATGACATATTTCTAACATTGGGGAAAGACTGCATAAGATGGAAGTATTCAATGGTTTTTTTTTAGTAGACTTACATAACTTGATGCCATTCATATACATAAAGTGATTAAATTAGATGCTTTGGTATAATCTCCTTTTTAACTTGGAAACTGTTCTACTATTAAAAATCATTCTTCTTACCTTGTTTGATAAGAGTTCAGATACAAATGATTCTAGGACAAATCACTATCCAAATGTTATTGTTTTGTAATTAATATTCTGTGGGTAGGAGAGTAAAATAATTCCTCCTTTGTAGTTGAATAAAAGTAATAGGATATAAGCTTACTTTCTGTAGGCTCACTGAAAACACTCGCAGTACAACTCTGATAACAGATAGGACAAATGGGGTAATTAATATGGGGCTCATCCTGTTACCACATGATTTTGATTTTTTCTACTAACTTTCCATGGCTTGAAAGCTTTTTGTTCCACACATATTGTGTATAAGTATTTATAAGGCAATATGTATTAGAAATGTTATGCTTTAATTTTTTTATGGATCAGTGTTATATCTTGGTGATTGTGGGCAACACAGTTTAATCAATGAGAATGCTCCAGTTCCAATACAGTCTATTGGTTGAATTCTCAAAGATATTTTGAGGTCTATATTTTTAGTGAGAGAATCTGCCATCTATCAGTTCATGAGAGATATTAATACATAATACATAATTCTAACTGCCAGATCATCTTCCTAAATCTTCACTATGTACTAAATTATTTTATTATTAAATTATCTTATCCTAGAAGTGTGAAGGTTAAACAGCTTCTATTATTTCCTTGCATAATCTGCACTATCTCTAAGTTCAAACTGATATCATACCATGCAGATCTTACCCACAGAGGACCTTCTGATTCTATACTAGTATCTTGATCCTTTTATAGGTACAATCTGGAGGTACACCACTTTCATGCCACAAATTCAGTCACTACTTAACTTAATACTCTTTATTACCATTCAGTGAAGTGATGTTTGCTCATTCCAACAGTACCTCTGTAACTTAGAAGTTACTGATGATGTGCTCTAAAAACTCCTTCTTTTTAGTGAAAAAATGTTAATCACTATAGAAACCTTAGAGTGTGGATTGTTAATATTGTATGAGTTCTTGTTGAGATACTTCCAAATCTGTCATGGTCCACTGTATATCTTTAAAAAAATACATTAAGATTGGTATTATGTAGGTATTGTTTTAAGTACATTCTGTCCATAAGTCTTTATTTCAAAAGCCTAGTGTCTTAAAACTATACAACCACAGTTTTTGCCTCTATGTTCAATATGTCTTGCCTGGAGGAAATCAATGTATTTTTAAGTATCAACTCTGTACCTTGGTTCAAGTTGATCTATTAGTGCTGTGAGTGTTCAGTATCTACCTTTCCTTGGCATACATTAAGGAATGTATATTTATCACATCCAAATGACATTCTTTTTTTTGTTTTTGTTTTTGTTTTTAGTGAGGCAATTGGGGTTAAGTGACTTGCCCGGGGTCACACAGCTAGTAAGTGTTATGTGTCTGAGGCTGGATTTGAACTCAGGTACTCCTGACTCCAGGGCCAGTGCTCTATCCACTGCACCACCTAGCTGCCCCCCCAAATGACATTCTTATATCATCAGAGAAAGATTCCATGAGATGAGGTAGCTGTTTAATGTTTTTCTGTGAAGCCAATAGTTTGATGGTATCACTGTGTATCAAGAGATTAATAAGATGTTTTGTTTTGATTCTCTCTGAATTTGTGAATTAAACTTCACTTAGAAAAGATAATGATGGATTTGAGGCGAAGAAGGATCATAGTGGGCTTAAACTGTCTCCTTAAAAAAACTGAACATTTCATATAAGTTTTTCCCGACAGCGTGCTGGTGGCATGCTTTAAATTCATGTGGACATCAAATACTCTACTATTCTCTTGGGTATGGTTTTTATATTTTCAGAATATGAATAAGCCTTGAGTGAGAACTGAGTCAAAGCTTTGTCATAATCCACAAAGTTAATACTCTTATAGTGTTTTCAGAAAACTTGCAATTATTACTGAGTCAATAAGTTGCTCTTTACAAACCTAAGGCTTTTAGACACATCCATTTGGCTCCTCAGCCAGTGCTAAATGTTATGAATGTTTTGTATGAAGTACATAGACATTATCCTTGTCATTATTATTCTTATATGCAACATATTATATTTATCTGTGATGCATGTCACACACCCTTACAGAAAAATGTCAGCTCCTTGAGATCAGGGACTGCTTCAGTTTTATTTTTGTATCCCCTGCATCTCACATAGTGGCTTGGACATAATTCACTGAATGGCCCTAAATGATTCTTCAAACTGAAGAGCTATCTTAGTATATCAAAATAGGCACATGGAGAAATTTGCCCTCCCCAAAGGTCATTAGTAGAAATAAATATTTAAGTAAAAGGCATGCCACTCCAAGTTCAGGGGGAAGCCATACAGAAAAGTAGCTTTCTTCAGGCATATATATATATATATATATATATATATATATATATATATATATATATATATATATATATATACACATATATACAATGCACTGTTATACAGGTACTGTTATTTATATGGTTGAGTAGTGTCTGCATTATTTTCATCACACATAGGAAGTTACTTTTATCATTTTCAGAAATACTGTATTTGCTTTTAATAATAATAACTGGCATTTATATAGTGCTTTGGGCTTTACAAAGTGCTTTCCTCAAAACAATATTGTCAGGCAAGGAGTGAAAGTATTATCATTCCCATTTTACAGATGATGAAACTGAGGCTCTGAGAAAATACTGGAGGAATGCTTTAGCATCATGGCATGTTGAATCTAGAATTAGAAAGATTTGGCTTCATATCTGTGTACAACACTTACTAGTTAAAGAACTGTGGGCAAGTCACTTAAAATTAGTTTCCTTATCCATAAAACAGGGAAATTAATATTTATAATAACTTGCTAATTGGGAAATTGTTATGTGTTTTGAAAAGCATTTTACAAAAACTACTGATTATTATTATTACCAAGGTACTTGTGGTGCTAGAGCAAGAGAGCATAACAAGCAGGACTCAAACCCAGGTCTTTTCATTCAAATTCCTACCCTCTTTTCACTAAAGCACATTAGAATATACTACAGCAATCAAAATTTATTGAAAAATGTTAATTAGCAATTTTTCCTGAAAATCAACTTAAAATTCTTCAAGGCTATAAAGCAGACTTGGGTGACTATGTCTACCTCCAAAAACCATAGTACATACTGCAGTGTATCAAGTAGCTTTATATGCAACATTCAGTTGTAATATAATGTCCTAAATTCATTCTAGCTGTCAGCATCTCGAAGAAAACAACAGAGAGGCAAATGCTTTAAAGTTTCATGATGTTTCTTATTAACATCTACAGAAACTGTAATACAAAGGTTAGAGATGACACTGATAAATGTTCATGTCAAAATGGCGATGGAGTTTTGTAAAAACTTTTAGTTTCAGAGTAACATACCTAAATTTTACATGGAATTGTCAAGGCACACACATGTTTTAACCACACTTTTTTTTGCTTACTTTGAGAAGCAATATGGCATAATTAACGAAGAGCTAGCCTCAGAGCCAAGAAGCTGGGTTCAAGTCCCAACCTTGACACATAATGTGATCCCGGGCAAGTCAATTAACCTCCCAGTGGTACTGGCAACTCTCTAAGATTATAAATTACAGAGAAGATACCAACCTGCATTGGTCCAGGGGGAGTTTCCCAAACCAATGAAATCACATATCCATTTCCTAGTCTCTATTCTATTTCTTTAGAACCTTATAACATTTTAGTAAGCCTTCTGACCTTGGAATTTCCAAAGATATAGATGTAGATAATCAATAGTCAAAGGTATTACTATTCTCTCCACCTAAGAGTAGGTGTGAAAGTGTCTATCCTTTCTGCTCTTTGAGTATCCTCATCAATTTTCCACCCCAAAAAGAACAATATGTGTGTCTAACATATATTTCAAAGCTATTTTAATGTGTGACAGGGTATGTCCAACCTAAAGCTAAGTTGAACAGATCAGAGCCTATCCTTGACAGAGAAGACCCTCTAAGGTCCCACCTATCTCTAAATCCTACAATCTGAAGATCCTAGAACCATTAGTATTTTCATGAATTTTTATTCATATTAAGAAGGATAACTTATTATTATTCCCTTAGGAAAATATGTCTTGATGACAGGTATAGTAAGTGAAAATACTGAATTGTGATAAGAGGAATATAGTGTTCCATTCTAATGTATTCGTGAGATTCAAAGCAATAATGTTCACAGAATATCAACAATAAAGGAGGAAATCTTTACTTCAGATTAGCAAAATATTAGAATTGACTACAGAAATATAAAAAAACTTAATTAATGAATTCCTACCTGCTTCCCTATTGTGGATATTAGATCAAAAATTTAGTTTTGACATATATGTAATATTTAGCACATCTAAGCCATTCCACCTTTACATTATAAACTCCACAAAGGCAGAAACTAGTTCACTATTTCCCTGCAGTGTACATCAAATATAGTGTTCAGTACACACTGTGCACTCAATAATCACTGCATTAAACAGTCTTTTACACCTAACAGGAAGTGTTTCCTGTATAATTTTATAAGTAATTTAAAACACAATGCTGTAAATAACTTAAAAATACAAACTGATTCCAAGACATAAAATAATCTACAACTTAAATCTTTAAAGCAACAATAAGGCACTACTACAAGTGGCATCATCATCTTTATTGTCATACCTAACATTTTACTATGGTTACCGTCCCCAAAGATGCATATTACAACCAGAAATGTCTTAAGGATGTCCACCAGACTTGCTGGGGGGGGAGCCTTCCTTCAATTCTCTTGACTTTATGTGACTTCCAATGGAAGACAAAAGGCTGTCCCTCAGATACTTCTAGCTCTTGCCATTTGAATATCTCACCTTTTTTTCCTTCTCATACATCTCTGTAATCACATCTCTTATGCCACTTCTCTTTCAAAATTCATGGCTAAAAGTGTAGCCTACTCATATCCACCTGCCTGCCCTTCACTGTCCTTTAGATGATGCATAACTTTAATTCTTCTAAAAGTCAACACCAGAATGCTGCTAGGAAACAGGCTTTTCTTTCAGAAAAAAAAAAAAGCTTAGGGTTATTCAAATTAATGCACAATTTTCCAAAAGCAATCCAACCTATTTTCCTCCTATCATTTAATTTTGGTCCCAACCTATTGCTCATTTGCATCCTCAGTTTAGGACACGGAACTCATAGGCCAACTGTATGGGTTGTTCATCCAACTGCATAACATAGGATGAACTAAAGGTATTCTGCATTTCCTTAAGTTTTTCCTGGGTGGATAGTTCCATCAAACTCTTTTGAATGATTCTCACTCTCATTTAAGAAGCTCTACATTACTGATGAATTCAGGACAATGTTATCTGATAACAGGAATATCGGGAGAATTTTTGCATCTCTAGAGATCCCTTCATGATTTTTCTGCTAGACATCATCCACAACAGTGGTAAATACCTTTTGCGTATATACATTTCCCAATTTTATGTCTCAATTGATGTTAATAATGAGAGGGTTGGGGGCAGCTAGGTGGCGCAGTGGATAGAGCACCGGTCCTGGAGTCAGGAGTACCAGGGTTCAAATCCGGCCTCAGACACTTAACACTTACTAGCTGTGTGACCCTGGGCAAGTCACTTAACCCTAATTGCCTCACTAAAAAAAAAGGAAAAAAAATAATGAGAGGGTTGAACAAAATTATCTCTGTTGTTACCCCTTTCAAGGGATTTTGGTATAATTTCCACATATGCATGAAAGTGAACTTGTGGAAGTAAACCATTTAAGATGGCCTCTACTGAATCAAAAGCTTTTAATTAGTCAACAATAAGTACAATGAGGTCATGCATTCTCTAGACCTTTTAGTTTAACTGTGTGACTGTAGAACTGTGGTCTGTTGTAGAATATTACAGAATCAGAAGATTCTAGGGCTAAAATGGACTTCAGAGGCCATCTTTTACAATCTATACTATAACATACTTGAAAAGTAAACTTCCAGCATGTGCATGAAGGCCTCCAATGAGGGAGAAGACACTAATATCTGAGGCAGCCAATGTTACTTTTGGATATCTCAAATTATTAGGCAATTTTTCCTAACACCAAGCCTTAATTTGTCTCTTTGTAATTTCCATCCACTACTTCTGGTTTTGTTCTCTGTGGATAAAAAAAAAAAAATGAGTCTTAATCCCTTTTCCACATGGCAGTCCTTCAATATTTGAAGATAACTCTCATGTCCCCAAGGGTCTTCTCTTATCTATGTTAACAAACATTCCCAGAGTTCCTTTGCCAAATATTAAAAAATTTGCTTGTCCACTTTTCACATCTTCTTCAAAGATATCTTTGATGTGAATGTAAATTATTCTCATAAAAACATAACAGAAATAGGAAAGTAGGGGCAGCTAGGTGGCACAGTAGATGAAGCACCAGCCCTGCATTCAGGGGTACCTGAGTTCAGATCAGGCCTTGGACATTTGGCACTTGCTGGCTGTGTGACCCTGGGCAAGTCACTTAACCCCCATTGCCCCACAAAACCCAAAAAACAAAAAACAAAAGAAATGGGAAAGTAGGTAAATGAGCTGGTAGTTACTGGCCACCATTTAAAAATTAACAATAAGGATTAATTTTTTTCAAATATTAGTTCTCTCCCCTCTAAGATATTTTAAGAATCAATCCCTCGGTTTCCTCAAAATTCTGTCACACACACACACCGCCGCGCGCCCCCCCCCCCCCCAGCACAGACTTCTTCTATGTATAACTGATTTAGTCCCATTCTTCTTCCTGGCTTTTTTTCTCCAATGCCATTTCTACTTATTCACATGGCACACTAAGCATTAAGATGCTGAAGAATGCAAATGTGATGGTTCTGCTATCATTAATGGGAAAAAAAAAAGTCTGTTATAAAAATCATTACAGATCTTTTCTCCTTTTTGCCTGTCAGTTGCTTTTCCTTCTACTTTTATTCTTAAATACCCTCAGATTATGTTGCCTAGTTGGATTTTTTGCCAAGCTTTCTGAAAATCTGTTCTGCCTTCTACTGTTTCTCAATATTTTATAAGGTGATAATACTCATAATTTTCCACCACTCTCCTCTGTAAGAGCAACAAATAAATTTATATTCTAAATTAACATTTCCCTTGACTGGCAAGGCTTTTGGGCAAGAAGATCAAGAGTTTTTTGGCTGAAGTGATTTTCACACTTTTTGGGCATTCTCATTTTAGCAAATTATTTACATCACAATTAGACTGATTAAACTTTATTTGTAAATGGTAACAGTCTTGGGCAACTTTGTTCTTTTTATCCACTTCCTATTTTTCAGCATTGATAGCTTCTTTAAATAGGTTAAGTTGAAGTTGTCTTAATGGAATGTCATACCCTCTTCTCATTTTCAATTTCTTTTAGTTTGAAATTGATTTTGATCTTTAATCTAATGTTATTAGTGGCCTGAGTACACAGAAAACTGAAGAAAAGTGTCCCGTGTTAATCTGTTAAAATATAACACATTTCATTTTTCAAACTTTGTTATTAGTTGCTTTCCGTATCTAGTACTTCCCAACTCTCTTCTCAAAGAAGGTATCCATGAGAGATAAGCATTAGATGTCTTTTTAGTTTACAAGTCTTTGACCTTTCTCATTTTGTACTTTTTCATAATCTTTCCAACAATTTGTGGACATCTTCCTCTCTTCCCACTATTGCACTAAGTCACTATTTGACTACGTTGATTTAATCTAGAACAGTTTTAATCTAAATCTTCATAGAATTTCTCTACCTCCTCATCCTCTGCAACAGATGTTGAAACATAAACTGTAACTATTTTCATAGTAGATATGCTTATCATGTGCACTGCAATATAGAGTGAACAAATGTACCATAAAATTACATTTCTTGTTGCCCTTGGATACATGATAAAACCAACTTCGGGAACTCTTTGTGATTTGTCTTTCAGAGGATAACCCGTGAGTCATCTTTCCATTTTGCTATAACTTCATTCCATCTTCTGATTTGGTTTATATCAAGAATGTCAAGATTGATAGGATTCATTTCCTCTAGTAGAATGTTCTCTCTGGGGTCAGTGAACAAGGATCTCACACTTAGATTATCAATAGATTACTTAACATTTGCAGATAGTCTAAAAACTATGATTCTTAGCACCTTCTTTTCTCCTTAACTCCAAGTCTGTCACTATAACCATGGAATTGGAGGACAGCACAGTACTGAGGGACATTTTAAATTTTTGTTTATTTCATAGATTCAAAGAATTTATCACCAAGTGGCCAGTCTACTGGAGAGGAGCCTTTTCATATTCAGCTGGGCTTGCCCTCTTAAAACAGATCTATCCTACTGCCAAGATAGTACTCAAAGCCTTTCCAGTAACTGAGAACCTGTCAAAACTTGTGTTCTGCTGGCATAGCCTTCAAGAATTCAGTGACACCTCAATTACACAACAAGGTATCAGAGGACTTTGTCAGTTTCCACAGATAAAAACAGAGAATAAAGTAGTCCCCATGTAGGATACATATAATGCACTAAGAAGACAACTTTAAATTCCAGAAGATTTTAAGGCTGACAGATGTTAGAAACAATCTTTAAGATTGCTTTCTTACTTTATCATAGGCTCATAGATTTCAAATAAAACAAGAACTAAGACTTCATTAAATCCAACCTCCTCCTTTTACAAATGACATTAAAAGGTAAATTACTCACCCAGGAACAAAAAGCTAATAAATGTCTGAGTCAGGAATTCAAACCCAGGTGTTCTAGACTCAAAATCCAGTGTCCTGGTAGCTATGGCATGGTGCCCCATTTTACAATGCTCAGAGAGAAGTAATTTGCTGAAATTAGTGCCCAAATATAAGATATAAGACAGTGCTTTTTAAACTATTAACAACAATAATAACATATTTATATAATACTTTAAAGGTTACACAGCACATGCCTCAATGCACCTCTGTAGATGGTACAAGAACTTTGCCACCATTTTACAGAAAAAGAAATTGCAGTTGCAAAGCTATAATTGTAACCTGAGTCCTCTAATTTGAAAGGTTCCTACACAGGTAGATCAGGAAAATGCTACAGGTATAAATTTATATAAGGATTTGACAAAATCTGTCAGGCTACTCTTATGAAAAAAATAGAGACACAGATTAAACTAAGATAGTAACTGTTAGGCAGATCTGGAAATAGTTGAACGGTGAAACCCAATAAAGGAATCAGATATCAGCTTCGAAGGAGGTCTCCAGTAGAACATAAGAGTATTGTACCCAAAGTCAGTGATAGCTCAAAACAAGATAAAACAAAGTCAGGGATAACTAATATGTTGGATGATAAAGTCAAGCTCCAAAAGGAAATGCTTTTGGCTTCCTAGAATATTGGGCCAGACCTAAGAAGATGAAATTTACCAGGAGTATAAGTAAATTCTTATACTTGGTTTTTGGTTTTTAATCAACAAAAGATAATTTTAGGCTTGATGGCAGGAAGTTTTTCCTGACAATTAAAGCTATCCAATGTGAAACAGACTCCTATGGATGGCAGTGAGTTCCCACTCATTGGTTATATTCTAGAGGGACTGTCTGTTCAGGAATGGATTGAATTATACAGCTGCTGAGGTCCCTCTGGGTTGTGAGAATCTGCACTCTTTCCACTTTACCAATTAGATAACAGGGACAATGGCAAGCATAAAAAGTCACACTAATGGTAAGTATTGAGACTAGTATTCAAACCCAGGTCTCCTGATTCCAAGGCCTACATCCTTTCTACTTTACCATGATGTCTACATTACCACATACATCATACAGCAGTTGTTTCTCTTTACTGACAGAGACAACAGGTGACACCATGAATACAAAGCAAAGCTGTAAATTCTATTCATGGCTTTTATATATCTTCCACTTTAAAGAGTTACCTTACAGAGCTACAAAACTCATATCACCTTGGCCTGTCTGCAGTTGCAGGATAAAAACTTCTATCTGTTCATCTAGCAACCATACAAAAGAATTTAATAAACAATTCTTAATTCAAACCAATCACTATAATTTAGCTGCACACACTAAGTATACAGCCAGGTAAGAGACTGTGCTTTTTCACTCTAGGAAGAATGAGCTACCATTTTGACAACTCTTTCCATTATGTGATTATATTATGTATGGTGGTTATCAATTTTGGTTTTTGATCATTGGGGCATAGTAGCATTCTTGTAAATAAACAAAGTTCCTGCTCATAGAAGCATAGAGATTAACTGGTTGGATAAGGAAAAGACGGAAACAATTCAAAAAAAGAGAGAGAATCAAAAAATTCTAAGAGGCTGTTGAAGTTTGGCTCAAAACCTGTGCTGACATATTCGAAATGGTTTGTTCATTGGGGAAGATGACCCCTTAAATGGATGTGTATTGCTTTCAAATTGTGATCTCATTTGCTTTCTCTACCATTTAGTTCTTGCTTCCGAAGCACATATACTAAAATTGGAATGATACAGAGAAGATTAGCATGGCCCCTGCGCAAGGATGACCGCAAATTCATGAAGCATTCTCTACCATTTAAAAAGTTTGTTAGCAGGAATGTGGTGGTCATCTTCCTTCATTTAAAAAAAAAAAGTCTTGGTTAGGAAATTCTCTGCTATCATACTAGAACTGATAACAGTATTGTCTTACTTTTTTCCTCTCTGAGCACATTTTTAAAAATTATTTTCTTATCTAATTAGGTTCTGATGAGTAATTTTAACATTTCCTCAAGTGCTCCAAAACAGAATTATGCACTTCATTATTGATTACAGGATCCTAGGACAATAGCATGATAGCTACAAGGGACCTCAGAGGCCCTTGGTATAACTCCTTCTATTTCACAAATTAGGAACTATGGCTGAGAGGCTAAGAGACTTGCTCGAGGTCATACAGGGAGTACTAAAGCTGGAATTCAAAGTCTGGTCTCCTAATTCCAAATCCATCACTCTTTCCACTATACCTTGCTCTTTGTTTTTGTATAGTCTGAGCCTTCTTTGAAAACAATCCTTTTCTGGTGAATTTTCCATTAAATTACTGCTTCTCATTTGGTTAAAGTAAGGCAATGCACTGACATTGAGTAAAATATTCACATGGGCAACTTAAGAGGCAATTCTCAGCCAACATCTTGTATAAAATAGCACCGAATGTTGCCAGGTCAGACATAAGAAAAATGTATCCCTTATTCTGAGATACCCTGAGCTGTCACTCAGAACATTTTCTGAAGCTCTTCCCAAAGATTCATGTTTCAGGTTCGTAAGTGAATCCATGCAATTACCTTTTCAAAAGCCCTAAATTCTACAACAGCTGAAAATAACCCTAAATCACCTTTCCCTTACTTCCCAGGGTTTTCTTATTCTGTTCTCAGAGGCAACTGAGTCTATAATGCTGAGGAGGAAAACCTCCTGCTTCGAGGTATGACTTGTGTCTCCTGCTTTCGAAGGCCCAAATCACAGCACATAAATTCCACAAGCAGCTTTCGTCTCAGATTACACTTCAGAGAATACTGCTATGTCACAGTTAAACTCTAGCTAGGTCAAGAATCCTGACTCCAAAAGAGACTGGGGAGTAGAGACAGACTGAAAGAGATAGCATCTCTCAGCTCTGAGGCCACAAGGCACTACCAGAAGGGTTCCCTTCCTCAGACACCAGGCATTCAAACAATAAGTACAGCTCTGAAATGTCTTCAAATCTCTCATTTGGAAGCTATGCTCCTGTTTCTTTCCTCCCTTCCTCCCTCCTCCCATTATCACTCCCCCATCCCAGTACACTTTATCAGGAGCCAGAAATGTCAAACACTCCTATGGTAAACAGATATAGGCTCGTCTTTTTTTATTTTCATACCTGCTGATACTATGAGAGGTGACAATGTAATCTGCCTCAGGCACCTCTCTCTCCATCCAAACCAGGCAGGTCATTTTCTTTTTATCAAAAAGGAGAGTAGGTCATCACATTTTAGTGCATGTTGACACCATCACGAGTAAAAGCAAGATAAGAAATCATTGCCCTTAAGGTGCCTTAACCTCTACTTTGCTTACTACAGATATTTCACAACTACTACACTGAAGTCAAAATAGAGAAGAGGTTGGAATCCACACTTCCTAAACCACAGGGATTTCAGATAAGCTGCTGACAAAGTACAAGAATAAAGGTGACTTGGTCTTCTTTTTTAATGTAGATTTATAGATATATGCACATACATACACACACACACATATATATATATACACATATATTTGACTTGTTTTTTCAATAGTCATTTCCAATTAAGTAAATCAAGCTATCAACCTCTACTGAGAATAAACAACATTCCACACCCATAATCAACTCCCCACTCTCCACCACCTCCTCCCTACCCCCCCCTGCCCCACTTCTTAGAGGCCAAGATTGCATATTACAATCACACAGCATTCCATTTTATTTTATTATTCTTTTCATCAACATTTTTGTAGTTAATGTTATCCCTGTTTCAATTTGGCTAAAATGTGTGTTTCACTTGCAAAGAGGTAGCATTTGAACTATGGACCAAAGACTTCTCAAATGTCAACAAAGAAGTACAGCCAGGACAAGTGCACTCTGCACACATGGGGAAAGGTGAAGGGAAGAGAATAAGCACTTATATAGTACCTACTGTGAGCCAGGTACTGTGCTAAGTGCTTTTTTAAAAAATTATCTCATTTGGTCCTCAGAACAACCCTATGAGGTCAGCACTATTCTTCTTTTATAGATAAGGAAACTGAGGGAAAGAGAGGTTAAAGTGATTTGTCCAAGGTTACACAGCTAGTAAAAGTATCTGAGGCTGTATCTGGACTCAGGTCTTCCTTCGTGCCCAGAGCGCCACCCACCGTGCCACCAATTGCTTTTAATGTACCCAGAAACTGCAGAAGTGAGCTGAGAGATTTATTACAGTTTTCATATAAATGATTCACTTGATCCTCCAGTAGCATGAACCTCTTTTTCTTAAATGTTCACAGCCCCACTTTCCTCTGTCCTGTCCAGAGTTGGAGAATCCTCCATTTCTCTGGAATCCTCCCATTTCTGAAATCTCAAATTTTACTCATTCAGCCAACCTGGAAGAATTAAAGGCACAATACTTCAGAAGTTAATCAATACTGTCCTACAAGGCACTATGAACAATGCATAACATCAAAATATACTGTTCCACCTTATCCCTCCCTTCCCCTCAGTCAGAGCACAGGAAATAGAGCTTTAGATTTACCTACCTCAATGATGTGAATGAAATCAAAGCAATTTGCCTAGGAAGCAGAATCAATTTCTTGCTTAAAAAAAAAAAATACGTTGCTGTAGTTGACTCAAAAAACATCATCAGAAGGAGTTTTCAAAAGCAATATAACTGTTTTATCAAAGGATATTTAGTAAAGGTATAGAGTTCTGTTCTTATCGTTCAATGGTTTTGGTTGTATTTTACTCTTCATGACCCTACTTGGCAAAGATACTGGAGTGGTTTCCATTTATTTCTCCAGTTCATTTTACAAATGAGAAAATGGAAGCAAACAGGGCTAAGTGACTTGCCCAGGGTCACACAGCTAATAAGTGTCTAAGGTGAGTCTTCCTGCTTTCAAGCTCAGCTCTCTATCCACTGTACCACCTACCTGCTTAGTACAAAATTCTCTGATTGGTACCTGTCACAATAGATCCTAAAGCAGTCTGTATAACAATAACATCTACCTCACAGGGTTGTTGGGAGGATCAGTTAAGCTAACATGGAAAATGCTTCAAAAACCTTAAGGAGTACTGTAAGTTACAGCTATTATTACACATCAATCATCCTTATCATTATTATTAACCTAGGTGGCACAGTGGACAGAGCACTGGGCCTGGAGTCAAAAAGACTCATCTTTCTGAGTTCAAATCTGGCTTCATATAATTATTAACATCTTCAACTCCTCATTCACACTTGCCCCCCATAGCCAACAACTGCCAAGTCATGTCACTTCTACCTTGTCAGCATACTTCATATACATCCCTTTGTCTCTACTCATGCAGCCAGCACCGTGGGGTCAACCCTCATCACCTCATACCTAGAATATTACAATAGCTGTGGGTCAGTCTCTCCCCCTCTAGTCCATCCTCCATTCAGCTACCAACGCACAGATCTAACCATCTTACTCCTCTACTCAATAAACTTCAGTGGCTCCCTATTGTTTCCAGGGCCAGATACAGAATCCTCTTTGGATTTTAAAGTCTTTTACAACCTGGGCCCTTCCTGCCTTTACAGTCTTGAGACACGTTATAGTCTTCATGTACTATGCCATCCAGTGACATCAGCCTTCTTGCTGTTCCTCACATACAACACTCCATTTCCCAATGTATCCCATGCCTGGAATGTTATCTCTCCTTGTCTCCACCTCTTGAGGCTTCCCTAGATTCTTCATGACTGAGCTCAAATACCTCCTTCTGCAAGAGGCCCTTCCTGATGTCTTCCTCCTCCATCTCCATTCTCTCTCCTCCCCCACACTGCCAGTTGTCGTCATCATCATCATTCTCCTCCTCCTCCCCTCCCCCCACTGCTAATGCTTGCTCTCTAAGAACATCTCCCATTTACACTCTATGTGTGTATGTGTGTTAATACGTACAGAGGTGTTTGCAGGCTGTCTAGATTAGAATGGGAGCTTCCTGAGGGCAGGAACCATGTTTCTGCTTTTCTTTGTATCCCCAGCACTTAGCACAGTACCTGGCACATAGTAAGCATTTAATAAATAATAATAAATAAAAACCATTTAATAAATGCTTACTGATGATGAGATGGACAACGTAGAGCTGACATTAGATGACTTTTTTTTAGGTTTACAAATTCTAAACCAAAAGTCTGGATAACTGAGCCAAAGTTTTCAATAAGAGCTTATTTCCCTTTCAAAATTCTTATGTTCAATAAAAATTCATTCCATTGCCTTTCCTAGATAATATCATAAGCCCCTAGTCCCTGGACATCTATTAAGACAAAATGGGATACTGGTCCACAAGTGATCATCTTTGTCAAATATTATCATGTAATAAGATTGGCGACTTTCCTTTGATTATTTCCATTAGGAAAAATCTACATAACTCCTCTACCATTAAACCTGTTGTTATTAGAGTCATAAAGAGCTCTGGGCTTGAAGTCAGAAGACATCTGGGTTTGAATTCTATCTCTGACACCTGCCATGTGAGCATGGCCAAGTCACTAACCTCTTTGAGCCTCATTTTGCGCATGTGTAAAAATGGAGATGACCAGTCCTCTACTATTTAACTCACAAGATAGTTGTAAGTATCAAATGAGATGACCTATGTAAAGCATTTTGTGAACCTTAGAGTTCTATATGTCATTAATGGAATATCCTCAAAGAAAGTGGACAAAGCAGTGACTAAAACCTTCATGTATTTGAAGACCAGTATTATGTTACTCTCAACTTTCTTTTCAAGATCTATGCTATTTATGCTGAGGTCTAGAAGTAAGCAAAAACCATGAATATCAACCTCGACTTTCCCGTATCTGAACAACTGATATCAAACCACATCTGAAATGGCTATGATTTTTTAAATGACTATGATTTTTATCAGTGTCAATTAAACTTTCTCTTTCTCTTGGGAACCAAAATAACCTGAAATAAGATAATAATCACCAGCACCCCCTCTTTGGTCATGTTAAATTTACCCCCTGCTTCACAAATCACACACTGACCTCCCCTCTCTTATGTTACATTACATAAAATACAAAAGGAACATTCCTTCTTGACAGCTAACCTCAGACACCACTGGCCTAGCCTCCAGTCACTTACCTTGCTGGCTGAAAGCTGATAGGATATACAAGACAAGCCTGAGAGTTTAACTGGCAGAGCTGTTCAGATCTAAATTGTGCTATTTGAAACTTGGACCACAGGAGACAGTTCACTTTTTTCACCCTGGCAACAGATTCAACCTCTTGGCCCTAGGAAAGTCATCTGAATATATTTAACCAAAAAAATATAAAAAGAGAAAGAAGAGAAAAAATGTCTTCCTATCTTCTGATTGAAGTTATATTCAGCTCTCTGATTTTTTTATGCACATTTGATCATCCTGTTGACAGCCTTGGAAGTTAAGTAATATGGGCTGCTGCACATAGGTTTCAAACCTTGATGGAAGCCAATGGCAGGCTCCCTTTGACAGTCAAATAATGACAAGCACGTTGCAGGCCAATGCCCGTCATTCATGAACATCTCCAACCTGCTCCAACAGCAGCACAGCGACTAAGTAGAAGGTCAAAGGTTAAGCTCCAAGAAGACAGCAATGAAGGGCAACTGTCATGCACCACTGCATAGTGTGAGGCAGCAAGGAGTGGTTGTCTCCTGAAGAACATGCAAAATGTTCTCATTCTGTCCAGACAGAGACATATCTGAAGGTCCTAAATGAGACCATTGCCAATTCATGAAGAGCCAAACTGACAGCATGCCATTCAAGCTGTCTTGTATTTTACTTTTTTTCTGTTTCAAATCACAAATGCATGCAAAGTATACAGTTAAAGGATAAGTCTTCAGCCACTGTGTTTAAGTATGCTACACTTAGACACATATGTACTAAGCTCTTCAGAAGGAAAAAAATGTTAAGGAAAGTTTAATCAGTTTTCTTACTACCTGTAATAAAGCATAACCCTAAACAGCACACAAGATACAGGATTGCATTATCTAGATAAGTCCTGTTTTTCTAAAATAGCAAAACCTAAAGATTAGGTCGTTATGGAAAAATAGAGTTAAAATTTGGATTTACTTCCACATTAATATAATACACAAGAATATAAACAACTCTAATGTAGATATATTTGATAAATTTTAATATGAGTAAAAAGTCTTTTTTAAAATGGTTCATCCAAATAGTTGTTTGTTTTTCAGTCGTTCGATCGCATCCAACTCTTTGTGACCCCATGGACCAGGGCAAACACCAGGCCCTTCTACCCTGCACTATCTCTCAAAGTCTTTTCAAGTTGATATCCATTGTTTCCATGACACTAGGTAGCCATCTCATCCTCTGCCAGCTGCTTTTCTTTTTGCCTTCCATCTTTCCCAACATCAGGATCAAGTAGTCAGACTGGCTGTAAAATTATAGAGTAGAAAGCACCTTGCTGGAAAGGACCCTGGGAATAAATTATTCTGATACCTTCAGTTTGCTGACAGGGAAATAAAGTTTAGCAGTGAAGTGACTTGCCCAAGGTTGAATAGCTATAAAATTTCAGACCTAGGCCTAGAATTCAGGTGTTCTGACTAAATCCAGTGATTCTTTCACTCTTCCTAATTTCCTTATTTCTGGTGAAAATGCCACCACTCTTCCCATTACCCATGCATTCAACCAGGGAATCACTTGATTCTTTCCTCTCCCCCATCTCCTCTTCAATTTGCTCTCCTTCATCCACCATTTCCCAAATCTTTTCAATTCTACCTCCTCATTTCTCATTTCCTTCCCCTTCTCTCAACTCACATAGCCACTACCTGAGTCCAGGCCTTTATTAGCTGTCCAGGGACTACTGAAATAGCCTTCTGATCAGTCTTCCTGCCTCTAGCCTCTCTCCTCTCCAATCCATCCACACAGCTGTCATAAAACTCAAGTACAGACCACACTGTTTCCTCACTTAAGAAACTCCGTATTATCATAAGAATAAAATACAAACTCTTCTTGCCATTTAAAGCCCTTCACAATCTGGTTCCCATTTACCTCTTTAAACGGATGACACAGTACTACGTTTCACACACTCCATGTTCTGACCTGCCTACTTACTGTTCCTCATATACAACATTCCATCTCACATCTCCATACCTTTACACAAGGTAGTTCCTCAGCCTGGAGCCCTCTTCATACTCACCACTTAAAATTCCAAGCTTCCTTCAAAGCTTCACTTTACCTGATCATAACCTTTCATCATCCCATCTTTCCCTATGCCTTACAACTTCAAAGCCAGTCCTACTTCCTCA
Organism: Dromiciops gliroides; assembly: GCF_019393635.1. Lineage (NCBI taxonomy): Eukaryota > Metazoa > Chordata > Mammalia > Microbiotheria > Microbiotheriidae > Dromiciops > Dromiciops gliroides. Next base: position 401,911,897 of record NC_057862.1, read on the forward strand.
CCATGACCTCCATTTCCTCTGCCCCCTCAGTTCTTTTCCAGGCTATCACTCCTGCACTGGCTGCACTCCACCAATAACTCCACTTCTCCCTAATAAAAATTACTATCCTACTTTTCACAGTGGCTGTAACAAATTTTCTTGTCTCTCCTCATGCCTCCCATGGCACCTCCTTCCCCATCTCTCTGTTATGGGCCTTAATTCATTCTTCACCCCCCAAAAATGGAAGCCATTAGCCAAGAGGTCCCTCTTCTCCCCTTCTCCTCACACCACATTACCTCATATTCCATCACTAAAACATTTCTTAGTATATCCTCCTTCACTCCAGGCTCTGATGAAGAGGTGGCCCCTTCTGCAGAAGCCAATACCTCTATATGTGCCCATGACCTCATCTCCTCCCATCTTCTCCAATAAATTATCCTCCATTATCATCTCCATTCTCTAAATTCAATTTTCCCTATATACTGGTTCATTCATTACTTCCTATGAACACATCTAAGTCTCCCTACCATTTTAAAAAGGTCTACCTACCTACCAACCCCTTTAAGCTACTGTTCTAAAAAGTTTTCTACTCATTGTCTCTCCTTCCTCTTTTCTCACTCTCTTCTAAAACTTCTGCAATCTGGATTCTGCCTATATCTTTCAACTGAAACTGCTCTCTCCAAAGTTACTAATGGTTTCTTAATTGCCATTTCTAATAGCCTTTTCTCATTCCTCATCCTTACTGACCTCTCTGAAGCATTTGGCACTGTTGATCACTTTCTCTTCCTGGATACTCTTTCCTCTCTAATTTTCATGACGCTGCTGTCTTGTGTCTGTCAGACCATTCATTCTCAGTCTCCTTTGCTGGTTCTTCATATCATACCCACTAACCATGGCTGTCACTCAAGGTTCTATCCAAAGCCACTTTTCTTTCCCCTGTGTATTATATCATATGGTGATCCCAGTTCACATGGGGTTCAATTTTCATTGCTATGCAGATGATTCCCAGATATATGTCCAGCCCTAGTCTCTCTTCTAAACTACAGTCACACATTACCAACCGCCTTTGGACACCCTGAAATGGACTGAGTGAGCATCTCAAACTCAACACGGCCACAAAAAACTCATTATTTTTCCCTTCAAATTCTCTCTTCCTCCAAACTTTACTATCACTGTCAAGGGTACTATCTTCCCAGTCACCCATGCTCACCACCTTGATGTTACCCTACACTCCTTACTCTCATTCACTCCACTTATCCAATCTGATGTCATATTTTGTCATTTCTCCCTTCACATTTCTTTGTCTCTCTGCTCTCATAACCACCATCTTAGTTCAAACCCTCATCACCTCTCACCTGGACGACTGCAATAGCCTTCAAATTGATCCTACCAATTCAAGTGTCTTTCCATTCATCTGCCAAAGTGATTTTCCTAAAAGGAGTCATGACATGTCACTTCCCTATATACTCAATATACTCAAATACCTCCCTATTGCCGGACCTCTTATACTTTATTCTCCTAAACACACTCTCAAATATAGCTAGACTGGCCTACTTGCTATTCTTCTCACACAACACTCCACCTCTCTGCCACAGGCCTTTTTTTACTGGCTTTCATCCAAATCTGAAATGGTCTCCCTCCTCACTTGCACCTCTCCATTTTCTTCCTGGCAATTCTTCAAAATCATTTAAATACTACCTTCTTCAGGAGTTCTTTCCTGATCCCCACAGTTTCTAATCTACTCCCCTCCCATATTATTTTATATCTAACTCTAGAAATATTTTGCACCTACCTGGTTACTTATATGTTGCTTTCCCACATTAGAAATGTGAGCTGTTTTCATTCCTTTGAAAATCCATATGGGGGTGGCTAGGTGGCATAGTGAATAAAGCACCGGCCCTGGATTCAGGAGTACGTGAGTTCAAATCCAGCCTCAGACACTTGACACTTACTAGCTATGTGACCCTGGGCAAGTCACTTAACCCCCACTGCCCCGCAAAAAAAAAAAAAAAGAAAAAGAAAATCCATAGCAGAGCACAATGCCTGACAAGTGGTAAATGCTTAACAAATGCTACCTTCTACACAAGGGTTCTCCTGATTTCCCATCCCTACCCCCAACTGCTTGTAGCCTTGCTCCAGAATTTACTTTATGTTTACTTTTTATGTATCTTATATTTGCTTGGATGTGTACATGTTTCTTCCTAATAAATGTAAGTTCCTTGAGAACAAATATTGTTTCTTTCCTGTTTTGTATTCAATTACAGATTAATAATACAGACTAGTAAAATACATACAGATAATTATGATACACTTATTTTGATTAATTATGATATACCTATTTTCTAAATGCACTTGCAAACAAAAGTTTTAAAATAATTTATGGATATAAAGCAATTACCTACTTTAACATAAAGCCACAGTGAAATACTGCATGCAGTTCTGGTCACTAAAATTCAAGAAAGATATAGTTATGACATATATTAGTATGGTTAAACATTAATTTGTTTACCAAACCCTGGTATATTAGAACAGGGAGTACTTCTCCCACTTTGAAACCTGAATGAAGAGAGATATACCTACAACAAATAAAAGGAAGTGTTACTTTTTTAAAAAATGTTCTTATTGATACTTTTTCCTTTTATATCTATAACTATCTAACTGTGTATCTATCTACCCTTCCATCCCCTCTCCAAAGGGTCATCCCTTGTACCAAAGGAAAAAGAAAAAAATAAAGCAATTCAGCCAAGCTAACCAAAGCATTAGCTACATTTTACAGTATATCCAAAGTTCTATACCCAGAGCCCCCAACTCTACTAAGAAGGGAGAGAGGTACATTTCTTTCTCTCTTCTTCAGGAGTCAAACTATTTTGTTGCTGTTCTTTCCAGTTCCATTGTTGTAGTCAACACGTATATAATTTGTTCTGGTTCTAATTCCTACACTTTGCATCAATCATATGTCTTCTGATGCCTCTCTGTATTCTTCAAGTACTATTTTATTCATCATCTAGTAAACCTGTGACAACTATAACAGGTAGTAAAGGTTATAAATACTAACAATGTATGTGTACACTGTGAGGACAGATACCTTGTCATATTCATCACTCTTTCTCCCCTAAGAGCCTAGCACAGTAAATACTTACTTTTTATTGATTGTTAACTTCAAAAAAGGCTTTTAGTGCCACACCCCTCACTGCCATTTTAGAGATAAGGAAACTAAGGGTCAGAGAAGTAACTTGATCTGTTAATTAGTGGTGCCAGAATTCACACCTAGGTCTGTGGATTACTAATCCACTATTCTTTTCAGCACACCTAACCAACATTGTTAAGTAACACTTGTTACAGGTAGTAAAGATATGAGAGCAGACACTTTATCTTATCAGTCTTTTTTTCCTAAGAGCCTGGCATAGTAGATTTTTATTGCCTTAGTTAACATTGTTAGTCTTTGGGAAAGCAAACTAGGCCATCTTTTGCCTCCATTCTTACCTAGCCTTTAATTACTGAATGACAAACTGAGACCTGGGGAGAGAATGAGGCTAATGACTTTGCACAGCTCTACCTCACTCAAATTCAATTTACTTGCAAATCACCCTCCTGATGTCATTCGTCTTCTTTAAGAACAAAGGACAGGGGCGGCTAAGTGGCACAGTGGATAGAGCACCGGCCCTGGAGTCAGGAGGACCTGAGTTCAAAATCCAACCTCAGACACTTGACACTTTAACTAGATGTGTGACCCTGGGAAAGTCACTTAACCCCAATTGCCTCACCAAAAAAACAAACAAACAAACAAACAAAAAAAAAAAGAACAAAGGACAAACACCAACATTGCTCTTTATTACCTTTACTACCTGTAACTCCTAATCTCTGAAGGATGATGCCATGGAGGACAAATTACAGATGCAACTAGATAAGCATTTCTTATATGTAATAGTACCTGATTCCTAGGACTATAAGCATAGATTGAAAAGAAGTTTTCTGCCTTTTCCATGTGCCCAGATTGATAATCTCCAATTCTATATTTTGTTCAGATTATATCTGTTCAACATCAAAAATAAATTCATCAAAATCCCAACAGTAACATATCAGTGTGAGAGCCATATTCTGGCTCCCCAGAGGGAAGGAATATAAGGCAATTTAATACAGTATTAAGAGTTCTGGGCGGGGGGGAAGAGTTCTGGATTTGTAGTCAAAAGATGTAGGTTCAAATCCTAACTCTACTACTTGCTTACTACCTATGTGACTTTGCCAAGTTACTTAACCTCTTACAAGTCTCAGTTCCTCTTTTGTAAAATGAGGTGGTTAGAATATATGGCCTCTAAGGCTCTAACTAGCTCAGATCTATGATCTTATAATCTTAGATAGTGGTGAACTTATTTCTGTTCTCACAAATGGTCTGAGGGAAAAGCCACAGCCTAGGAACTAGTCCTGAAAATGGATCCTCATTCCATCTTTAGTATGAGTTCCCAACAACTACTCCAGATGACCCTGTCCTTGGTGCTGAAGCCAGATAAAATGTCATCAGATTTAAATAATTGGTTCTTTGCCTGATTCCCAGCATTCCCATGGCATTTCTGCAATGTATTAAGGGCAGCAGTGTATTCACAATAATTTAAAACAATCAGATAAATCAGCATGCTAAATGTTCCAAAAAATCTCAGAAAAGTTTGTTGCGCACTCCTCTGAGTAGAGAAACTAGAAAGGACAAAGCTCTTATCTCTCATCTTATAAGGTGAAAAAAATGCTACTATAAAGCTTCATTAATATGCCTAGGTGCTTTGAGATCTTCAGTTGAAAGTTTCTATTGCTTCTACCTTTAGATGAACAAAACCCAGTAAAGCTCATTTTACCATATTCATTGTGTCCTCTCCTATTCAACACAGGGAATACCAGTTGCCTTCGGGTCATGAAATAATACTAAAAACTTTATAATCATTCATTGATTTAGTTTTCAGCATAGTATATCATTTGAATCCAATGGGAGCATAAAGAGCTATTTGTGAGGTCAACCACAGTACAGACAGATGCTGACACACTATCGATGGCAAGGTGGAAAGAAATTGCTAAATACAGCAGATCAATACCTCGTTTCACTGTTACAGCCTTCTGCAGACATAAAATATATATCTTTACAGCTACGAAAATAATAATAATGAAAGTGGGAGATAAATGCTTCCCTCAAGGTAAACTATTTGATTAGCTGAGGGCAAAGGTGACAGCAGCAGTTACACTAAAGTAACTTTACAGTCTTAAATAAAAACAGGAGGAAGAACAGCAGATGAAATGGCAAAATGAATCTGGTCAAGTATGTGGTATAGATATAACTCTTTTAGAAAACCCAGGGATGAGTATAGGGTAACAAAAATTCAAGATTTTCCTGAAGACTATCGACACATAGTGTTCATGCTTTCCAATCTACTATATGGTGTTTATCCTAGCATTTTTCCAAACAAAGTATTTTGGTATTTTGTATTGCACAGCAAGAGACTGTGAATAAGCAATTTAACTCTAAAGCCCAAAAACCTCAACATGAATTCTTTTTTTTTTTTCATTAAACAAGTAATTACTGAGTTCTACACGTGTAGCAATCACTGTGCTAGGCCCTATAATGAATTTAAAAGAAGCACATGACATACCTTTAAGTAATCTTAGATAAACTTGTCACGTGAAATCATTACAGAACCTGAAAGTATATATGATAGTGAAATGCTAGTTTAAATACACTTTGGTGGTATTCTTGTCTACTTCTACAACTTCAAGTATCAATTCTGTGCATATGACATCCAAATAGAAATTCCTTAAGCAAAACTCTCTTTTAAGCACCACTTCCAACTGTTTACTAGAAACCAGTTTCTCTTCATTTCCTTTCTGGTGGTCCCATCAGTATCACAGCTACCCAGGCCTAAATCCTCAAACTCATTTTTTACTTCTCCCTTCTCCCCCCACCCCCCATATCCAATGAGGTTGCCAAATCCAATGGATTTTCCCTCTCCAACATCTCTTCAATATTCGTACCTTCTTTTTCATTCCAGCTGCTATCACCCTAGTTTACACTCGCATTACCCTACTTGTAGACCGCTGCAAAAATCTATTCTCCAGTCTCTGGGATTCCAATCTCTTGTGGCCTCTCTAATCTAATGCATCCAATACTCCCAGATTCACCTTACTAAAGCTTAATCCTGATCATGGCATTTCCTGCTCAAAAACTTTCCCTATTATCTAGTGAATCATCTAAATTCCTCTGGATGGCATGTAAGGCCCTCCACTATATGGTCCAAATTATTTTTCTAGCCTTCCCTTCCTTCCACTTCTTCCCTATTTATACTCAATCTACTCCCCAGCCAAATTGAACTATTCACATGTCCTTGAACAGATCCTGTGCTTTCCTGCATTTGTGTCTTTGCTCATGCTGCTCCCTCCACCTGTTTCCCATGGCTGAATTCAAATGCCATCTCCTCTAGGAAGTCTATCCTAATTAAACCACAACTGGATGTAACATCTTCTTTCTCTTACCTTCTCCAGTACACCTCTTTTTTTGTGACCTCACACTTTCTATCTTATACTATTTATGTACTTCGCTCCTCCCCTCCTGATAGAGAATATGCTGCTTGAGGGCAGGGACTTCATCTTATTCATGTACACTCAAAAACACTGAACGCATAGGTACCTGGCACACAGCCAGCATTCAGTGAATATTTATTTCAATTAATTCAACTACATAGTCCCTTGGGTCTTTCTTTTATACTAATTTATTTGGATGGCCTAAAGAGGCAACTGTCAAAAGGAAGTCCAGGTACTGGAAAAACATTGAAGGTAAAATGTAAATGCAAGGCATGAATTGGAAGATCCCAAATAAAAACACATGTGTGTAGCTATAAGTGAAAAAAAATTTTGGTTCACTGTCATTTTTTTTTAACTGCTTGCCTATATTTTTTTTTTAAACCTGAGAGGGTTCATCCTTCCTGCAAAGCTATATCTCTGTATATGTGACAGCAGAGGTCTTTCCTGTAGATTCCACAGCATGGAGTCTTGTGAGTATGTGAGACCTTAAAATCCCTTTTAAGAAGAGGATACATGTGCTGTACATGACTGTAAAAAAAGCCTCAAGGAACCAACTATTGGCAAGTCCATCATGTGCCAAAAAGCTGGAATATCCTGAAAAGTCAAAGTGTACATCAAGAATAGGAAGCAGAAAACATCTCAGATGAAAATTAAAAAAAAAAAAAAAACAGTGAGACTATACCTCTTCTGTCCATGGAAGTTAGTGCTTCCTGTCAGTATGTGCCATATATAAGAGAGACCAAAAGTAGCTATATAGCACATTCACCAAAACTGGTCAGCTGTAGTTTTTCTTAATAAAAATTAATACAAGGACACAAGAGTGAGTATATGGTATTACTTCTATGCCCAGGAAGCACAAGAATTTGCTGTCAAGTTGTTCTTGAAGACGAGTGAGACTGGGCACTCTGCTCACCTTGACAGAGCTGAACATAGCACTTGCCACAGTCATCCTCACTCTGGCTCTAATCTTCAATCTCTATCTACAGATTGCTTCCCTCTAGCCTACAAATGTGTCCAAGTCTTCCCCATTCCTTCCACCTGCCTTTGAATATCTCTCCTTCCTTTCACAGCCAAGCTCAAAGAAAAAGCGTTATGTTGGGGGCAGCCAGGTGGCACAGTGGATAAAGCACTGGCCCTGGATTAAGGAGGACCTGAGTTCAAATGCGACCTCAGACACTTGACACTTACTAGCTGTGTGACCCTGGGCAAGTCACTTAACCCTCATTGCCCTGCAGGAGAAAAATATTAAAAGGCAGAAGCTTGTTCTGGCTGGAGCTTCTGCATGGTACATTCTTCATGCTGCAAGAGTAATCAGCCAGAGAGATAAGGAATAGCTGGAACTATAGCAAGAAGCCAATGTGTGAAACATTCTACTAAGCCTAAGGGAAAGAGCCTAACAGTCAGCTAAGGCCAGTTATCTACCTACCTACCCCTTCCCTGCCATTAGTCACTTGGGATAGAGCCTGAGGCCAGTGAAACATGAATTTCCAGTGTAAGAAGAGGCTGAGAGAGCTGAGGCCCAAAATCCAGTCAAAGAAGAAGAATTCAGAAGGTGAGCAAAAAGAAAATACAAAGGTGAAAAGGCTTAAATTACTAAAGATTTTAGGAGGAAGAAAAATCAGTTAAAAACCTTGAGCATAAATAAGCAAATGAACTGGCAGGGAATGTATTAAAAACAGAAGGAGGGGCAGCTAGGTGGCACAGTGGATAGAGCACCAGCCCTGGAGTCAGGAGTACCTCAGTTCAAATCCAGCCTCAGACACTTAACACTTACTAGCTGTGTGACCCTGGGCAGGTCTCTTAACCCCAACTGCCTCACTAAAAAAACAAAAAGAAAAAAAAACAGAAGGAAACACAGCCCCCAGGTCAACTAAACAAGTTGAGGTATCTATGAATAAATATAGCAATACAAAAAAATAAAAGAATCAACACTTGATAAGGCAGGAGACCCTGTGGATTCCCAAGAGTACAGAGAACAATAGCAGGATATTCCCAAATGCCATAAAAGAGAAATGAGAACTGTGAAAGTAAATGGAAGGTAATCTTGGAAAGAGGGCACTACTAGCTATGGACACTCAGAAATTCCACCTGGAGCAAGTGGTATTTGAGCTGAGTCTTGAAGGAGGTTGGAATTTATTTCCAAGAGGCAAAGGTGAAGAGGAAGAGTATTCCAGTACAGAGATGGGAGATGAAGCATTATGTGTGAAGAACTGCAAGTAGGCCAATATGCCTAACCCATAGAGTGTATAGGGATAAGTAGTGAGTAAGAAGACAAAAGCAGAAAGGGGGCAGTTTATGAAGAGCCTTAAATGCCAAGCATAGTGATCCTGGGGGTAATAAGGTAACCCCTGGAATTTAATAAGTAGGGTGAGGATAACATAGTCATCACACTGGCCACTGTGTGGAAAATGAACCAGAGGTGGGAGAAACTTACAGCAAGGAGAAAATTAGGAGACTATTGTAATAGTCTAAGTGAGGAATAATAAGAATCTGAACTCTAGGGTGGTGGCCCTGCAAGTGGAAAGAAAAGGGCATATGAGGGAAATGTTGTACAAAAAAAATGTTATGAGATTTGTTAACTCATTAGTTAAGTGAGATGGAGCAATGCAGAAGTCAAAGTTGACTCCATGGTTGTAAATCTAGGTGCCTGGAAGGATGGTGGTATCCTTAACAGACATAGTAAAATTTATAATAAGCTCAATGTTGAACATTTTGAGTTGGTTATGTCTATGGGACATCCAGTTCACCCAGATGATGCAAGCCTAGTGCTTGGGAGAGAGACTAGGGTTGGACATAAGACATATGGGAATCAACTGCATAGAGATAATAACAAAATTTACGATAACTTTTGAGATCGAGTAAGAGCACAGAAAGAATGGAACAGCTAGGTGGCACAATGGATAGAACACCAGCCCTGGATTCAGGAGTTCAAATCCGGCCTCAGACACTTAACACTTACTAGCTGTGTGACCCTGGGCAAGTCACTTAACCCCAATTGCCTCACAAAAAAAAAAAAAAAAGCACAGAAAAAAAACCAAACCTTAAAGGACCAGGACAGAGCCTTAGAGGATACTCACAAGTAGCATGTGAAAGAAATGAAGATTCACCTAAGGAGACTGAGAAAGAAAAGTCAGACAGGCAAGAGACCCAGCAAAGAGCAGTTATAAAAACCCAGAGAGGAGAGAGAATATCCGCAAGAAAAGAAGGTGGTCAGCACAACAGTGTCACATGTTACAGACATAAAGAAGGAAATAGATTGAGAATGATGAGATTTGCAATGAATAGGGCACTAGTAACTTGGGAGAGAATTGTTTCAATTGAATGATGCAGCTGTAATCCAAACTGCAGAAGTCTGAGAAGAGGAAATAGAGGCAATATCAGTAGATAACTTTTTCAAGTAGTTTTGCTGAAAAGATGAGGAGAGATAGAGAACAACTAGTAGGGAAGGTAGGATCTATTAAGGGTTTGTGTTTATATTTATGTTTGTGTATGTGTTATGGATAGGAAAACATGGGTATTTTTGTAGGCAAAAAGGAGTGAATCAGGTGAAAGAGACAAAATGAAGATAGAGTGTAGAAAAAAAAGGAAGTGTAGAGATAAGTGTGGGAGCAAACTATTGGAGAAGAATGAGGAAGAGGAGGAGAGAAACGAGCTCCTGACAATATATCTCAATTTTTTTCCCAAAATATAATGTGAGGTCTTTAGCTGATCACGGGTGCAAGGGCTGTAACAGAAGATACAGGCTAACCCATATCACTGCCGTGTTCAATCAACTCCAGTGGCTCCCTAATAACTAGAATTAAAAATAGCTCTATTTGGCATTGAAAGCCTTTTATGAGCTACCTCCAACTTAGTTCTCCAGCCTTATTACAAATGACTTCCATTCATGCATGCTATAATCCAACTATTTCTCATACATGACACTCCTAGCTCCCTGCCTATGCACAGCCTACTTCCCCATGTTTAGAATGCACACTCTACTCACCTCTCCTTTTTAGAATCTCACATTTCCTTCTAATTTCAGATCAAGTATCACATTCTACATTAATCACTTCCTGATTCCTCCAGCTACATATGAATTCCTCTTCTCCAAAGAGATCACCTTATTTCCATATATACTTATAGACATGCATGTCATCTCCCCCAGGAGAATATAAGCTTTTCTAGGACAAGGGCTGATTCGGGGTTTGGGGGGGGGGGCTTTTGCCACTGTATCCCCATAGTTTGCCATCACACAGGAAGTAATTAAAAATACTTGTTGGTTGCCTGATTGACTGCCTTTTTCTCAGGTACTCTGAACTGAATTCTAACATCAAAACAAGTGAAGTGAAAAGAAAACTGCACATATCAAAATTGCACATTTGTGATGAAATGCCAGTGGCATGAAATCCTTGAAAAAAAGGAATATTCCTTGAGATAGTATTTTGTTAATAGAAGGCACTAAGAACTCAAATTAATTTCAATGACAAATCTTGGCCCCAGACAACATAAGATGAAACACACTTTCCTCCTCTGGTAGAGATGTGGGGAACTATGGAAACAATGTGCTACATATACTATCAGACCCAATTGTTTTGTTGGTAGGTTTTGCTTAACTGTTTTTCTCTGTTGTAAGAGAATAGAGAAGTTTGGTGAGAATAGAGAAGAGATGATGTAGAGCAGTGGTGTCAAACTCAAATAGAAAAACTGGCAACTAAACCTTAAGGATCCCTGTAGGCCACATATTGACTTAAGTTTTTAAATGTAATATTATCTATGTTTAATTGTATTTTTATTAATTTTGCTAACTATTTCCCAACTACATTTTAATCTGGTTCAGACTGCATTCAGGAGTGTGGAAGGTTGCATGCAGCCTGGTTGTATGATTGATTCCTCTGGTGTAGCGTATACAGGTAAAGAGCTATTTTATAAAAAGTGAGACATTAATGAAACTCTTTAAAAAAAGTTGTTCTGCAACATGAGACAAATGCTAAAAATCTCAATGACTACTGGATTTCTTAGTTAATTAATACTGACCTGAAAGGTGTCTGTCATTCCCATGGACTTTCCAGTTTTCAAAGAAGCAATAAGGATGGAATGTAATAATATAACTACTAATGTGCATTCTGTAACTGTTTTATATGACAATATTCTCCCTCTAGCAAGACTTGTAACTTCCTTTGAGGCAAGAACCATGTTATGTCCTTTTATATCTCCCACAGTACCTAGCACAGCAGACTGTAGTGATTTTTAATTTTTTTTCCTATTTCTTTGTGACTTTTCTCTACTCATCACCAGTTCATCTATCCAACAACAACAAAAGTTTGTCGATGTGGCCATGATACTGAAAAAGGGAAATAAGCCTTAACATTTTGCATTTAGCAAATTAAGTGATACTAAAAATCCTTTTAAATGATACTGAAGGGGCCTACTTGCAGGTGGCACAGTGGATAGCACCGGCCCTGGAGTCAGGAGGACCTGAGTTCAAATCCAGCCTCAGACACTTAACACTTACCAGCTGTGTGAACCTGGGTAAGTCACTTAACCCCAAGTGCCTCACCAAAAAAAAAAAAAAAAAAAAGATAGTGAAATACTACACTGAGGCAGCTAAATGTTTAGCAATCTTTAGTTGAAAAATAATCCCATATTACTGGGTTTTGTGGGAGGAAATCTGGCATAAATTCACACCTAAGTCAATTTATAAAGGACAAAAGTCCTTTGGAGTGCAATTGTAAATAATGCTAACAAGTACCTGGAAAGGAATAAGGTAATTAATTACATACATACAAGTAGGACAGTACTTCCTAGATAACAGAGAATATCAACAAGTGATCATTAAAAGACACTAAAGACACTTTTGATAAAGCAAAACTAGGTCCTTTGCATGATCATACTCTAAAACTTATAAACAATATCATGTTTATTGTTCAGGGGATATAATATTGAAAAAATCAAGCAATGAAGAAATTGGTTCAAGTCAACACTGAACTCAGCTTCCATTATATGAATTAACATGTCATGATAAGTGTTCTCATGTTTTGCTAACTTGGCCATAAAGCTGTTCAAGAGCAGGAATCAAAACTCTATTTTTTTTTCAATTCTTACTCCTCAAAATGACTGGTGGTAGTGTCTAGTACCCAGTAGTTGTGCAATGGAACAAATGTGAGTTACCTAATGAAAACCATTCTACTTTCACCAAAACTTCTTCCATTTCCATTATTATTCCTTGATAGTTTCATGTTTGATATCAACCCTGTGGTATTTTGGCTACTTCCTGGATACTTCTTTTTTCAATAATTTCTCCAACACTGTTAATGTAGAGGCTGTTTTGTAACTTTGAAATTTTTTCAACATTTGATTCAAGGATGCCTATGGTTTATCCTCTACTTGACTATTCCCATAGTCAAAGACTGCAGAGGTCTACACAAAACAATAGAAAGCTTCAAGACCAAATATTCACAGATATTTGTGGTGCAGTTACAAAGCAAACAAACTGACTTTTAACTTTTGCATGAAAATTAACCAACATTTTGTAGTCACACACATGTAACTGAAAACATAAATGAATGTGGTTGGCTTACTCTTTGTTCGAAGAAACACAACAGATGTAATAAACAGTCAGCACCATGGCTAGCAGTTATGGAGCCTCAGAAAAGCTGGCTGCTTCAGCACTGAAGAGATGGACAGTGCTAAGACTTTTGACTCTAAGGTAAGAGATATTAATAGACAAGTATGGGTAGAAAGGTAGAAAATGTTACTGGACATATTTGAGAAAGAGATGTTACTAGGGTCATTAGACCCTGTGGGTTAGTCTACTTGGGAGACCACAGGGAATCAGGCAGAGGAGAGCATATCTGTATTTCACTTTTCCTTTCCTTAATGCCTCATAGTAGTTCCTGGTACTATTCTCAAAGGGGGGGTGGGGGGGTGGGGCATAAAGTCCCAGTAAGGATTGAGTATAGAGAGAGTTCTCTCCGAGAAAACTTCAGGTACATTTCCAGCATCATGGCAATTCTGAAACTCCATTTGTTCATACCTAGTTCATTGTTTAAAGAGTCCAAAGGTAACATATGGATTAAAATGGACACTGTCCCCCTTCAAAGTTAAATTTGGAGATCATACATTTTATTCCAGGATACCAAGTGAATATTGTTCCCTACAAGTATCTTAGAAGATCACGCATTTATTCCAAAGATGCTGCCATTGCTAAAAACAATTTTGGAATTCTTGTAGAGCCAAAGGCACATTCTTTTAAATCTGTTCAAGGGTGGCAAATCCTCCAGCAAATTCTCAATCCTGAGAATGGATTTTGATATCTCAAAATATCCAGAAGTGACTGAAAACAAGATGTGGCAAAAAGACATAGTATTTAGGTCATGGAATATCATTTTTGGTGGTCCAAAGTGGTTGTAATTATGAATCAACGAGACTGGCCATCTTGTATTAACAAACAGCCTAACAAAGCATTACAGAATGTTCAACTCGAAGAGACCTTGGAGAGACCAACCCCCCCATTCTCAAATGAAAAAACTGAGGCTCAGAGACATCATACAGCTAGCTTGAGTAGCGACTGGAATCCAGATCTCCTAATTATCATTTAAATGATCCTTCCAATATAGCTCACAGCTAAAGGTGATTTGAAAATAATAGTTCCAAGCAATTTTAAGCAATGAAAGAAAAAAAAACCTTGACTGTTCATATTCCCTGTGATATAGCAATTCCACAACTGGGTTAATACACTAAAGAAGTTAATTACAGAAAGGAAGGTCTCATATGTACCAAAATACTTTTAAAAATACTATTTGTGGGGCAGCTAGGTGGCACAGTGGATAGAGCACCGGCCCTGGAGTTAGGAGGACCTGAGTTCAAATCCAGCCTCAGACACTTAACACTTACTGGCTATGTGACCCTGGGCAAGTCACTTAACCCCAATTGCCTCACCAAAAATAGTAATAATAATAATAATAATAATACTATTTGTAATATTAAAATGCCAGAAATAAATTATGTGCCCAACAATTGAAAAATGGCTGAAAAATTGCAGCTAATGGATGTAATAGAATATTATTGCACCATAAGGAATGATGAAATTGAAGAATTCAAAGAAATATGGGAAATTTTGTACAATATGCAGTGACAGCCTACATGCCAGGCTAACTCTAAGCAATGGGGATTCAAAGAAAGGCAAAAAACATCATCACTGCCTCCAGAAACTCACTTCTAAAGGCATAAAGAAAACATAAGCAAAAGAAAAATATGTGCAATGGCTACAATAATGCAATTGTTGCTGTTGTTGTTGTTTGTCCTTCATTCTCAAGGAGGACCATGACATCAAGGTGATGTCATGACTTGCCCTGAATTAGGCACTTAAATACATATATGTGAAATGAAATTTATCCTATTAATTTTGAAGAGAAGGCTTTGGTACACAAAAATAGAAACCTAGGAGAATTCCTAATATTCTCAATTTTGAATGCAAATAAAGGGGAGTCATCAATATGTACTTTTCTTAGAAATTATCTATTTCTCTTTCCAATCATCATAACTAACAAAAAAAGTTAAACTTCATTGTTAAACTAAATAAATATGTTGGTTTAGCATGCAGAATTCATCATAAGCTTTTCCAGATAACAATGCAAAAAAAAAAAAAAGAAAAAGAAAAAACAACCCACCTCTACTACTTCTAAGATTGTAGGATGAACCCTGCTTATAGGTTCAATCGACAAAGCACAACTGGTGCCTGAAATATAAATCAAAGTATCTCACATCCCTGGTACTTATTGACATTTGGTACCTTCACATTTCTAATATGTGCAAGATGTGCCTATTTTTATTTACAGCACAAACCACAGGCTGAATGTAAAACAAGATGCTTAATAAATCTAGAGGAACATAAAACACTGGAATAACTCAGACAGCAAGACAGACACTCACTCCTTAATTAAGTGGGTGATGTTCTGTTTAAAACAAAAAGACAACCCTGGGCTATAGCTAAGATTAAGCACTCAGTGTTGCGAAGGAAACTCCAACCATTTTCAGGGCAAAGGCTTTAAATCATGAAAAATAAACCATCTAATAGTCTGTATTCAATAGTAAGTAGACAGTCAGGACACAGACTGATTTGGATTAACACATTTTCAGTTATAACAAGTAATTTTACAGAGGATTAGTATCTTGATGGTCTGATCAATAGTAGGCACCGCCGCTATTACAGATGAAGAGAAAATTGCCCCTCTGGTAATAAAGTGTGCGTGTCTTCGTTCTCCTTCATTTGCTGAGTCCATTACTGTAATGGTTCCAGCATTAACAGCTGGGGCAATTTAAGCAGCAGGGGTCTGATGAATTTAAAAGCTGGAAACATTCACTAGTCATTCTTTCCTCTATTTCAGTCTGCATATGCAAGTCCTCTGCCTGGCTGGTTCCAATATAAGGATCATGTTTTATGAGAACAATGACTATTATTTCTCAATTATTGTGCCATTAATAGTGTTACCAGCCAATAATGTGACTAAAACAAAAATTGCTGGCAGCATACTGGCTGCTGATTCAGCTAAAAATTACACACTATTTACCTAACTAACAAGCCTGACATGAAAACAGGCTTAAGTCCACACAACCTGCAATGTTTGCATTCATTTGTCCAGTTCTAGTCACCAGTGAAAGAGCATTTCTATCGACATATATGTGTGTATGTGTATAATAGCACATTTTTCCATCTCTTTCTCTTTTTAAAGGCCACATACAGGACAACAGTGAGATAATGGATTGCTGTACATCAAAGAAGGAAATCCATATTAATGCAGTATTGAGACTTTAATCACATCAATTCAGCAGACTGAGCTAAGGTTGTACTATCAGCCTACTTTTTATTACTCTTGTGCCTCAACAATCTTATGATTTGATCACTAAATGAAGGCATCAAAAGGCATACTGAAAGATGATAGGTGAATCAAAATTAGCGATTTCCTGGCCCTCATCAGAAACAGTTCTTACAGCACTCTTTCCACTATCATGAAATTCTAAAACAAAGATAAGTTAGCAATCCTTCCCTGGTTATTCCAATTAAAGTTGGTACTATTTCAACCAGGCTCCTTCCTTTCTACATGGCAGTTCTTCCATTAGTGTGAAGATATTGTGGTCATTTAACTAATAAATAATTTCCAAAGCCAACAGCTGAGAATCGCCAGTAAGGCAATATGGTACACGTTCATGGAACTAATGAGATGCCTACAGCATTTGCTCAAGGCTGTATTCTCTATACTTATAACCAGGGAGAACCAACAGACTTGCAGTGGGGTACGTGCTGGTCTCAGGTGTTTGCAAACTGAATCTTACTACTGCAAATGTCTACCTTCCTCTCATCCTGACCTACTTTAACCTCCTCAGGGAGATTTCTTGTATCCCTTCTCTTAGTCTGTGAAATCCAACAGTACACCAAGGTTATAAGATGATCTCTTAAAACTCATGTTTCTATTTGTAGACTTGACAGAACATATCTAACTAGACTATTTTATTCTCTATCTCTATACAATGGCTTTCCTAGCCAAAAGATAAGTAACAATGACATTGTCTTAAAAATAAAATTTCTTTTGCTCCTAGTGCCAGACATATGATATAAATGGCAAGTAAACAGTGCTTTTGCTATGATTCTCCTTTAAGAAATTTACCATCATTCATAAGCAGGATAATAAATTAGATATGAAGAGTAAATATTATTGATGACTTGAAAAGGAGCACTAGAAAAATATTTATACCAATGTGATAAACAAGGAATTAAAATGGTTAATCAATTTTTAAAACTAACAAACTAATGCAACATATTGGGAATTGTACTGTAAAGTATTCTGAAATCCATAAACACAATGAATCATTTCACGACCTTCCTGATCATGTCCCATCTCTCAGTACCAGATGACCTACTAGAAAACAATAATAAATTCTATTCTTTACCCAAATAAGCATTTTTAAATACAGACACATATATAAGTACTCAATGAGAAAAAGAAGCCATTGCACCAGACATTATTGTCCATCAAAAGGACCAGTCACACTAAGTAACACAATTTCACTGCAAGTGCTAAAGGCTCTTGAATACATGCTATATCACTGACCTGTCAGAGCCCTGAATCCTCTAATTTCTCAACATAGTCTCATCCATTTCCAAAGTCTTTAGCACTCGTTATCCTAAAGGAATCTTAGGACAAAATAATGTAAACAAAGGACTTTATACAATTTAAATGACTACATAATTGTTAGCTATGATAACTGTTAGTATCATCAATTAACATGTTCCCATTTGCCCTTGCAGTCTTAAATCTTGGCCTGGGAATCCCAGACTACATGGTTCAAAATCTTAGGTTCCCTCCCATTTCACCAATCTAAGGAAATACAAGCATCTTTCAGCAGTAACTGGCATATTCAGATTCTCATGGGGATTAGCGATAAAGGAAGAGGTATAGAAGCATCCCTTCCTTTAAACAGACCAAAGTGCTCTGCTGCTAAGAGGTACTTTAAAAAGTCTGCCTAATTGCCTTGAGGGACAGTGATATAATGGACAGAAACCTGGACTTAGAATCAAGAAGAATTAGGTCTGGATCCCATCCCTGACACTGCCTATATAACCTTGGGGAAACCTTTCCACGCTTATGTTTCCTCATCTGTAAAAAGAAAAGAATGACCAGCAAGTACTTCTCAAATTTTTATTTGTTCTGAGTCTTGATGAAGCACTTCCTCAATGCCAGGCACTGTGTGAGCGGATGGGGATACAAAGACAAAAGATTCAAAGAGTTTGCCTTCTAGGAACAATGTAAACACAATCCAGCAAATACAAAATGTACACATGGTAACTAAGCAGAATGCTGGGAGCAGGAGTCACCAGCAATGGGATCAGGAAGACCTCAAGAAAAGCAGCACCTGAGCTGAGCCCTAGGAATTCAAAAAAGGCCACAGGGAATGAGCAGGAGTGTGTGCCAGGCATGGAAGCCAGCTGAGGACTTGTTGTATGTGAGGGACAAGCCAGTCACTTGGTCCAGACAGCGGAGCGTGTAAAGAGGAATAAATGTGTAATAAGCCTGAAGAGGTGCTGCAGCATCACTGAAAAAAGCTTGAAGTGCCAAACAGAGGAGTTTGTCTTTTGTCCTAGAGGCAACAGGAACTTACTTAACAGACAGCTGACACGGCCTTGAGTAAGACACAATATTTCTGACCCTCAGTTTCTTCAATTATAAAATTAGGGGGACTAGATTTTCTCTAAAGTCACCTTCAGGCCTAAAGCCAATTTTTTTTTCATAATTCACTATTAACCTTTGTTATTGTTGTTGTTTTGTCCTTCGTTCTTGAAGACCATGACATCAGAGTGATGTCATGACTTGAAGAGATTTGGATTTAAGTGAGGAAGAGCTGTGTAAAGTCACCAACCTGACTGTCTCCTCCAGAGGCATATGGGTCCAATGGCAAGAGATACAGCAGGACAACTGGAGATGGCCACACTAAAGCATAATCGTCAGAGTTACTAGTTATTTGATTTTATTGGGGTTTTTCCCTCACATTTGGTAAGCTTCAATGCTACTGACTCCCTCCCTACCATTTACTGAATTGCCAGATTTGAGTTTCTTTT